>NC_134083.1:85254406-85577656 GCF_000715075.1 Nicotiana tabacum
AACTTACGAACACAAATAGATTAAGCATGCTTAACATGCTGCCATGTGACCAGGAGGTCACATATAGAAGGGGAGCCTTAGCGTAACTGGTAAAGTTGTTGCCATGTGACCAGGAGGTCACGGGTTCGAGCTGTGGAAACAACCTCTTATAGAAATGCAGGGTAACGCTGCATATAATAGACCCTTTGTGGTCCGGCCCTTTCCCGGACCTCGCGCATAGCGGGAGCTTAGTGCACCGGGTTGCCCTATGCTTAACATCAGATTCAAAGTGGTCTATAATATTAGTTGGACATATTGGAATAAATCAAATGCCCCATAAAAAGCATTTGACAAGGGAAAAAACAAAAGCATGCTCCTTGGAACAATGCTTTCAGAGTAGACATTTGATGCGGCGATACTAGAAGACAAAGATACCTGATTGACAATAAATCCTCTCAACATTCCCAAGAAATCATCATGCCTTTCCTTCTCAAATCTCTCAAGCTCATTCTTGTTGTTTTCCTGCATGTTTCACCATCAAGAAGCTATAGTGTTAATCTCAATGAAAATGATATAACAGATATATTATGCAAAATAGAAGAAAAGATAAATTAAATATCCTCTTTACAAAAATTAATACTTTTCCTGATGTGAGTGCAATTTAAAAATAATAATCAACCGTTGCCTTCTTACATGAACCATTACATCACATCAAACAAGTTGAACTGGTAATACATGCATGGTCACTCTAGTGAATGAAGCGGGAGCCTTGTTGGGAGGAGTTTTACATAAAATAACTTCAGCACCTTAAATTGTTAAAAAGAGACTAATGAAAAAACATTTAGTGGGGCACTGATTTAGCAAGCCTAGTAACTCATGAAAAAGAACATGGAAACCAAAGGCTAAATATCATTGACAGTAGTAGGTTGAATAAATAGAAAATTATAACTAGCTGTATATATAAGAAAAATGGCTCTAAGAAGCCACATTCAAATAAGATCTCAACTTCCTAGGGACAATGAAAATAAAATATCTACTTTATTGTAGCGTGATTGGTGATATTACTTGTCCCACCTTGGTTGAAGGAATAAGTTGTTGTCTTCTTACATGGTCTCGGGCAATTCTAGCCTCATGAGCTAGCTTTTTGAGAATAAGTTAGGCCAAGGTCTTTTTTTTTTTTTGACTAGGCTATGAGGTTGTTGGAGAAGTTGTTGGCTATAGGGGGCTTGGAGGAGTAGTGGGGACGCGAATGGTATGTGGACGATGATGGCGAACTGCATTAGGGAGGTTGTGAAAGAGGTGTTACGGATCTCGAAGAGTTACTCTGGCAGCCACAAAGGGGATTGGTGGTGGAATGAAAAGGTCGAAAGGAAAGTGAAAGCTAAGAAAGTAGTGTATTTGAAGCTAGTGGAGACCACAGACGAGGAAGTGATGAGGACAAACAGAGAAGGGTATAAAAAGGCTAAGAAGGAGGCGAAGTTAGTGGTCACGGAGTCTAAGACTGCAACGTTTGGTCGTTTGTACGAAGAACTGGGGGACAAAGGCGGGGACAAAAAGTTGTTCCGACTGGCCAAGGTAAGAAAAAGGAAGGCTCATGATCTGGACCAAGTGAGCCAGTGAGGTGCATCAAAGACGAGGAAGACAGAGTTTTAATAGAAGAGACACGGATCAAGCGAAGATAGCAGACTTACTTCCATAAACTCCTGAATGAAAAGGGGAACAGGAACATTATGCTTGGTGATTTGGAGCACTCCACGAGTCGTCGTGATTTTAGGTATTGTAGGCGCATTTATATTGAGGTCACGGGGGCTGTGCGTAAGACGAGCAGGGGCAGAGCGACCGGGCCAGATGAGATCCAGGTAGAATTTTGGAAGTATGCGAGTAGGGCAGGCTTGGAATGGCTGACTGGGTTGTTTAATGTCATTTTTAGGACGAAGAAGATACCCGGAGGATGGAGGTGGAGTTCGAAGATTCCGTTGTACAAGAACAAAGGTGATATCCAACATTGTAACAACTATATGGGTATCAAGTTGTTTAGTCATACTATGAAAGTTTGGGAGAGGGTGGTGGAAGTGAGGGTAAGGAGGACTGTGACTATATCCGAGAATCGATTCGGTTTCATGCCGAAACGTTCAACTATGGAAGCCATCCATATTGTTAGGAGGTTGGTGGAACAGTATCGTGAAAGGAAGAAGGATTTGTATATGGTATTTATTGACCTAGAGAAAGCATACGATAAGGTCCCTATGGAGGTTCTTTGGAGGCTAAAGGTGTTCTGGTAGCATACACTAGGGTGATTAAGGATATGTATGATGGAGCTGAGACTCAGGTGAGCACAGTAGGAACTAGGAAGAGACTCGGACCATTTTCCGATTGGGATGGGGTTACACCAAGGATCTACGCTCAGTCCGTTCTTATTTGCATTGGCAATGGACGCACTGACATATCATATTCAAGGGGATGTGCCATGGTGTATGTTATATAGTTCCGATTGATGAGACGCGAGGCGGCGTTAACGAGAGGTTGGAGGTTTGGAGACAGACCCTTGAGTCTAAAGGTTTCAAGTTGAGTAGGACTAAAACAGAATACTTGGAGTGCAAGTTCAGTGGCGTGACTCAGGTAGTGGAGGAAGGCGTGAGGCTTGATTCTCAAGTCGTCCCTACAAGAGAGGAAGTTTCAAGTATCTTGGGTCAGTTATCCAAGAAAATGAGGAGATTGACGAGAATATCACACACCATATAGGGGCGGGGTTGATGAAATGGAGGTTAGCATCCGACGTATTATGTGACAAGAATGTACTACCAAAACTTAAAGGTAAGTTCTACAAAGCGATTGTTAGACCGACTATGATGTATGGGGCAAAGTGCTAGCCACTCAAGAACTCCCATATCCAGAAGATGAACGTAGCTGAAATGAGAATGTTGAGATAGATGTGCGGGCATACTAGGTTGGATAAGATTAGGAATGAGGATATTCGGGTGAATGTGGGTGTGGCCTCCATGGAGGACAAGATGCGAGAAACAAGGCTTAGATGGTTCGGGCATGTGAAGAGGAGAAGCCTAGATGCCCCAGGTAGGAGGTGTGAACAGTTGGCTTTGGCGAGTATGAGAAAAGGCATAAGGCGACCTAAGAAGTATTGGTGAGAGGTGATCATGCAGGGCATGGTGCGACTTCAGCTTACTGAGGACATGGCCCTTGATAGGAGGGTGTGGATGTCGAGAATTAGGGTAGAACGGTAGTAGGTAGTGGCGTTTTTCTTATCTATACTGGGTTGTTTAGGGCTAGTCTGTTAGTATCTTGTCGTTGTTCTTAGATTGCTAGTATTATATCTATTTTCTTACTATCTTCCGCTTCGGTTTTCTAGTATCTTGTAGTGGTTACTGCTTGTTATTATTGTTATTGCTTTCTTCCATTTATTTTTTTGATCTTACATTGTTATCATTTTTCTGGCCTTTGTTGTTGATATTTGATTGTTTTCTATTCATCCTCTCAAGCCGAGGGTCTTTCGGAAACAGCCTCTCTACCTCCCTAGAATGAGGTTATTCGCGACAAGGTGGGTGTGGCCCCTATTGAGGACAAGATGCGGGAAGCTCGGCTTACTGGGTTTGGTCATGTGAGAAGGAGGAGCACAGACGCCTCGGTGAGGAGGTGTGAGAGGTTGACATTGGAGGGCCTACGGAGAGGCAGAGGTGGGCCAAAGAAGAGGTGGGCCAAAGAAGAGATTAGGCAACACATGGCGCAACTTCAGCTGACCGAGGACATGACTCTGGATAAGAAGGTACGTAGGTCGAGGATAAGGGTAGTAGAGTAGGTAGTCTAGAGTGTTCATAACAGTAGTATTGGCATGCAGTCTCGCTTTCTGTTGGTAGTAGGTTTTTATGACTATCCATTGTTTTCTTTCATTGTTGATCACATTACTATCTTGTTGTTTTTATTCTGCTTTTTATATGCCTTTTTGGTATTGTCCCTTCTTGTCTATATTTTCATTAATGTGGTGCTTATGCTTTCTTGAGCCGAGGGTCTATTGGAAACAGCCTCTCTATCCTCGCAAGGTAGGGGTAAGGTCTGCGTACACACTACCCTCCCCAGACCCCACGGTGTGGGATAATACTGGGTATGTTGTTGTAAAGATCATTCCGATTTAATTTTTAGAAATCAAAATTGAACTTTTCAAAGAAAAATATATTTTAAATTTTGAAGCTTTTAACACACACACACACACATATATGTATATATTGATTTTAGGACAACTTAGGCTCTAGAAATTATGAGGAAAAAACTATAATTATTGTCATTATCGTTAGATTTTGAATTTTTTGGAGTTTAAACTAAGACTGACACATTTGTCTATCCTACAATATGTAGCAAAGGAACAAATGTCCAAAAGCGAAAATCTATACAACATCAACAAAATATTTTGATCATAAATATATGGGATACTGTTACCTTTAAATAAAAATATGAACCCCAAGATTTATATTGATTATGTCCACTAGATGTCCACGTTAATCTTACCTCTAAATAAAAATAGAACCTCGCATTTTAAAGGTAGCAATCAGCAAACTAAGCCATGTGAGTTCAAACATAGGGGAATTAGATTTTCTTCTTTGTTGTGTTGATACGAGTTATAAGCAAATCTCTTAAATATGACACATGGTATATCAATTCGGGATTCACAAGGAATACAAGACTAAAAACGTGTTGGTGGATTTGAAATTTATCTTGGTTATAATTTGAGTACACTCGATTGTTTTTTATCATGAGAAATAAGATATTTGGTTAAAACTTAAAAACATAATGCAAATTGTTCTTTTTAATCATATGTATTACTTTTCGACCTTGAATTTGGGCCCGGGCTCAGCACGGGCTTACGGTGACTAGTATATATATATGCAGCTAGGAGGTGAGTGCCGATCAGTCACCCAGGTGAAGCATTTTTATTAACTTCCCATTGCAGTCTATTTATCACTTTTTTGCCCCCAATTACTGAATAATTGCTTCTGGCTCTTGTCAACATATCATAACTTGAGCACATGTAGCCTTGAACTGTGGAATTGAGTATAATTAATCCATTTTTTGTCAACTGACCAGCACCTAGAAAAAGTTACCCAAAAAGTATACATGACTTTTTCAACATTAACTGTATGATTTTCAGTCACTTTAAAGTTTAAACACAGCAAAGAGGATTCATCGTCTAAAGAAAAGAGACAATGATGCAGATGATATGATGATTAATGATATGGATTGCTCACTATGCAGTAAAGAAAAAGAAGATACAAAAATCAGAAAGCTTCTTTAGTTGCATCACTAACTATTAGAATTTGATGTTACCTTGATCCGCTCATACTCCCTCACAGCAGAACTTTTGGCATCTTCAGTAACTCTAAGAGTTTCTTTGAGCTCTTCTATTTTACGAATTCTAGCCCTGTCCCCACCAAATATCTTAGATGAAGCAGCTTCAAGTTTTTCAATCCTTGAATTCAGTGATGACAGCTCTGACAACAATGTCTGTACAGTCAAAAGAGCACTTGACCTATCCGAAAATGCATTGTTCACAGCTAACATCACTCCAAGGTATTCATGGAGCTTATCCTGCAACATTTCAACACTTGAACAGATAATAAGCAAATGCAAAGAAGTCTTCCAGTGCATATTTTTTTAACAATTAGTAAAAAGCACAAGCAGTTAGGATGTGTCCAAACAAGATAGTCTCAGATGAATGCCAGGTAAATCTTTGTCTGATCAAGTATATCAGGTGCATCTATATACGTCAGCATTCAATTTTAAAAAAGAGAAACTGATATGAACTCACCAAATGTTTGACAGTTTGTGCATTTAGCTCCCTATATAGCCTGCTCGCCTTAACAGCAGCAGTTGCGACATTCTTCATATCTGCAGCCCTTGTTCTTTGTGAATCATAAACTGCTTGCTCTGTCTCAAACTTTGTTAACTTGACGAAAGCTAGGCCCATTTGCCCCATGGTTTCTCCAATATCCTGCTGAGCTTTTACAAGTGCTTCAGCCTGAAGAATCATAAGAATAAGGTAATTGCTCGGTGCCAGTAATGGTCAAATAACTTTCCTAGCAAAAGACTACTGAATAGATCAGATAAAGATGTTCATGTTCAATCTAAGAAAATACTGCACACAGCACGGACAGTACTTTCATAATAAGTCTTATGACTATGCAGTAGCAGTACTAAAGTAACTAAATCTACCAAGTGAATTCACATTTATCCAAACTGAAATTCGTTTAGCATACCAGCAATGATGTGCATATTGAACATGAATATAAGACCAACTTTAAGGTACTGCTAAATAATCAATCAGATGTTGATATTCGTAATATTTACTGTATCCACATTCAAAAGAAGAGCAGATATTAACCTGCTGAGACACATTGCTGAGCTGCTGCTCAAAATCCTGCAATTTCTCCTTCTTTTCCAATAACTCCTTGTCCTCCTCTACTACAGGTGGCTTCACCCCACCCCAATCATAAGTCACAGATTGCTTCAACTCCTTAAAGATTCTCAATAAGTCCCTACCTCCTTTGGCAGGCTGAGCCACCTCATTCACATCCACCATTCCCCCTACTACTGTCTCGGTTCCAAACATCTGTTTCGGTAACTTCACTGCCCCATCCAACATCCTTGACGCCACATCCGTGGTCCTCACCAGCGGCAGCTTCCCGTTCGCCTCCAGAAACATCCTCAGCTCCTCGCTCCGCCGAATCACCGGATGCGCAGCTAATCTCCTCAGGTACTTCTCCAGTGCTGCTCTCCTCTGTTCCAAAAACTCCTGTTTCTGCATCACCTGACTCTCAACTACACTCTTGTCCGGCCTTAAAGGGATGAAAAAACCTCTGTACGACTCCGCCAACCGGTCCGATAAAGTCACCACGTCTCTAAATCTCCTCCGAACGCTGAATTCAGTTCCGTCGAATTCAGGTAAGTTCGTCCTCGTAATAATTAGGTAGGTAACATAATTCGACCCCCCCGGAACGAGCGAATTCGTCAGCTCTTGCTCTTTCAGTGGATCCGAAACGCTGATTCTCAGGAATTCCGAGGATGATGATGGAGATGAGGAAGGGGAAGCGATAGAGTGATCGTGACCGTTGATTTCAGTAGAAGAGTGATCGGCATCAAAGGATCTGAAAATAGCCTCAGCATAAGAAGGAGGTTCGAGGATGGAATTGAATGAATTAGGGGTTTGACTTTGCTCAGCGGGAATTTCAGCGAACGGCAGAGATGAGGAGGAAAGTGGATCGGAGAATGAATGAGCGCCGTTGGATGAGTCGTCGTTGAGTACTAGTGATTCCATCTCCTCTTTGGATGCATATAGATGAGACTCTTCGCAACTCTGATTCTCGTATCCCATCATCTTTATTGCAATCTCTTCGAAATAGTATAAATTAGAGAAATTCACCAAAATTTTAAAAAGAGTGGAACAGAAAAAGAGATTCTAGAACTGAAGATGCCGGAAAGTGGAGAGTGGCCTTCGCCGGCAAGAAGAAAGAGTGGTAACGGGGATTGCACGGCAAGGGAGAAACTGAGACAGACCTAAGCTAAGGGCGACGAAAGTCGACGGTAAGAACGAAGACTGCAGGATGGCAAGTGGAAGCACGTGAATAGCATGTGTCGTAAGAAGTCCCGTAACTGATACGAGTTGTAGTACATTTTAACTTCTTGATTGATGACCTGACATTTGGATTTTGGATTGAATTAGTTTTGGATTTGGCTTGATTTTCTTTGGAAATAAATGTATTTAATTTTGAATAAGAAATTAATTTTAAGAGATACTACTATAGTTGAATATCCATAAAGATAAAAATAAAGTAATCTAGAGTGGAAGCTAATGGACCAACGTACATTGAATTGTCGAAAAAATACTTTCAAAAAATATAACGTAATAATACTTGTATCGCACTCCAACTTGAAGGCATTTACCAAATTCCAACATTGGAGCCACTAAACTCTTTTAGGATTTCCAGCATAAAACCAAACATTATAAAGGCTTAACTTTGATATGAAATTATGACTAGTTGACTACATACTATGAATTACTAGTACAAATCAGAATTGCTAACAACATGTTTAGTTTTCTCTTTAAAACTGAGTACCTAATACATGCATATCTTATATTGAAATTTATATCTTATTTATATTATATGAAAAAATGTAAAAGAAGCGTACATATACTAGACAAAAATAAGCGTCCTTTTTTTTTAGCTTATATAAAGAAAATTTGTTTACAGCAAAATCAATCATGATAATATGATATAATAAGAGTTGAATTTTAATTTTTAAAATAATATTTTTATAAGTATACTAATTAGTAAGCTAATTCTTGAGTTATGTATCACAATGATCTTGACAATCATTATATTATTTCTTTACCAAAGTGGCGAAAGACAATTTCTTCCATTTGGTCATGACTTGAAGTTGGACACATCTAGGTGATGTTTAATTGTATTAGTAGTACTTTTTTATATATGCGTCTAAATTATTAGAAAAAATACGCTTCTAATTATCTAATTATATCTTCACTCTCGTTCTCATGAGACTTGATTTTTTAGACCAAATATGTGAAACTTTTTTCGGTAACAAACAGGGGTGGATTTATTAAAGTCCGAGAGAGTATCACGTCACCGCAACCTTCACATTCCTGTTTTGCTCAGAAAAAATCGTAGAAGAATGAACTAGCACCTACAGCTAGCAAACATCATGGTTCATATCAGAGTCTGCATGAACAACCAGTCAAGACTCATAATCAAGCTTCAAAAGACTTATAGATAAGAATCTTGTAACTCAGAGTTGATAGGCTTGTTTAGTTTCTTTCGATTTTGATGTAATAGCAGGACCACGGACTTGAGCCTCGACGGAACCTCACTCGACTCTCCAACTCAGCATTCCATCCTTTTTCTTTGAACTACATGTGACAAAATTTTCTCATAACCCGGGATATATAGGTTGTCCATAACGAAGACTCGGTCACACTCTTTTCTCTTGTCTCTTCCCTTTTGAATAATGGTATAGCCAAAAATTAGTCTTATCGCTCATCTTTTCTTTGCCTGAAAACTCTTCATGTTTCCAAACAAAGAGGGGCATGCTATGAGCACCTAATTTTTGACCGTGCTTGAATTTTCGCCCACTCATCTCACCAATACCACACTGTGTCCCCACTCCACTTTTCCTTATCCCCGCTTGTCCCCTATGCTTGTCCCCCACACTTTGTCCCCCACTCACAAACCTCATACCCTATTTTCAGCCATTAAAACACACACATAACACACAAAAAAAAAAGAGAGAGAAAAAAAGGACCAGCTGCCCACCCTCTTCTTCAACCCTAGCCGTTACCCACCTTTTCTCTATATATCTTAGCAGCCCCAATCTCTCACTCGGTGGAATCCGCTTACACTCCTCACACTCAGTTCTCTCAACTCACTCATATAGACACACAGACTCTAACACACTTGGCCATCATCTTTTGCACTGTTGGGGGAGGTACTAGCTTCTAGTTTCAAAGTGTCATTTGTTAGGTATTTTCTGGGCCATTTCGTGGGTTACAAGCTGTTGATTTGTTGCTGTTAGTGCTGAGGTTGTTAGTCGCTTTAAACAAAAGTTCTTCACTGTTGGTTAACTTTTGCATCTAGGTACTCTTCTAGTTCTCTTTCTTAATGCAATTTTATTCAGCTGTAGTAAAGTCATGAATGCATTAATCATATTTTAAAACTGCCTCGTCACATTTGTCGGATGTTTTGCTCATAAGTGTATGAATAGAGTGCTTGACTTCACGAATCAGTTTTCATTGTCATACTGAGTGTCATTAAGTTTCAGTTTCTTCTAAAGTTTAAAGCTGCTTTGATTGTTTAATTGCTAAAGGGCAAAGGAAGCAATATACTGATTTGTATCATGTCGTAAATGGATATATGAATGTTTTAAGCCTTACGGTGATATGATGTTGTTGAAACTTTTTCATTTCGAGTTCGTGTTTCGCCGTTTTGGTATACATAGTTGAACAAAAAATAATGATTTTTTATACTCTATATCGCTGCTTAAGCTAAGCTAGAATTTTCTTGTTATCTTTAAGTTAGTATTAAAATGCATTCATCCAAATGGGTCGAATACCTTAAAAGAAAGTTTCTGATTTTCATTTCCAATATCTAAAGTTGTAACAGAAACTTTTCTTTAAGTCACAAAGGCTAAGCTTCATCGAGTTATATTTATTTTCTTTCCTCCATGTAGTATTTTTAATTGGTTTCTTTAGTTGAGTGTTCTCTCACTCTTGTCATCATTTTTCTATAATTAGGTACCTTAAATATTTTATTGTATTAATTTATTTGTCTTATTTTGAATTGGATTCTTTATTAAAAGCATGACTTATTTTTGCTTGGTTCTTTCTGCCCAATGCCATTATAAATCCAATAAACAAAGATGGCCCAATTTTTTTTTAAATATAAGAATCTCATCAATTAATTTCAATGAATCATATTTTCTTTTAGTAGCCATGTAACTTAATCACCTTAATAATTATTTTAAACTACTAGGCAATTAGTAGGCACACTTTAAACCTTTTTTATTTACGAACTCGCTTGCGTAGCGTGATGTTTAACACTTAATAAATTAATTCAATTATCTCAATGGCTTAATTAGTTCTCAATTTAATTAATCTTTTTCTATAATCGCGAATTCGCTTGTGTAGCGCGATAGTGGCATTTAATAAATTCCTAAACTAATCTAATCAAACACAAATGTAGTAATTTCTCAAAAGTATTATAAATAATCGATTGTCATGATTCTGGATTTACTTGCGAGGCGCGATTATAATAAGTTAATTAATTTTATTTTAGGTCACGTATTCGCTTGCGTAGCGTGGTCATGAAGACGTAATATTGTCCAAGTCATTCTTTAGTAATTCTAATAATCAAGCAACAAATTAAAAGCGGACATAGGAAAAACAAAAAAAAATCATATAAATCACAGTTTGTCCAAAATTAATTCAAGCTAATTTTAGTCAATAAAAGTGATCGTGCTAGAACCACGGGACTCGGGGAATGCCTTACACCTTCTCCTCGGTCAACAGAATTCTGTACCTGGACTATGTTTTCGCAGACCAACATGAAAAGAGTCAATCATCCTTTGAATAGAGATTCAAATAAAAGGTGACTTGGAACACCCAAAAAATCAATTCCAAGTGGCGACTCTGTAAATAAAATAATTCCTATTCAAATTTGTCACTTTAATTGAAAAAACTCTTTAACCCACAATTCATATGATACACTTTATCTTTGTGGGGTAGGAAAGGGGTGTGACAGCTCTGGCGACTCTGCTAGGGACTTCAAGAATTCGAGCTCGTACATTGACTTTATTTGGCTTTATTAACTTTTGTATATATTGTGATTTATTTGGGCCTAATGTGTTACTTGTCGAGTTTTTACCGTTTTGATATTGTCAAAATGTACATATAAATTGTATCTTCTCTCACATCCCTCTGAGTCTTCTGATAATTAGTTATGTTGTGTATGCCTACCAGCATCACAAAATTTTTATCTTGAGATAAAACCAGTTAGCCTACCAGCTTCTGGTGAAGGATTTAGTCACACGTGTTTAGGCGGGAGAGCCGTTAGCTAGCCAGTACTGTTCTACTACTAGTGACGCTTGACGCTCCTCGGCTCGGGTTGTCCGCCCGGGTAAGCCAGGTCCAGATACCATCTCCTTTAGGATTTACAAACTTAGAAGAATAAGTCACAAGAATTGAATATCCCTAGTAGGCTACGCTTTATTTTCATCATGTGCATTTGACTTAGCAGCGCTCGACACAGAAGTCGAGTTCTGTTTTAGGACAGGCTTTGTTGAGACTATTATGTCATGTTACGTGCTACTTGTTGCATTATTTGGGAGGCTCGCATGTCGACTAGCTTTAGCATATATCAGTTGAACGAAGAGAGAAAAAATAATGTGGTTTAGTGCATATGGTTTTTAAAGATTAATTTTCATAAAAAAAAAAAGAACATAGTCGATTTTACCGAACTACGCAGGTCTGATTCTCACCAGGATGTGAGATACGTAGGCAAACCTCATCGGTTCCGGCCCCAATTTTCAAAAAAAAAAAATACTAAATCCAAAAATATTTTTTAGTCCCACAGTTTAGCTTTTATTTATTTATATATTTATATTCTTTTATAGAGTCAAAACTCGAGAAATCAGAATTTTTGTGTGTCAATAATATGTTTGATCAAAGCCTAACCCCGTGTCTGGGTAGACATGTATACCATGAGTGGGGAAAGAGGTAAGTCTAAAAAGAGGCCCAGATCAGAAGGGATACCAGATTTTTTGATTGTCGATCAGATACCACAATTGTTGTGGGATTGGTGGAGAGACTTTAAGGAATATGAGCGAAACCAGATAAAGAAATACTTGGGACATTTGGTTCACATGATTACTATAAAGCCCAGGAGGGATGTGATTGAAGCTTTGATTCCGCACTAGGATCCTGGAAACAATATGTTCCATTTTACCGACTGTGAAATGACTCCGACCTTGGAGGAAATTGCCCATTTCTAGGGGTGGGGCTGCAATCTTCGCCGCCAAAGGCCCATAGTACCAAAAAATGTGAACGAGGGTAGGTTTCTGAAGCTTTTGAACATAAATTACGGACAATATGAAGGTTTAGGAGGCAAATGGGTTAAGTTGGGCTTTTTGTTTCAGTTGTATGGCCTAGAATGCAATTTCGAAAGGAATGTGGGAAAATTAAAATCAAAGGAAGATAAGGAAACATGGAAGGTACATAGAAGGTTTGCATTTATGGTCACTTTTTTGGGGCGTGTAGTTTTCCCGGAAAGAGAGGGATGCATTGACATCCGCTTGGCAGGTGTAGTTGAGGCTCTGACCTCAGAAGGGGGTGATTATAATTTGGTCCCTATGATTCTTTCTTGCATTTTTCGTGCTTTAACTAGATGTAAAATGGGCGCGCGAAACTTTGATGGTTGCAACATTTTGTTACAGATATGGTTTTTGGAGCATTTCTATCGTCATCCTACGATCACTAATTTTAGTGAGCTATGGCCCAATCATACTTATGATCACCAGAAAAGAATTGACGAATGTGACTTACCAAAGGGGATTGGCGCCTGGAAAGAACTACTTCTTACTCTATCTGCCAAACTGATCACTTGGAACTACGATTGGTTCTCCTCTAAAGAGGTCATTTGTGAGTCTGCACACCATTCTTATTTGGTACTCATAGGATTGGATGGTGTTCAGTCTTATGCTCCACTTCGGGTAATGCGTCAATTTACACGACAACAGGAGGTGCCACCAACACGAGATATGAGCAAGTTTTGTTATGATTTTGGTAAAGATCAACCTCATTACGAAGAAGAAATTATGAAAATTTGGTATGCAAGTCAAGTCTCGGAGTTGAATGATATGGTAGAAGACCGAGATCATGGAGAGGTGATCCCTGAATATATTACCTGGTTTCATAACCCTTCGTCGCTTAGAGATAGGCTTGAAGGATCCAACAGGAGAAGAAATGATCAAAGAGTTATAGAAAGGTTAAAAGTGGAATTGGAGCGTTCCCAGATGACCATATCTAAACAACAAGCCCAAATGCAAGCCGGAGTCGCTCAGATTCATTTAAATATTGAGAAAGATTATCAATCGTCCTTACGGGGCATGGATGAAGATCTAAAGTATGCTAAAAATGAGGCGGCCCGCTTAGAAGAAGAATTGGCAAGCACTATTGGTTTAGTTAGAAGAGTTGAGGCAAATAAAAATGCTGAAATGCATAAGCTGCAAGAAGACTTGAGTATCATTGAAGAGGATGCGCACCAACAACAATTAGAGTTTGATCGGCAAAGAGAGCAGTTTGAAAGAGAAAGGGCCCATTGGATACGCTCAAAGGGTCAGTTTCTTGCACAATTGGAAGAAATAAAAAGGCATAAGGGAGGTCATCAACATGCAGATTTTGAGGTAGAGCGGCGTCAGTGGATGATTGAGAGAGCTGTGCTAAACCGCCGTATTGAAGAATACGAGGGACGCGAGACTGAGATGGGTAATACCCTCAACACTACCCAGATATGGTTGCAGAATTATCACGTGAATATGGGGCAAGCTAGAGAGCAAGCACTTCAATTGGCAGAGAAAGCAGCATATATTCATGACGATCATCGTCATCTAAACAATGAGGAAGTTGGTCAACAGGCACGTGCCCTCGTTCCACAATTGCCGGGAGTGTTTCAGAATTTGTACGAGATGTTGGGGGTAGAGTGGAGGCCAAGGGATGCAGACCATTGATGATATCAGTTTAAGAAAGAATGCCATTGAAGATTAAAGTTTTAGTGCAGTCAATTAGTTTTTAGTTTCATTTTTCATTTGTCGTATTTTTAATTTTATATTTTTCACATTTTCAGTCATTTTTCAAAATTGTTATTATTTTCCCCTGAACTACGTAATGATCTGATTCATGCGGCGACATGATACGTAGGCAACCCACAAAAGGTTCAATCAAAATATTTTTCAATGATTCTAAGATGAGGGATCAAAATGAGGCGTGAGGAAAAAAAAAACCTCATAAGCCGGAATGAAACATGAAGCCTCCAAAAACATGTTAGAAATAGTGACAATGATAGGATCACGGCACATTATGTGTGATTCATATCTATGAAATGCTTAACCCTAACACTTTTGTTGTCTCTTACGTAGTAAGCTTAAGGTGGTTGGTTTGTGGTGAAACTGGCAACATACCATTACTTTACTAGATCTAAGGGAGCAGTAGTAATGGCCAACGATGATGAGATCGAGCTGATCAGTGACGACCCCCAGGGTCAATAAGTTGAACAAGAGTCGGAGGAAATAAGAAAATTGAGACAGCAATTATCTGATGTATATCAAGCTTGGGTGTCTGGTCAGCCTCCACCCCGGGGTCCCTCAGAGGGAACTTCCACCGTACCCCTGGCTACTCAACCACCGCTCCATGCAACGAGCGACCACATTCTACCACCAGGGTATGTGCCAAACTATAGCCTCCACGTTGCTCCTGGTACCTCTAATGTGCGACCTTCAGCCGCACCGGTCAGGAACACTCCTCTAGTCGTGTCTGGTGCATCGACATACATAATCCAGCCTCCACCTCATATGACAAGGCCAATCAACGAGCCACCATCTCATGCTTATGATAGCCAATACTACTCTCCAAATATGGCTTTCGGGGTCTCGGCTCCATGTAATCAGACTCCTCAGTACGAGTCACCAGTGGAAAAGGAAAAGCCTGCCAAGACGGTTGAGCCGGATGAGATGGCCAGGAAAATGAAAAGTCTTGAACAGAACATAAAGAACATACAGGGACTAGGGGGTCACAAAAGTGTTTCGTTCAGTGATCTATGCATGTTCCCTCACATCCATTTGCCACCAGGTTTCAAGACCCTAAAATTCGAGAAGTATGATGGACACGGCGACCCTATCGCCCATTTGAAAAGGTACTGCAACCAGCTGAGGGGTGCAGGTGGAAAAGAAGAATTACTGATGGCTTATTTTGGAGAAAGTCTTGTGGAGGTAGCCTCCGAATGGTTCATTGACCAAGATATCTCTCACTGGCATGTCTGGGACGACATGGCCCAAGCCTTCGTCAAATAATTTCAATACAACATAGATATTGCGCCGGATCGCAATTCCCTGTCCAATATGAAGAAAAAGCCTACTGAAAGCTTTAGGGAGTATGCAATCAAGTGGAGGGAGCAAGCAGCTAGAGTTAAGCCACCCATGGATAACCATGAGTTGATCACTGTTTTTCTGAAGGCCCAAGAGCCTGATTACTTTCAGAACATGATGTCCGCAATGGGTAGACCTTTTGTGGAAGCGATCAAAATAGGAGAAATAGTCAAAAATGGCCTCAAGACTGGCAGAATTGTAAGTCAAACTGCTCTCAAAGCCACCACCCAAGCTATCCAAAATGGGTCGGGAAGTTTAGCAAATAGAAAGAAGAGAGATGAAGGGTCCATGATGACTTCGGGATCCAGGGAAGTTCAAAGAGGGGCATCACACCCTTATGTGCAAGTTCAGCAGGGGTAATCTAGCTACCCTCAACATTACTATCCCCCGCCAATTCCTCAGTACTCTGTGGGACCGCCACAATATACCGTGTTTAATGCTCAATCATATGCTCGTCCTTCCAATTAACAGGTACGGGCACCAGCTCCAAGATTCCCCCGACCTCAGCAGCAAAATTTTTGGGCACCCTACAATGCTCGTCCTAGGCAGGATTATGGTCGAGAGCAGAGGCCGGTAGAAAAATTTACTCCATTGGCTGAATCATACTCTAGTTTGTTCCAGAAGTTGAAGCAGATGGGCATGGTTGGACCCATCGCTCCCCACCATATGCATCCCGATTCATACAGATTTCAAGCAAATGCTAGATGTGAATATCATTCAGGTGCTCCGGGGCATAGCACCGATGACTGTTGGACCCTGAAAAGAGCCATAGAAAGACTCATTGTTGAAAAATTGATTGTAGTCACGAATGGCGAGGACCCTCCTAATGTGACCAATAACCCGTTGCCAGTACACAATGATGTTCATTTTGTGGGAATGATTGGCCGAGATCATGAATACAAGCCGGTTGGTCGAGCATAAATGACAGTGGTAACGATTCAAGAGGGAACCAAACTAGAAGTAAGTCCAAGCCTAGATGCACCATTGATTGTGAAAGGCGCCCAGAGCTCAGAGCTCAGAGAGGGCAACTTTATCTGTTCCAAAAATCTCGAGGTTGGAAGTTCGCTCCAATGTTCCAAACCCAAATTTATATGTCCTTGGAGGTCACCCCATCATAAAGCAGAATCAGGGCGATACGACGGGTATAATAGAACCGATCATAGTCAAGCCTGCCACGCAACCCCGTGTAACAAATATGAAAACCATCCCTTGGAACTACAACAAAACTGTAGTAACCTACAAAGGCAAGGAAATCATAGAAGAAGTGGGGGAAAGTGGAGGTTTGACTCGATCAGGGAGGTGTTACTCTCCAGAAGAGTTGAGGAAGGCTAAGCAAATCAGAGAAGGCCAAATGCCAATAAAGAAACCGGTCACTAAAGAAGAGGCGGAGGAGTTTTTGAAAAGATGAAAGTTCAGGATTACTCAATCATTGACCAATTGAGAAAGACTCATGCCTAAATCTCTCTATTATATCTGCTCATACACTCAGGAGAGCATGCCCGTGTACTAATCAAAATCCTGAACGAGGCACACGTCTCAGAGAATACCACCGTGAATCAGTTAGAGAAGATGGCCAATAGATTTTTTGAGGTGAACAAAATTTCCTTTACTGATGATGAACTTCCCGAGGAGGGATCCGGTCACAATAGTGCTTTGCACTTGATTGTCAAATGTGAGGGGCATTATGTGAAGCGAGTCATGGTTTATGGAGGCTCGAGTATAGATGTATGCCCCCTCTCTACCTTGCAAAGTATGAAGATCAATACAGACAGGATCCGACCCAGCAATGTTCGCATCCGGGCTTTTGATGGCTCAGCGAGAGATACCATTGGGGAGATCAACCTCACCATAACGATTGGGCCTGTTGATTTTGAAATTGTCTTCCAAGTAGTGGACATGGAAACTTCTTATAACTTTCTTCTTGGAAGGCCATGGATCCATACGGCCCGAGCTGTGCCATCCACCTTGCATCAGATGCTCAAATTCGAGCACGACAGGCAATAAATTATTGTTCACGGAGAAGACGAGTCATCCATTTATAAAGACCCGTTAATCCCATGTATTGAGGCCAAGGAAGGATGTGAGTCTATTGTCTATCAAGCTTTTGAAGTGGTTGTTGTGGACCATGTTGAGGAAGAAAAGTCCATTCTGCATCCTCGTCTCTCCGCCACATCTGTAATGATGGCTGCACTTATGATGAGACAAGGTTATGAGCCAGGAAAAGGCTTGGGGGCATCATTGCAAGGAATTTCAGAACCTATTTCTCCGTTCAGTAACATGGGTACTTTTGGCTTAGGCTTCAGGCCAACACAAGCGGATGAAGACAAAGCCAAGCACCGTAAAAAGTACGGATGGGTCTTGCAGCAACCTATCCCTTACATTTTTTGCACTTTTGTCAAGCCACGATTCAAACATGGTCAAAATTCCTCAGCGCATGCAAACATTGATGAAATTTTCCATGGCCTCAGCCAGATGTTTTCTGAAGTGAATATGATCCAGGCTGGTGAAGGCCCTAGTCGTGCCGATATGCAACTAATTGACCCAGACACCATGCTCAATAACTGGGAAGCAACTCCTCTCCCTACAAGGAAGGAGTCTTGGTAGTTGACTTTTGCAACTTCTTTCTTTTGTACTTTGGGTTACTTTCAGGGTTGTAATCCAAATATCTTAGTATGATTGTTTTATTTTGACATTAACCATTCTATCCTTTCAAATTCAATGAAATGCAATTCAATTTCGTATTAAATTTTGTATCTTTTCCTTTTCCTAATTCCTGCCATTTTATTTCCATTTCAGTTTTGTTAATGTCGGCTTTAATAACATGACATGCATGCGGAATTCACGCCCAGATCTCAAAAAGCTGTCTAATTTCAAAATAATGCATCAAGAGGTCGAATATGATGAAGATAAGGTTTTTGATGAAATAAAAAGAGAGTTGGAACAATTTGAAAATAAGCCTAGGCCCAACCTCAATGAAACTGAGCCAATTAATATCGGAGGTCATGAAGAAGTCAGAGAAACAAAGATAAGCATTCACACTGAACAAAAAACCAGAGATGCCTTGATTCAACTTTTATTTGAGTATAGAGATGTGTTTGCCTGGTCTTATAATGATATGCCTGGTTTAAGTGCCGATTTAGTGGTTCATAAGCTTCCCACGTATCCTGATTTTCCACCATTCCAACAAAAGTAGTGAAAATTTAAAACGGACATGAGTGATAAAATCAAAGAGAAAATAATGAAGCAATTGAGCGCCAATGTTGTCAGAGCCGTACGATACACCACCTGGGTGGCAAATGTTGTGCCCGTGCCAAAGAAAGATGGAAAAACTAGAGTCTGTGTTGACTATAGAGACCTGAACAAAGCAAGTCCGAAGGATAATTTTCCTTTGCCGAACATCCATATTCTTCTAGATAATTGCGCAAAGCATGAGATACAGTCATTCGTGGATTGCTATGCTGGGTACCACCAGATTCTAATGGATGAGGGTGATGCAAAAAAGACCGCTTTCACCACTCCGTGGGGTACTTATTGTTATAGGGTCATGCCATTCGGTTTAAAGAATGCAGGGGCAACTTACATAAGGGCCATGACCACCATTTTTCACGACATGATGCACAAAGAGATTGAAGTATATGTCGATGATGTCATCATAAAATCAAAGACACAAGCTGATCACGTGAATGATTTGAAAAAGTTCTTCGAACGGCTTCGAAGGTATGACCTTAAGCTCAATCCAGCCAAATGTGCATTTGGGGTTCCATCTGGGAAACTCCTCGATTTTATAGTCAGTCGGAGAGGCATCAAATTGGATCCATTTAAGATAAAGTCCATTCGAGATCTGCCACCCCCGAAGAACAAAAAGGAGGTCATGAGTTTGCTCGAAAGGTTGAACTACATCAGTAGGTTCATTGCTCAGCTCATAACCACATGCGAGCCCATCTTTAAGTTGCTGAAAAAGGATGCTGCAATCAAGTGGACGGACGATTGCCAAAATGCTTTTGACAGGATCAAGGATTATCTATCAAAAACCCCTGTACTTGTCCCACCCGAACCTGGTAGGCCTTTGTTTTTATATCTATCGGTGATGGATAATTCCTTTGGATGCGTTCTGGGGCAACATGATGCAACAGGCAAAAAAGAACAAGCAATATATTATTTGAGCAAGAAGTTCACCAATTATGAGGTTAAGTACACCCTTTTAGAAAGGACATGTTGTGCCTTGACTTGGGTCACTCAGAAGTTGAGACATTATCTTTTGGCCTATACTACTTACCTCATATCCAGAATGGATCCTCTGAAGTATATCTTCCAAAAGCCAATGCCCATTGGCAGGCTCGCAAAATGGCAAATCCTGCTCACAGAGTTCGACATCGTCTATGTCACTCGCACCATGATGAAAGCACAGGCTTTGGCCGATCATTTGGCAGAGAATCCAGTTGATGATGAGTACAAGCCACTTACCACATACTTCCCAAACAAAGAGGTCAACTCAATAGAGGAAGTAGTTTCAGACGACAACCCTCTATGGAAAATGTATTTTAATGGAGCTGTCAATATCAAAGGAGTTGGGATCGGGCCAATCCTCATCTCACCTATTGGACAGTATTACCCTACAACAGCCCGGCTTCGGTTCTTCTGTACCAATAATACGGCTGAATACGAAGCCTGTATCATGGGTTTGAAAATGGCCCTCGATCTGGATGTGCATGAACTATTGGTTATGGGAGATTCTGACTTGCTTATCCGGCAAGCCCAAGGTGAATGGGAGACTCGAGACATCAAGCTTAGTCCATACAGACAATGTGTATAAGATTTGAGCAAAAGATTCAAATCCATCGAGTTCAGGTACATTCCCAGGTTTCACAACTAGCTAGCCGATGCTTTGGCTACTTTAGCCTCGATGCTCTCTTATCCGGGAAACACCCATATCGATCCACTAGAAATCCAAGTTTGGAATCAACACGGTTACTGCAATACAATTGAGACAGAACCAGATGGTGAACCATGGTATCATGACATAAAATGATTCCTGAAAACGAGAGAATACCCAGAGCATGCCAAGGGAGATCAAAAAAGAACTATAAGGCGGCTCACCAGCGGTTTCTTCTTGAATGGGGAAATTTTGTACAAAAGGACCCAAGATTTGAACTTATTGAGATGCGTAGATGCCACAGAAGCTGAGCGGATCATGAGTGAAGTGCATTCGGGGGTATACGGACCTCATATGAATGGATATGTTTTGGCGAAGAAGATTCTGCGGGCAGGGTATTGTTGGCTTACAATGGAGCGAGATTGCTTCAGCTTTGTTCGCAAGTGTCACCAATGCCAGATTCATGGTGACCTGATTCACTCGCCACCTTCGGAGTTGCATCCCATGTCCTCTCCTTAGCCTTTCGTTGCTTGGGGAATGGGTGTTATTAGGCCAATTGAGCCAAAGGCTTCAAATGGGCATAGATTCATTTTGGTTGCAATTGATTACTTTACCAAGTGGGTGGAGGCCGTCACTTTCAAAGCAGTCACCAAGAAAGTAGTGGTAGACTTTGTTCATCCAACATCATCTGCCGCTTTGGTATCCTAAATACCATTATCACTGACAATGCAGCCAATCTTAATAGTCATTTGATGAAGGAGGTATGCGAGCAATTTAAAATTATGCATCGCCATTCTACCCCTTACCGGCCAAAAGCCAATGGAGCCGTTGAAGCGGCGAACAAGAACATCAATAAGATTCTTAGGAAAATGATCCAAAGTTCGAGACAATGGCATAAAAAGTTGCCTGTTGCTCTTTTGGGATACCGCACGACTGCTCGCACATCTGTTGGTACAACTCCTTATCTGTTGGTATATGGGACGGAAGCTGTAATACCGGCTGAAGTCGAAATTCCCTCTCTTCGGATCATTGTGGAGTCAGAGATTGAAGATGCAGAATGGGTAAAGACCCGATTAGAACAACTAATGTTGATTGATGAAAAACGGCTAGCAGCAGTGTGCTTTGGCCAGTTATACCAGCAAAGAATGGCACGCGCTTACAACAAGAAAGTGTGTCCAAGGCACTTTGAGGTAGGCCAACTCGTTCTGAAATGCGTTCTTCCACACCAAGTAGAAGCTAAAGGAAAGTTCGCCCCAAACTGGAAAGGACCCTACATCATCAAGAAAGTGTTACCAAAAGGGGCCTTGCACCTGGTAGATGAAGAAGGACGGGTACCAGACATATTATTAATGCAGATGCAGTCAAAAGATATTATGTCTGATATATACCCACTGTGGAACTTTCACGCATAATTTTCTTAGATCGAGATGACGAAGGCTACCATTGCTCGTTATTCCAAGCAAGTGTCACCCTTTTTTTTACCCCTTTTAAGTTGTATTTTTCTTCTTCCTTGTTTTCCACTTTTTGGAACATGTGTACTTACAAAATCAAACAACAAATTTTCTGAGTCATTGAATACGTCCGACCTGATTCCAAAAGGATATGTAGGCAGCCTTTCCCTGGGTTAGGTTCCATCGCAACAAAAATCCATATTCCCAATACTCCAAAACTGGGGTAGAAGTTTGTTTTTATCTTACGGTTTTCCCGTAGAAACAGTTCCAAAAGTTGTAATTCAGTTCAAGGTTCTTTTCGCCTTTTCTTGTTAAGAATTTCTGATCGATCTTTGAGAATACTTGAAGTCCCCATGCCAGGGGCATTGGCCAACCTTCCGCATGGAAAAAAAAAAGAAAAAGAAAAAGAAAAGAAGAAATGAGAGAGTCTTATCGGTAAAAACCCGTATGAGCACTGTAAGGCGACAGTGAGCAGAGAAATACAAGAGTCTTATTGGTGAAAATCAGATGGGCACCATAAGGCAACATTGATTAGAGAAATGAGATAGGTCAGTTAGCGAAAACCCGCAAAGGGCGCTACTAGCCGAATGAGGGTCTTTGATGCTCCGGCATGAGCATAACCAAGACAGTTTCAAGGTGAACATTTGTGACGTATTTTGAGAATTAGACAGCTCAGACAGATCATGCGTCCAGTCGAAAATGCATGTCATGATTCATTGAAATCGGCACATATTTCCAGATAAGTCTCCTTATTTATCTCCCCGAAAGGGACACCTTTTATTTAGACACAATTCCTTTTTCACTTCTAATTGCTCTTCTATTCTTTTCCATAATTTTTCTTAGATTCCCTTTCGGTCTAATCTTGTATCAAAAGCAAAGCAAAAATGGCTGCAAAACTGTCTACAGTTTTTTCGTAATACCGAGCACAATTTGGAGCATATACGGCATTGACGAAGGCAGGAATCCATCTATGATCTCTTTTGATAAGGCGGACAAAGTGTCTCAAAGAAACTGAAAAGGTCACCTAAGCAAGACTTGCTTCATGGGGGGACATTTTCTTATGTACCTCCGGAATGAGAGGATGCACAATTATTTTTAACAATTAATTAATTTATACATAAAAAGAGCACTACAGACACAAACTGGTTCTGAGTGCAAGACAACTAAGTTTGATTTTAAAGAAAAATTGCTTTGCCTTAGATACAAGGGTTAACTGTATCGTGGACATCCGGGTATGAAATAGCCAGGGGAGACGTCAGAAAGACAAAATCTCCAGAAAACGATACAAAGTATCCGAGCATCACGGTACCACTCTGATAGAATCAGTTTTTCGACAACGGGGTGTCCGTGAACTCAAATTCCTCAGTGCATCAAGGCCACAAACCGACCATCACTTTAAAAACTCACAAATTTTCTTTGTTTGAAGCAGGAACAAAGCAGTGCACAATGGCGGTTCTCAAAGGACGAATGTCACCAAATTTAAGCTCCTTAAAATCTTCAGCATGCATCACTACTGTCCATACCTCTCATTTTCATAGCTTAACCCAGACAAAACTTTTTTGCCTGGGGGATCCAGCTCATAGTTCCGGATAGAAGTACTTTTCGCCCAGGTTGTCTTTCGTAGCTTAACCCAGGTAAAATATTTTTGCCTAGGGGGATCCAGCTCATAGTTCCGGGTAGAAGTATTTTTCGCCTATGCTATTTTTCGTAGCTTAACCCAGGTAGAACTTTTTCGCCTAGGGGGATCCAGCTCATAGTTCCGGGTAGAAGTACTTTTCGCCCAAGCTGTCTTTCGTAGCTTAACCCAGGTAGAATATTTTCGCCTAGGGGGATCCAGCTCATAGTTCCGGGTAGAAGTACTCCTCGCCCAAGCTGTTTTACGTAGCTTAACCCAGGTAGAACATTTTCACCTAGGGGGATCCAGCTCATAATTCTGGGTAGAAGTACTCTTCGCCCAGGCTGTTTTACGTAGCTTAGCCCAGGTAGAACATTTTCACCTAGGGGGGTCCAGCTCATTGTTCCGGATAGAAGTACTCTTCGCCCAAGCTGTTTTACGTAGCTTAACCCAGGTAGAATATTTTCACCTAGGGGGATCCAGCTCATAGTTCCAAGTAGAAGTACTCTTCGCCCAGGCTGTTTTACGTAGCTTAACCCAGGTAGAACATTTTCACCTAGGGGGATCCAGCTCATAGTTCCGGGTAGAAGTACTCTTCGCTCAGGTTGTTTTACGTAGCTTAACCCAGGTAGAACCTTTTTCGCCTAAGGGGATCCAACTCATAGTTCCGAGTGGAAGTACTCTTCGCTCATGTTGTTTTACGTAGTTTAATCCGGGTAGAAACTTTTCGCCTAGGGGAATACAGCTCATATTCCGAGTAGAAGTACTCTTCGCCCAGGTTTATTTTTCGTAGTTTAACCCAGGTAGACCTTTTTCGCCCCGGGGATTCAACATTTTTTTCCAGTAATACAGGGCGCTAACCCCTGGTTATATTTCCTTTTCCAGTAATACAGGGTGCCAACCCCTGGTTACATTTCCTTTTCAGTAATACAGGGTGCTAACCTCTGGTTACATTTCCTTTTCAGTAATATAGGGCGCCAACTCCTGGTTACATTTTCTTTTCAGTAATACATGGTACCAACCTCTGGTTACATTTTCTTCTCAGTAATACAGGGTACACCAATCCCCTGATTATATATCCTTACCAGCATAGGGTACACCAATCCCTGATCTCTTTACCAGTATAGGGTACACCAATCCCTAGTTGTGTTCTCCAACATAGGGTACACCACTCCCTAGTTGATTTGATTTTAAGTGCAGAATACATCACTCCCTAATATCATTGCCAATATAGGGTATCACATTCCCTGGCCACATTTTTCCAACGTAAGGTACACCAATCCTTAGTTGAGACATTCTTTTGTGACAATTAAAAAAAATCATCATGACCTTTTTCAGGGTACACCATTCCCGTTTTTTTTATTGCTTTCAATAAAGAAGTAGTTTAGAATTTTATTACAATAACTCACGAAATTTTTCTAGTAAAAACTGGGGCAGAAAAATTTCGTTTGTTTGTTTGTTTTGATGTCTCAGCAGGTTTTACCTCGAGGCACATGGTTCGATATGAACAAAAGAAGAAGTCTCAATCCAGAATAAAGAAAAAAAGGGAAAAGAATTGAATCCAAATGCAGAAGCAGATGAAAATGATATGGACTGCTCAAGACATGACTAAAGTTACGAGCTTCACATTTCCTGTTTTGCTCAGAAGAAGTCATAGAAGAATGAACTAGCACCTACAGCTAGCAAACATCACGGTTTAGATCAGAGTCTGCATGAACAACCAGTCAAGACTCATGATCAAGCTTCAAAAGACTTATAGATAAGAATCTTGTAACTCAGAGTTGATAGGCTTGTTTAGTTTCTTTCGATTTTGATTTAATAGCAGGACCACGGACTTGAGCCTCGACGGAACCTCACTCGACTGTCCAACTCAGCATTCCATCCTTTTTCTTTGAACTACACGTGGCGAAATTTTCTCATAACCCGGGATATATAGGTTGTCCATAACGAAGACTCGTTCACACTCTTTTCTCTTGTCTCTTCCCTTTTGAATAATGGTATGGCCAAAAATTAGTCTTATCGCTTATCATTTCGTTGCCTGAAAACTCTTTATGTTTCCAAACAAAGAGGGGCATGCTATGAGCACTTAATTTTTGACCGTGCTTGAATTTTTGCCTACTCATCTCACCAATACCACACTTTTTCCCCACTCTACTTTTCCTTGTCCACCATGCTTGCCCCCCATGCTTGTCCCCCACACTTTGTCCTCCACACTTTGTCCCCCACTCACAAATCCCATACCCTATCTTCAGCCATTAAAACACACACATAACACACCAAAAAAAAAAAAGAGAAAAAAAGGACCAGCTGCCCATCCTCTTCTTCAACCCTAGCCGTAACCCACATTTTCTTTATATATCTTAGCAGCCCCAACCTCTCACTCGGTGGAATCCGCTTACACTCCTCACACTCGCCTCTCTCAACTCACTTATATAGACACACAGACTCTAACATACTTGGCCATCATCTTTTGCACTGTTGGTGGAGGTACTAGCTTGTAGTTTCAAGTGTCTTTTGCTGGGTATTTTTTGGGCCATTTCGTGGGTTACAAGCTGCTGATTTGTTGCTGTTAGTGCTGAGGTTGTTAGTCGCTTTAAAAAAAAGTTCTTCACTGTTGGTTAACTTCTGCCTCTAGGTACTCTTCTAGTTCTCTTTCTTAATGCAATTTTATTCAGCTGTAGTAAAGTCATGAATGCATTAATCATATTTTAAAACTGCCTCGTCACATTTGTCAGATGTTTTGCTCATAAGTGTATGAATAGAGTGCTTGACTTCACGAATCAGTTTTCATTATCGTACTGAGTGTCATTAAGTTTCTGTTTCTTCTAAAGTTTAAAGCTGCTTTGATTGTTTAATTGCTAAAGGGCAAAGGAAGTAATATACTGATTTGTATCATGTCGTAAATGGATATATGAATACTTTAAGCCTTACGGTGATATGATGTTGTTGAAACTTTTTCATTTCGAGTTCGTGTATCGCCGTTTTGGTATACATAATTGAACAAAAAATAATGATTTTGTATACTCCATATCGCTGCTTAAGCTAAGCTAGAATTTCCTTGTTATCTTTAAGTTAGTATTGAAATGCATTCATCCAAATGGGTCGAATACCTTAAAAGAAAGTTTCTGGTTTTCATTTCCAATATCTAAAGTTGTAACAGAAACTTTTCTTTAAGTCACAAAGGCTAAGCTTCATCGAGTTATATTTATTTCCTTTCCTCCATGTAGTATTTTTAATTGGTTTCTTTAGTTGGGTGTTCTCTCACTCTTGTCATCATTTTTCTATAATTAGGTATCTTAAATATTTTATTGTATTAATTTATTTGTCTTATTTTGAATTGGATTCTTTATTAAAAGCATGACTTATTTTTGCTTGGTTCTTTATGATTATATTTTAAGTTGGCCCATAAAGCTTCCCAATGCCATTATAAATCCAATAAACAAAGACGGCCCAATTCTTTTTTAAATATAAGAATCTCATCAATTAATTTAAATGAATCATATTTTTTTTTAGTAGCCATGTAACTTAATCACCTTAGTAATTATTTTAAACTACTAGGCAATTAATAGGCGCACTTTAACCCTTTTTTATTCACGAACTCGCTTGCATAGCGTGATGTTTAACACTTAATAAATTAATTCAATTATCTCAATGGCTTAATTAGTTCTCAATTTAATTAATCTTTTGCTATAATCGCGAATTCGCTTGTGTAGCGCGATAGTGGCATTTAATAAATTCCTAAACTAATCTCATCAAACACAAATGTAGTAATTTCTCAAAAGTATTATAAATAATCGATTGTCATGATTCTGGATTTGCTTGCGAGGCGCGATTATAATAAGTTAATTAATTTTATTTTAGATCACGTATTCGCTTGCGTAGCGTGGTCATGAAGACGTAATATTATCCAAGTCATTCTTTAGTAATTTTAATAATCTAGCAATAAAAGCGGACATAGGAAAAACAAAAAAATTTATATAAATCACAGTTTGTCCAAAATTAATTCAAGCCAATTTTAGTCAATAAAAGCGATCGTGCTAGAACCACGGGACTCGGGAAATGCCTTACACCTTCTCCTCGGTCAATAGAATTCTGTACCCGGGCTATGTTTTTGCAGACCAACATGAAAAGAGTCAATCATCCTTTGAATAGGGATTCAAATAAAAGGTGACTTGGAACACCCAAAAAATCAATTCCAAGTGGCGACTCTGTAAATAAAATAATTCCTATTCAAATTTGTCACTTTAATTGAAAAACTCTTTAACCCACAATCCATATGACACATATTATCTGTGTGGGGTAGGAAAGGGGTGTGACAATAAGTGTAAAATTTTAAAATTTATGTTTGATCCATAGAATAAAAGTGAAAACAAAAGTGTAAGTACAAAAATAATGATTGTCGATTCTATTTAGCCAACTCAACCAAGAAAAAACTCTACGTTAGAAGTAAATAGTCATTTCAGTTAAAATATTCAAAACTTAAATTTTGTTCAAATTTAATAATTTTATTACTCAATTTAAAAAAAATCATGTTTACTTTTTAGTTTTAGCAATAATGCATATCCATTTTATGATTTAAAAGTTTTTTGATTTAGTTTGGAGATCTATTTATTTTTTATTCTTAAATACGCAAATAGAGTCGGCTAACTAAGAGAAGTTGTTTTTTCCTCGAGGATAACAAAAAGTAAAATTTTCTATTTATTTAATCTATAGAAAATAATATAATAGATTGCTGATCAATTTAATTTTTAATTATATATCTCATAATTTTTTGTGATTTTCTTAATTAAGGATTATCGCATACTCCATTCTTAGATTCGGCCCAACGATAGACACGTTCTTGAATTTTATGCTCCCGCCGTCCAAATTTTATGCGAAGGTGCTTGGATTTCGATAATCAAACGAATTATTCTTTTGTTTAGATATTTTTAATTATTAATAATTATGGTTATACTATTTTTTTTACGTAGTTTTTATATATGTACATTTTATTTCGAAAAACTAAAACTTTTTAGGTCCAAATGCAATGGTCAAAATTAAGTAGTTTGAATCTCGAAAAATAAAAAGTATCACATAAATTGAAACAAAAGGATTAATTACTAAAATTCTGCTACGATAAAAATAATCTGACAGATATACTACATACTATCAAGGTGCTTGATTTTGTCGTCACTCTTTAAAATCATGAGAGTTATGTACATATTTGTTTTTAAATTTGTAACCTTTTTATTACTTTTTCTGGTTTTATATTTCCATTCCTCAATATATTTTATACCAAATTATTATTTAGGCCTCTCCTTCTTTCACGTGAACAAATGAATGGAAAAAAACTACACAAAAATCAACTCTTCTCTCTTTTTTAATCTCCAAAATAGACCAAAGGGAAGAAATTAAATCAGAAACTTATTATGGCACTAATATATGGATTTTAAACTGAAACAACATATGAAAGGAAAGAAAAGCCAAAATCATACTTCAGCAGGTACTAAGTAATGAAAATTCGCTTATTTGTCACTCATGAAATTAGTAGATAATGAAAAATAATACAATTTTATTGACATGCAAAAAAAAAAATATTTGGAATCCTTGTATCTTTGTCAGCCACAAACAACGTTAAAACTATCCAACAAATCAATAAATCACAACAAAAGTAGCACGCATTACGCATAAAAAATTAAACAAAGCCATGTCAAGGAGGAATTTTTTTTTAAAAAAAGTAAGTTTCATTTTCCCCATACTTACCAGGAGTCTTTTACACATATGGTTCATGTGTTGTTGCTAGAATGTTGATGTTACCGAAACAAATGTGTTACGTTGTTTTTGCTGGTACTTTGGTGTTATCAAATAAATAATTTTATGAACTTTGATAGAAAGGTAATATCAAAAGAATGAAAATTCACGATTTGAGAAGTTTATTTGGATTTGGGAGGTAGAAATTTATTTCTTCAGATTTGAGAAGTGATGATCTGTTACTTTTAGCTTTATTATTTGAATGGTTGTGATTGTTAATGAAGGGGTATGAAGTGGTTTGGGGTTGTTTGTAGCGTTAGTTATTTTCTTAATTTTATAAATAAATTATTTAGGTTATTTAGAAGGGCAATTTAGTAATTTAATTTTTAACTTTTGAATTTCTCACTTTTATAATAACTAGTTTCTGAATAAGTGTATAAAACTCTATAAAATAATATTAATAAAGTTTCTCCTCATCTTAAAGTTGCAATCATTGAGTTTGCAAACTCAATTACAACAACACCAACAAAACTCGGTGTAGTATCACAATTAGGGTCAGGCAAGAGAAAAATGTACTTATACTTTACCTTTTGCCTTTAAAAAGGTAGAAAAATTATTTTCAGTAGACCTTCGACTTAGGGAGAAAAAAGAAAAGGGGCAATAACAAGCAAATCGATCTGACAACCAAAGCAAAAATACAAAACTAAAACTAAGTAATGCAATCAGAAAATCGAAACAAGGCACCAACAAGTAATAACAACAATCTAGGGATAAAAGGCAGTACCCGAAGGACATTAAGAGATGTAACAAAGCTACTGTGACAAACAAGGACAACACTCGGCTACCTAACCTTCTCCCTTTATTCTCAACCTCCACACCTTCCTATTTATGGTCATGTCCTCAGTCAGCTGGAGCAACGGCATATCTCGCCTAATCACCTCACCCCAATACTTTTCAGCCTGCCTCTACCTCATCGTTAGCCCTCCAACGCCAACCTCTCACACCTCCTCACCGGAGCATTATCGCCTCTCCTCTTAACATGCCCGAATCATCTAAGTCTCGCATCCCGCATCTTATCTTCCACAGGGGCCACGCCAAACTTGTCCCAGATAACTTTATTTCTAATTCTATCTAATCTGGTATTTCCGTACATCCATCTCAACATCCTTATTTCAGCCACCTTCATCTTCTGTACATGGGAGTTTTTGACTAGCCAACACTCCGCCCCATATAGCATAGTCGGTCTAATCACCGCTCTATAGAACTTAATTTTATGTTTCGATGGCACATTCTTATCATACTGAACACCGGAAGTAAGCCTCCATTTCATCCATCCCACCCCAATACGATGTGTGACATCCTCGTCGATCTTCCCATTTCCCTTGTATAACAGACCCAAGGTACTTGAAACGTTCTCTCCTAGGAATGACTTGTGAATCAAGTCGCACGTCTTCGTCCACTACCTGAGTCACGCTACTGAACTTGCACTCCAAGTATTCTGTTTTGGTCCTGCTCAACTTGAAACCTTTAGACTACACGGTCAGTCTCCAAACCTCTAACCTCTAGTTAACACCACTTTACGTCCCATCAATCAGTACAATGTGAGTTTGCAAACTCAATTATAGAGTTCAAATTCTACTTGTTTTGAATTTTTTTTGAAATTTAAAAAAAAAAAAAAGTTAACTTGTTTTGAAGATTTTCAAACTCAGATTTATCAAAAATTTCAAACAAATTAGCGCCTTAGTCCTTCAGTTCTTATATTTTGGTTTCTTATTAATCAGTGGAACCCGATCAGAATTAACAAAAATCGTCGATATTGTCTAATATAACAATTAATAGGTGAAAAAATTAATACTAACAATTAATAGTATGCAAGTGTCAACGAAGAAGTTTTGTTTCCATGTACGAACACATATTCTATGTTAAAAAATTTCATGCAAGGCAATTTTAATTTCTTTTAAAATTATTTTTGGCTGAATAACTTGCCCTAATTTTTACCTCTGACAGAGTGCAATCTACTCTTGACTGCCTCTAGACAGCCCTGTCATGACATGCTTGCCGCCAAGTTGTCATTAGCATTAATAAAAAATAATATCAGAATAACTAATTACAACATAACTAATACCCGTATAATTAATCTTATATCTCCGTTATAGCTTATTCAAAACAAACTTTAAATACGGCTTATGCCGGGATAAGTTATGCTGAGATTAGTTATCCTGGTATTATTTTTTATCCACTGTTTGGTAAGTTGTATTAAAAATGACAATTGCATAATTTCTAAGAAGAAGTTATAAGCTATCCCGGCACTAATTATCCCACCCTCTACAAGGTATAAGTTATCTCAATACTAATTTTAATCCCGAGATAACTTATAACAGGTTTGCTAACCAAACAAAGTATTAAGATAGAATTAAATTTTTACACCAGCACTATACCTTCTTATACCTCGTACCAAACGACCCATTCATGCATACTCAATTTTTTATTTGCACCTTATTCTCTTATTTTTTATGATTGCCTCTTAGCCTGCTTGTTTCTTTACAAAATCATGAAAGCGTGCATTTTGTGAAGGGTAAAAGACATTTTTACTGTAATGGAATAAAAATGACTTGGCTCCTGGACAAAAGCATATCATCTTCTTCTTAATTCCTCGTTGTCAGATAGACAGTGTTAGTGTCACGATCCGAAATTTTCACCTTCAGGATCGTAATAACGCCTAATATTTAACTTGCTAGGCAAGCTAACATTAGAATAATTTAAACTATTTTTAACAATTTATTTTAATTAAATAATAAAAAAACTAACAAACGGAATAATATCTGAATTTAAAGTAAACAAACCAAACTGATAACGATGTCTAAATACCATCCCAGAACTAGAGTTACAAGTGCACGAACTTTTAAAATAATACAAACAAGGGTTTGAATAAAAATAAAAATATCTGAAGGAAAGCACACAACTAAGATAAAGTATAAGGGGACTCCAGAGATGCGAATGTCGTGCAGCTATACCTCAAGTCTCCTCTGATAGCTGAATACGAGCAAATCTACAGTACATCGTTAGGACCAACTCCGGTATCTGCACAAGAAGTGCAGAGTGTAGTATGAGTACAACCGACCCCATGTACTCTGTAAGTGCCGAGTCTAACCTCGACGAAGTAGTGACGAGGTTAAGGCAGGTCGCTTACATTAACTTCGTACGCAATAATAATAATAATAATAATAATAATAATAATAATAATAATAATAATAATAATAATAATAATAATAATAATAATAATAATAATAATAATAATAGCAGGAATAGAAGTAAGACCGATAAATTCATATCAATAATTGAAGTCAATCCAGCAGTCATAAACCTTTAATTAATTTCCATTGCGGCGTGCAACCCGCTCCAACAATATAAACTTAGAATAAAATTCATTGTGGCGTGCAACCCGATCCAACAATATAATCTTTTAATTTAATTCCGTTGTGGCGTGCAACCCGATCCAACATTATAAACTTTCAATAAATTTGTTGCGGCGTGCAACCCGCTCCAACAATATAAACTTTCAATAAATCTGTTGCGGCGTGCAACCCGCTCCAACAATATAATTAAACAACTCTTAAATATAAAAATACTCCAATAAATATCACATTTAATAAGAAATTATTAGGCAACAAAGCATACAACTATTATGATTTATTTAGGAAACAAGTAGTGACAAGTAGCAATTAATTATGAAAATCAGGGAGAAAATAGGTAATTTAATAATTAATGTGCTAAATGTCAAGTAGCAATTAAGACACATAAGTCAAATAAGCATGGATCAATTCTAGCATGAATTCAGGACAAGGAATATGAGAGAAATAATTAATATAATAATTAATTAATGATTTAAAATAATTTAAGATTTTTAGATAAATATGCAAATAATAAATTTGACGACGTATAGGCACTTGTCACCTCGCCTATACGTCATTACACATGAAATTCAATTAACAAAATATTCAAGGGTTCTATTCCCTCAAATCAAGGTTAACCACGACACTTACCTTGTTCCGCAATTTCAAATGATCACTTGATCATAGATTTTCCTTTCGAATTATTCTCCAAATCAATCAAGCGTAGCAAATTATTTACCAACAATTCAATTTAAGCTTTAAAAATTATTCACAATTCGAAAGAGACTTAATTTAAGTCATTTTCGAAAAAGTCAACCAAAAGTCAATGTGGGACCCACTTTTCGGGGCTCGATGAAAAATCACAAAATTCGCACACTCATTCTGATACGAGTTCAACCATACAAAAATTATCGAATTCCGACATCAGATTGCCCTTCGAATCCTAAAATTATAGTTTATGAAGTTTCTATAATTTTTTCCAAATTTCCATCTCAAAATGCAAATTGAGTGATGAAAATAATGATATATTCATGTATATTAACCAAATCCGAGTTAGAATCACTTACCCCGATGAATTTCTTGAAAAACCCACGAAAAATCATCACAAACCTAGCTCCCAAAGTCCAAATGTGAAATAATACCCTAACCCTCGGTTATATAGTACACAATATGACCTCTCATTGTGCTGACCGCACATTTTTTTGTGCGGCCGCATATCCCGGGTTTTGCGACCGCACTTCAATAGTGGTTGTACTACTAGGCTTCAATAAATTGGGCATAACTTTCTCTATAAATGTCCAAATGATTAATGGTATACCGTTCTGAAAACTAGATTCAAAGGGCTGAAACTTTTGTCTTGAATCATCTCCAAATTCCTTATAGATTAAAATATATAAGCTTCTGAAATCAGACCATCGAACCTGCAGAACCCCCTGAAGTGCGGCCGCGAGAAGAATTGTGCGGTCTGCACTTTTCCTTTGCCTCGGCACTAAAAAATGTGCCCATGTACTTCCAAAAGTTCCAGAACAACATCAGAGTGCCGAAATGCTCAGACTCGCTCAAAACTCACCCCGAAACTGACCAAGCCACTCGGGATCCCGTTAAAATATACCAACAAGTCCCGTAACATAATACGGACATACTCGGGATTTCAAATCACTTCAAACAATATCGAAATTATAATTCACAACTCGATTCAAACTTATGAGTTTATGAAATTTTTAATTCTATAACTTACGTCGAAACATGTCAATTCAATCCAGAATAATCTCAAATTTTGCAGGTAAGTCCTAAATTACATAACAAAGCTATTCCAACTCTCGTAATCTCAATCCGAGTCCGATATCGATAAAGTCAAATTCACAGTCAAACTTTAAAAATCTTTAGCCTTTAGATTTCTAGTTTTCGTTAAATGACGATAATTTGAGCGAGAGACCTCCGAATTAGATTCCGGACATACGCCCAAGTTTTAATTCACGATACGGACTTACCAGAACTGTCAAAATACTGATCCGTATCCCTTTGCTAAAAACGTTGACCGAAGTCAACTCAGTTAAGTTTTTAAAGCTCTATTTCACATTTTAATCAATTTTTCACATAAAAATTTTCCGAAAAAATTTACGAATTATGCATGCAAGTCAAGGAATACCGAATGGTGCTATTTGAGATTTTAGAACAAAAAAATAATTATTAAATTTAAAGATGACCTATCGGGTCATCACAGATACAACAAACAAAGATCACGTGCAACTCGATTCTCCACTACAATGCAGGGTATGTTTGGTACGAAGGAAAATATTTTCATGAAAAATGAATGATTTTATCACTTATTTTCTCGGGTTGGTAAAAGAAAACTTTTTTCCGAAATTGTTTTTTAGTGTTTGATTAGAGAGTAGAAAATATTTTTTAGGAAAATAATCTTTTATGCTACTCTCCTCACCCCTTCCCCCAAGTCCCTATGTTTCCTGTGCTCCCCCCCCCCCCCCAATACCCAACATTTTCATGACTCTATTTTTTTCAAAAAATTAATTAGTCTTCTAAGAATTCACACAAACCCAAAGAAACTAATGTGTTACTTTACTTTTTTACGCAAGAACAATATTGAAATTTGTGCTTCATAACTAAATAAAATACTCTCTCTTTTTTTGTTGTAAAAGAAAGTACTATTTCTACGACATGTAAATAAAGTACTCATTTTGTTGAAAAAAATACTTTTTCTATATCATGAAAAGAAAATACTCATTTTGTTAAAATAAAAGAAAATATTTTTTACTACATATTTTGTTAAAATGAAAGAAGATATTTTTTCTACATCATGAAAAGAAAGTACTTTTTTTTTTTAAAATGAAAAAAAAATACTTTAATATCATGAAAAGAAAATACTCATTTGTTGAGGATGTGGGAATGGGGAATGGGAGGAAAGTTTGAAAAGAGTTTGGAAAAATATTTTTCCTTCTTCTGATAGGGAAAATATTTTCCTTCAATTGGAGAAAAAATGAGTTCATGAGAAAATTATTTTCTAAAATATTTAAGCCAATCAAACATGAAAAAATTGAAAAATATTTTCCTTCGTACCAAACACACCCCCAGTCTTTATCTTTTTTCCGCCTACCAAGCTTATTATTTTCTGCTTGGCTGAAGCCTCCCCCACCCCCACCCCCACCTACCCCTTTCTTTCTGCCCTAATTAATATATATGTATGTATAAAATCTTTATATTATCAATAATGTTTAATTTGTGATAGCATATTAGTTACTAGTTTTATCAGATTATCAGATAATATTTTTATAAAAATTTACTTGCGTTTACCTTACAAATGACCTGATTGTGAATTCACCTGTCATAATATGTCACTTTTTTCTTTTTGGATGTTTTTCCAGATATTTGCATAACTTAACTAATATATTATTTTATATAATTTTTACAAGTTTCAAATATTGAACTACTTAATTTTGTACCTAGTATTTTTTCTATGAAATTCGCTTTTCAATTATAACTTCAATATTTTACTGCAATATTATAATTTTTTTGGTACACTGGAAAATACTTAAGGTACTATCATTCATAAGCTGCATTGATTAAATCCTCCGGAGATAGAACTCTATTTTCTTAATCGCATCTTTCCATAATAGCAAATTTTCTCCATGTTTGTGACCTTCATTTAAATCTACACACTTGTTTGCTTCTCTCCAAATGTGAATAATATTCGCCTTTATTGACTTTCAACATGTATCAGCTTTGATAAGCTTAATAGTACCATTTCTTTTGCTGATTGAAGCCCTTGTTTGATGCTTCCTTGGTGAGGTTTGGGGTAGGTCTCATCTTACCTGAATATTTCAATATCTACTTTCCTTGATCAATACATAACTTACATTTACATCTTACATTTAAGCTGTAAATGTAAGTTATGTATTGATCAAGGATAGTAGATATTGGAATATTCAGGTAAGATGAGACCTACCCCAAACCTCACCAAGGAAGCATCAAACAAGCTTTTGTTAATTGAAGCCCTTGTTTGATTAAGATGTAAATATAAGTTATGTATTGATCCGGAGTCGAGGACTGCCGACAACTAAGAGAAGAAGTGGCCCGGTTATTCAGTAACGGGCATCTCCAGGAAATTTGGAGTGATCGAGCCCAAAATCACTTCAGGAATAGGGACTCCAACAAACAAACCGAACAAGAGGAACCTCAGCACGTCATTAACATGATCATTGGTGGAGTCGACGTCCCCCAGGGACCAATGCTAAAGCACACTAAGGTGTCCATCACAAGGGAAAAATGAACCCGAGATTATATACCAGAGGGAACCATCTCTTTCAATGATGAGGACGTTGAAGGCATCGTGAAACTGCATAATGATGCACTGGTAATATCTGTACTCAGAAATAAATCTCGAGTTAATCGTGTGTTAATTGATCTAGGTAGCTCGACCAATATCATCAGATCGAGGGTCGTAGAGTAGTTGGGTATGCAAGACCTAATAGTGCATGCAACTCGGGTTTTAAACGGATTCAATATGGCATGCAAAACTACTAAAGGAGAGATAATCCTGCCGGTGAACACCACTGGGACCATTCAGGAAACGAAGTTCTATGTGATTTAAGGGGATATGATGCATAATGCTATATTCGGAAGGCTATGGATTCACAACATGAGGGCAATACCCTCGACACTACACCAGGCACTGAAGTTCCCCATACCGGGAGGGATCAAGACGGTTTATGGAGAGAAGCCGACTGCAAAATAAATGTTTGCGGTCAATGAGGTGATCCCGATATCCGCACTCTCGACATCAAAGAATACGGAGCCGTCTAGGAAGAAAGAAACTAAATAGCAATCACCGACACCAGCCTCGACTGAACCGGAAAGGTAAGAAGCGGGCGAAGATGATGATTACAGAGCTCCTAGGTGGTTCATCACCCCTGACGATTCCGATGCCACCAAATCAATGGTCGAGGAGTTGGAGCAAGTCATATTGATCGAACACTTGCCCGATCGGAAGGTATACTTGGCGGTTAACTCCCGAGCTCAGGAAAGAACTCACTAAATTCCTTATAGCTAACATAGATTGATTCGCTTGGTCCCATCTTGATATGACAGGGATCCCGCCAGAAATAACCACTCATAAGCTGAGCTTGTACCCGAAGTTCCACCCAGTTAAATAAAAGAGGAGGCCTCAACCCAAAGTCAAGCATGCATTCATCAAAGACGAGGTATCCAAACTCCTTAAAATAGGCTCCGTTCGTGAAGTTAAGTACTCGTATTGGTTGGTTAATGTAGTAGTAGTGCCTAAAAATGGAAATAAATTAAGAATGTGTGTAGATTACAAAGACTTGAACAAGGCGTGCCCTAAGGACTCTTATCCTTTGCCTAACATCGATCGCATAATTGATGCGACAGTCGGGCACGAGATACCCAACTTTCTCGACGCCTATTCTGGGTACAACCAAATCCGGATGGACCGGGGTGATCAAGAAAAAATTTCATTTATCATTAAATTCGGACCTATTGTTATAACGTAATGTCATTCGGACTAAAAAATGCTGGTGCTACTTATCAACGCCTATAAATTGAATGTTTGAAGAACAAATAGGAAAATCAATAGAAGTTTATATTGACGACATGTTAGTTAAATCCCTACGAGCAGAGGACCATTTGAAACATTTGCAGGAAACCTTCGACATACTGAAAAAATTCAATATGAAGCTGAACCCGAAGAAATGAGCATTCGGGGTTGGATACGGGAAATTACTTGGATTTATGGTGTCTAACAGAGGGATTGAGATCAATCCCAATAAAATCAAAGCTATAGAATACATCATCGTGGTGGACAGTGTCAAGGCCGTTCAGAGGCTAACCGGGCGCATAGCCGCCCTAGGTCGGTTCATATTAAGGTCTTACAATAAGAGACATAGGTTCTTCTCATTATTGAAGAAGAAGAAGAATAACATTTCTCGGACTCCGGAATGCCAACAAGCCTTGGAAGAACTCAAACAGTACCTTTCGAGTCCACCCTTGCTCCATACTCCGAAGGCGGATGAGCAGTTGTACCTGTTCTTAGCGGTATTTGAGGTAGTAGTAAGTGGAGTCTTATTTCGGGAAGAGGAAGGTACGTAATTTCCTATTTACTATGTTAGTAGAACTCTAGGCAAGGCCAAAACAAGGTATCCTCACCTAGAAATATTAGTGCTCGCTTTGCTAAGCCTTCCAGAAAGTTAAAACCGTATTTTCAATGCCACCCCATATGCATCGTAACTTCTTACTCACCAAGGAAGATAATGCACAAAACCGAGCTCTCGAGCCGGTTGGCCAAATGGGACGTAGAAATTAGCGGGTATGATATCGAGTATCGACCCCGGACTGCCATCAAATCACAATTTTTGGCACACTTTGTGGCCGACTTTACATCGGCCTTAATACCCAAAGTCGAAAAGGAATTGTTGTTAACCTTGGGGACTTCATCGGGAGTCTGGACCCTCTTTACGTACGGTGCCTCGAACGCAAAGGGGTGTAGACTTGGTATCATGTTGAAGCCGCCTACGGGTAACGTAGTTACGCAATATATTAGATTTGTGAAATTGAATAACAATGAGGCCGATTATGAGGCCATGATTGCATATCTCGAATTGGCTAAAAGCGTGAGGGCTGAGGTGGTCGAAGCTAAGTGCGACTCCTTCCTTGTGGTAAATCAAGTCAATGGGATGTTCAAAGTAAAAGAGCAATGAATGCCAAGGTATTTAGACAAATTGCTAGTAATGTTGCATCAATTCAAGGAATGGACCCTACAACACGTACTCCGAGATCAAAATAATGAGGCTGATGCTCTGGCTAACTTGGGGTCTTCGGTTGATAACGATGAATTCAGTTCAGGAACGGTCGTACAACTCATGATATCAGTAGTGGAAGAAGGCCATGCCGAAATAAACTCAACAAGTTTAACTTGGGATTGGAGAAACAAGTATATAGACTACTTGAAGACTAAGAAGTTTCCCTCAGATCCTAAAGAATCAAGAGCTCTACGCATGAAGGCAACCAGTTTCATCCTGTCCGAAGGTACTATGTTCAGGAGAACGTACGATGACCCACTCACCATATGCTTGTGGCCGGGAGATGCCGAATATGTTTTGAGGGAAGTTCACGAAGGCACTTGTGAAAACCATTCGGGGGCAGAATCTTTGGTTCGTAAGATAACCAGGGCCAGATACTACTGGATCGGCATGGAAAAATATGCAAAGGAGTTCGTACGAAAATGTGAAAAATTTAGAGGCATGCACCGATGATCCATAAACCCAGAGAGCTACTACATTCGGTCTTGTCACCTTGGCCGTTCATGAAGTGGGGAATAGACATTGTCGGCCCTCTACCGTGGGCACCCGATAAGGCTCAATTCATATTGTTTATGACCGATTATTTTTCTAAGTGGGTTGAAGCTCAAGTATTCGAGAAGGTCCAGGAAAAAGAAGTTGTCGACTTTATTTGGGACCACATAATATGCTAGTTTGGGATACCAACCGAAATAGTGTGTGATAACGGGAAGCAGTTCATCGACAGCAGGGTAAACAATTTTTTTGAAGACTATTAGATCAAAAAGATCTTGCCAACACCCTATCACCCTAGTGGGTACGGACAGGCAAAATCAACAAACAAGACCATACTTCAAAAGCTAAAGAAAAGGTTGACTGATGCCAAAGGGAAATGGAAGGATACTCTGCCCGAAGTCTTGTAGGCATAACGTACAACCTTTAAATCTAGTACCGGGGCCACTCCATTTTTTTTTGTCTACGATGCCGAAGTACTAATACCGGTCAAAGTGGGAGAACCGAGCCTCTGGTTTCCATATGCGAACGAAGAAACAAATGGTGATGCCATGAGCACGAGCCTGGAACTATTAGATGAAAGGTGTGTGGCCGCCCTAGGTCAGTTGGCCGCCCAAAAACAGCTGATAGAAAGGTATTACAACCGAAGAGACAACCTCTGACACTTCAATATCGGGGACTTGGTGTAAAGAAAATAACACTGCACACCCGGAACCCGAATGAGGGGAAGTTGAGGCCAAATTGGGAAGGACCATATCGAGTCATCACGATTACCTGTAAAGACTCATACAAACTCGAAGCAGGAAACGGTGCACAACTACCGAACAACTAGAATATGACTCACTTAAAGCGGTACTACTGCTAAGGTACGATCTCATTCATCTTTTTATAATATTGTGAATCGAACAAACACTTGCAGGAAACTACCAAAGGAGAATGTGACTATTAGGTCTGAAAGCACGCGTTGCACTCCTTTTCCCTTGAACCGATTTTGTCCCAAATGGGTTTTCCCGCAAGGTTTTTAATGAGGCAACAGTAAATCGTACTAACATAGAATCAAAGACCGACTTTAAATCGGAGTCAATGGTCTCATCATCAGAATTCGAACCCTTTCAAGATCGACCTCGAATACTGGGGGCCATCACCCTCGGGTCAAGCTTCTTTGCAAGGAAAGAAGGAAACTTTGTGCTTGAACGACCTATGCTCGGTGGTTAGGATTTATTATAAGGGACAAATAATCAAGTGAACCGTGCCCGCGTAGGCCACCTTAGACATAATACAAGCTTTTACACGCTTTCAATCTTGTACTTTACGCACAGAAATGAAAGAAAATTTCTACCTTGCTATTACAAATTTTTGCCTCTTAAAGCATCAAGCCTAAGGGCTATCCCTACCCGGGGACTATCAAGCCCAAGGGCTATCTTTATTCGAGCCCAAGGGCTACCCCCACTAGATGATTATCGTCCGAAATAAGTTCGGGTAGCTTAGGTTATTTAAACCCAGAGGCACAAAATCTATTAGGTAGTGCCTAAACCTAAAAGACTATGGCCGCCCTAAAAAATGGCTCGGAGACGTCCGAAGCCCATAATCAAACAATTAGGCCTTCAATAAAAATTCAAAATCTACCAAAAAGTTACCCTCGGCAAAGGCATCATGTAAGAACACTTAAGCATCTTGGGAAAACTTCCGGTCACTTCATGTTTTAAAAGTTTCGAGAAAATAACAATTGCATCGAGATCAGGTTCTATTCGAACCTCCAAAAAATAAATGACTTATTACTACATTTGATTTTGTGCTAAGGCATTAGAAATATTTGTAATTATGAAAATATGCTTAAATAATAGAGACTTGAAATTTCCAAAAGGGAAAATTTTATATATTCCGGAATATCTTTACAAAGGCCCGACAAAACGGCCTCAAAATGAGCAAAAACTATGTACACAATACAAAAACTAAAAAATCCTAAGGCATTCATGCCAGATCTTCATCGGAGCCCGATTCACCACCAGAACCATCGGGGCCTTCGGATTCTTCGGAGCCCTCCGAACCCTCCGCACCTTCGGGCTCATATAGCTTCTTCGCCTCGCCTCAAGTCTTTTTGCTTCCTCGATTTTGGCCGACAGGTCAAAGCCTCGGGCATGGATTTCTTCGAGTATCTCCCATCAAGACAACCGCCTCACATATTCGGCATCGGTCTTCAGACAGACCTCGACTGCTTTGACATCAGCCTTGTACTGGGCCACCATCTCGTCGGCATCGACTAAGGTTGTCTCCAACTTGGAACTCATTGCTTCGAGCTCTTTACCAAGGGTATCCTGTTCTACGACGGCCGAGCTCAGCTGTGCTTGGAGATCCTCATTTAGCTGAGCCCGTTTATCAGCTTTCTCCTTCTCCACCCGAAGTTGAACCTCTACAGAAGACAGCTTCACCTGGGCGATTTCTTTCTCTGAGCCGAGCAGATCCATTTTGTTCTTCCACCAATCGGCCATGACTTGAATCTCATCCATCTCCTTTCGGAGTTGGTCGATCTGGTCGATCTTCTGCTAGAGCTACGAGGTATTGTCATTAGCCATTAAGGCCAGTTCCTCGTTTCTAACTTCAAAGACCTTTACCTTTTCAACCACGTCGGCATGCTCCCGCCTTAGGACCAATGCTTCTTTCTAAGCCCTATCCAGCTCGGCCTGAAGGTTCTTAATGACCCTTTCTTGTTGCTCGTTAAGGGCTTGTACATGTCCCTTTTCTGGGCTCGCTCCTTAACCTTGAGCTCGAGCTGATTGACCTCGAACCGGTACCGAAGGAATCTCTCGTGATGAAGTACAGAGGCCTGCAAAAATATGAAATACATGAGAAATATAAAAACCTAAGTAAAGTTCAAAGGGACGTAATGATTCCTTACCGGGTGTAGCGCCTGCTGCGCCTCATTGAAAAGGCATGACGCATTCACCTCGTTCATTTTTCCCTAGTACACCTCGGTCACCAGGCATCGGAGTTAGCTGGCTATCCTCACGAGAGCAGACAGAACCCGGGCATCCTCCGGGATGATAAGAAGAACCGATCTTTTGCGACCGGGGTCCACACTCGGAGCAGGGAACTGATTAATCAACTTCGGGCTCGAACTCGGCCCGCCAACTTCCAAGGATATGTCCTTCTTCGGAACTTCCAAGTCGCCCAACCTGGAAAAATCTTCCAAAGAAGACGAGTCCACGCCATCGAAAAAGGAATTAAGGGGATCATCCGCACCATAGACCCCTTCATTGGACTTCTCATTTCCCTCTTAAGCCTTATCGAGCATGGACTCGATGTAGGAGGGCATCCCCACAATTTCTATTATACTGGGCGCTTCTTTCGGAGCGAAACCGGTATCATGGTGTATCCCACCCCAGTTCTCTATATCGACCTATCGAGTCTGAGGAAGGTCGGGCTCACAAGTCTCCCCCTCAGATGCCTCTTGCCCCTCGGGAAGGGTCGTCCCGTGGGTGACAAAAATAAGGTCTTCCTCGGGCTCGTCCCTGATCCGAAGAAGATAATTGGAATCTGGCACCCGGTAGCTAGAGGTCTTTTCTGGGCTTGTGAGCCACCCACTTCTTTAGTTTTATCGCCTCAGGTCCTCGGGAGCCTGGAGGTTTTCTCTTCCTTTTCTTCTTTTCCTCCACGACATCTTTGGGATGTCCCGCAACGGAGGGACCGACGGGCAAGGACACGTACTCGTTCCCTTCCAAAGGCCTAAGTTCGGTGGTCTTAGGAAAACTTACAAAAATAAAAGGAAAGGAAAGCCAGTATGATGAAATTTAGAAGCATGGTATTAACTATTCAGAGAGAGGCCTTACCATGAGAACGTGCCTCCCATCGGCCCTTCGAAAGCCCGGGCCATGTGCGTTCGGAGTATGTAATCTATGTATAGATGTCCTCGATCCATTCCTTTAGCTGGGGACTGCATTTGGAACTAGGGCGACGGCTGCACAGCCACAAGTATCAATGAGAAGGGAGAAAAAGAAATTTACGCTTAAGGAGAGACTGCACTTACGAGATGCATTCCACTTTTCAAGAAAAGGCATGAACTTAGGGGGAATCAAGTCTTCGATCTTCATTCGAATGAAACGTCACTACCATCCCTAATCACGGTCTTCGTCAATGCTCGTAAAGAGGGTCTTGCTGGACCGGCGAGTAAGCTTGATCAAATCCCCCTCAAAAAATTCGGGGACTGTATAAACAAAGTAGATGATAAATCATGAACCAACGAGACTCGGTCTTGTCACGAAGTAGCGAAGGAGGATCACGATCCTCCATAGAGATGGATGGATTTTCCCAAGACACACCTCGTACCTCTTGCAAAAGTCTAGAACAATCGGGTCCACCGGGCCCATTGTGAAGGGGTAAGTATAAACACTTAAGTATTCCTCCACGCGGGTATTAATGGCGTCCTCAGGCCGGGGGACTACTATATCCTTGCCTTCCCAATTGTAGTCCTTTCGGACTTCGGGAAACATGTCTTCTATTACGGAGCATATGTACCTTATTGCTCCTTCACCCCGGTCCTGTTTGCATAAGGGTTTCTCGACCTTAAAGTCATCTGCAATTGAGCAGCCCTTGAGAATAAATATTTTCAAGGGAGGCTCAAGGGCCGGTTCATTGGCGGCCCTCCGAAGAAGTCGTGTCCGACCGATGATCGATACGTGTCCGAAATCAGAACGACGCGACTGTAGGGATGTTTCGGCTTCTTCATCGTAACGTACGGAGGAAGGAATCGGAGAACATCTATCGTTTTCCATCGTTTCGGCAAACCTACTCTCTGAGAAATGAGGGCACTATTTGTATACGGGTAAAACCGAGTCTAATGAGCACCTCGATTTCCTGGTAAGGCAAACAGAGCAAGGACATGACTGCGAGGAATCGAAATTAGAACCATGAGCCTCTCATATTACTGCCCGAGCAAAACATCTGCCCTCGGAGCCATCGAGACTATGTCTCTCGGGTCCGGTTCGAATCCCAAGACATCAGAGAGCATTACCAAATGACTGCACATGATACAAAGGGCCGCTATATCCGTGCCCAACCGAATATCACGGTGTGAATCTCGGCCCTTATCGGCAGAAAATAAGTGACTAAGGAAAAGGAAGATTTTTACCTTTCTTAGAATTGTACCTAGGGTAAAACTTCCCTACTATATAAAGTGGGATGTTAATTATTCATTAGGGACACTGTAACACGTATACCAAGGCAATATACTTATGTTCTCTCTGTTGCTAAAAGTTATTCAAAGTTCTTGTTTTCGTTCATAAGTTCTTCATAAGTGTTGGCTCGGAACCGAAGGCATGTTTCTTGTTAAGCCTGTAACCGAGCTCGGACTCACTCTCATCATTGGTTTGGCTATTTACTATATCTTTTATTTGTTTATCGGCAAAAAGGCCTCGTAGCCACTGGAACTTGTACCGATTTTTCATCCCGATAAATAAACTTAGGAAGGTCCTATTTTAACACCTCAACTCGATATAATAAATATTTAATAAATACTTTCTCAATGCGTGTTGCTCAATTGCGCCGGTGTGTTATACACATCAGCGTGTACATCAGATAAATGTCATTTATTTTTATTTTATATATAAAAGAACTCCAAATTCAACCCCTCCTCCTCTCCTCCCCCCCACCCTAAACTATAAAAAATCTGCGGGCTTCCATCACCCCTTCCACAGCTCTCTATGAAGTTGCCATTGTTGCTACAAATTGGAGCTATTATTTCAATTTCTATAGTTTGTGAATTTCTGGATAGAATTGAGACTCTCCATAAAACATCTACAAACATTTTTCTTTTGCCTAAATAACATCAAGATTTTTCTTTGAACACCTTCCAAAAGCCCGATTACTTCTTCCCAAAGTCCAACAAACATAGCAGCCAAAATGGTTTCTCACACTAAACCCCTCTAAATAGGGAACCAAAATGAATTCTGCAAGGTTCTCGAATTGATTTCTATGAAATTCGAGACAAGACAATCAATAAAAGAAGAATGAGCAAAGTGGGGGAGAAGAGGTCACGAAAACATTGTGCTGGAAAATAGTGTGAAAGAAAAGGGGGATAGGGAGAAGGGTTTGGGGGGGGAGTGTGGATGGGAGGGGGATCTAGGAATATTGTGAAAGAAACGTGGGAGTGGAGGAGAAGAAGGAGGGGGGCGGGGAGGGGGGGATGCACTATGGAGGGGAACGTGGAAAAATAAAGAATGGAATTAAAGTTTTTTATTAATTTATTCTTTTTAACTTTTTCCTTTTAATTAAAAGCTTAAAACTTTTATTTTATTTAGTAAGTATTTTTAAATCATAACCATTACATACACGCGCTTTTTGACGGTGATAGGCACACACTTTTGCCACGTCAATTATACCGCTGCCACATAAGCTTGGTCAATCAATGGTGTTTATTAATACTCGTTCTATCGAGTTGAGGTGTTAAAATGGGACTTTCCTAAGTTTATTTACCAGGATAAAAAACCAGTGCAAGTTCAAGTGGCTACGAGGCCTTTTTGCCTTGTTTATCTAACGTCATTAATCACTTGTATTGAATTAGTCCACATATCTTTAAAATCGCATATAAATTTAATTTTTATACATTTTTAAGTGTGTATATATATATATATATATATATATATATATATATACACGGATATTTTAATAAAATAATAGTAAACTATTAAAAATAAAGCAATTATGCCCTCCGTTTTGTATTTTGGTATAAAATTGCCTTCGCCGTTAATAAAGTGGTTTACTTTTGCCCCACGCGCGCTAACCAAGTGGTCCACAAGAACGCAAGTAGTATGAACATATATGTGCGAAACAAGTGGCTGGTCCACAAACCAAAACATGAGATGCCAATTCCCGTATGAGATTGGGCCGATACTATCAAGTATCAACTGTCCACCGCATTATAGCAGATTTAGGTCTGGAAGGATTTCGAAAAATAAAAGAGAAAAATATTCAACTAGGATTAAAAATAAACATAAAGAACTCTATTGTGTTTAAGGAGGTCGTCTATAAGTAATAATTGGATGACCTATCAATTTAAAATCTCATATTGGCTTTAGTAATGCCCATTAAAGGCCTATGTTTGATACTTTATTTATTTTGTTGGGCCTTATACAAACAGGTTGTATCTTATGAGAGAAATGGCAAAAATGGCCGTTATATTTGTAGTTAGGTTTAACATCATCCCTTAAATATTTTTTGTTTTATTCTATTAAGTTTATCAAAAGTGAGCACATTTTTTCTTTGTTTCAAATTCTGTCTATGAAATTTAACTGGAACTATGGAAGTCAAAAAGGAAAATTTAATGAAAACTCGCATTTGGAGGTGTAGTTTTGGCAATTTTTGCTATTTTTGTGTCAGTGAAGTTTTTTTCATGTGTGATTTTTGCTATTTTTACTCTACTTTTTGTGTATGGTGCAGTTTTTGGTGTTCCAATTTTTAAAATTTGGCGGAACTTTCCTGATCTTTTTGATTAAATCTTATTTATAGTTCATGTTTGTGAGCACCTAATTTTTGACCATGCTTAAATTTTTCAAACTCATCTCACCAATACCTCATTTCTCACTCCATCTTTTCCGCTCCCATATTCCCAGGCGTGTCCCCACTCCACTTTTCCTTGTCCCCCAAGCTTGTCCCACATGCTTTGTCCCTCATGCTTGTCCCCCCACACAACCCCCCACATATCCCCAATTTCTTTTTTTACGTGAGGGGGCAAAAATATCACCCATAAAATACCATCTTCTTCCCTCTATTGTGGCCAGCAAAAAAGGCAGTCACAAAAATAAATCATGAACCTCCATTAAACACCACCCAAATCATCCTCGAAACAGCCCCCAAGCACAAGCTAAAAGCTGCTGAAATCAGCTGGAAAATGCAGCAAACAGAATTGTAAAACACCACCCAAAATCCAGCGTTAGAGAGCAGTAAAATTAGCTGCGAATCTACTGAAAAATCTGGCCAAAAGAAGTAGCGAAACAAGCTGCAAAATAGCTCGAAATCCAGTCACAAACCTCTATTGAAATGACCCTTTTACACCCGAAACGGTTGTCCAAATATAATCGAGTTGGTATAGTCTTTGCCTGGATCCTGATTCATGGTCGTAGTCGGGTTCATGATTAATTGGCTCTGTTCCGTTCGAGGTCCGAGTTTTGGTTCGTCATTGTGTTTCGAAAGCTACAAGGCCACACTTTTGTATTGAAGGTCGGCTTTTCTAATTTTCACTTTGTTACATTATTTTGAATCTTGTTGTTCACTGTTGGATCTGTTAATCTCTACTTCTCTGGCCTTTGTTTGTCATTCCTAAGCTGTTTTCTGCACAATCAGGTATTAGATCATGAATTCAAGCCTTTGATTTGTAAAATGTTGAGTTCCTATTCTTGATAATAAAATTCTAGATCTCTATTGCTATATGCGTTTAGTTTCATTTATGATTTCATTTTGTTTAGTTTGAATCTGACCATGCTGCAGTAGTACAACATTGTTTATGACAAATAAAATAAAAGGATGGATTCTGGATTAATGTACTATGTGTGCACTTAAATCTATAATGGCATGAACAATATATGATTTTAGTTAGTGCTAGACTCTTGTCACATTGATGTATTGTCCTAAGCCAGTTTTGGGTTTCAATAACGATGCACCTGCAATTTATGAATTTGGACTCAAATCATCCACACATTAATTCCACAAGTTATGGGATCTCTAATCTCAAACAAGTTTTAGCAAAAATTAGTTAAACTCTTGAATATGCATAGCTTGCTTTAGGCGCGATTAATAAATTATCGTGGCCATGGGTGGTTCCCGTGGTATGGTCATGATGCGTAATCTCCAAGTCGAGTGTGCGTTTCACGTGACTCGACCATCACTTCAAATAATAATAAAAATTAACATGTTATAAATCGCGGGTGCGTTTCACGTGACGCGATTCGCAACGTGTACAAAAAATAAATGAGTGTGCGACATCGCGACTTGTTCAAACAAATTCCATAGCCATATAAAAGATAAAATGCACAGTAGGTTTTTAAATATGTAATAAATCAGATAATTAGGCCAATTATTAATAGTTGAGCGACCGTTCTAGAACCACGGGATTCGGGGAATGCCTTACACCTTCTCTCCGGTCAACAGAATTTCTTACCCTGACTTTGTTTTGTAGACCAATAATAAAAGAGTCAAATCTTCCTTTGACTAGGGATTCAAATAAAAGGTGACTTGGAACACCCAAAAAATCAATTCCAAGTGGCGACTCTGTAAATAAAATAATCCCTATTCAAGTTTGTCACTTTAATTGGAGAAACTCTTTAACCCACCATCCATAACACACATTATCGTTTTGGGGGGCATAAAAGGGGTGTGACACTGAAAATAACAGCTCTGGCGACTCTGCTGGGGAACTTTCAAGAATTCGAGCTTGTACATTAATTTTATTTGGCTTTATTAATTTATGTATATATTGTGATTTATTTGGGCCTAATGTGTTACTTGTCGAGTTTTTACCGTTTTGATATTGTTGAACTGTACATATAAATTGTATCTTCTCTCGCATCTCTCTGAGTCTTCTGATAATTAGTTATGTTGTGTTTGCCTACCAGCATCACAAAATTTCTGTCTTGAGATAAAGCCAGTTAGCCTACCAGCTTCTGGTGAAGGATTTTGTCACACGTGTTTAGGCGGGAGAGCCGTTATCTAGCTAGTGTTGTTCTACTACTGGTGACGCTTGATGCTCCTCGGCTCGGGTTGTCCGCCCGGGTAAGCCAGGTCTAGATACCATCTCCTTTAGGATTTACAAACTTAGAAGAACAAGCCACAAGCAATGAATATCCTTAGTAGGCTACGCTTTATTTGTATCATGTGCATTTGACTTAGCATCGCTCGACGCAGGGGCCGAGTTCTGTTTTAGGACAGGTACCTTGTTGAGACCATTATGTCATGTTATGTGCTACTTGTTATATTATTTGGGAGGGTTGCATGTCGACCGACTTCACCATAAATTAGTTGAATGAAAAGAGAAAAAATGATGTGGTCTAGTGCATATGGTTTTTAAAGATTAATTTTCATAAAAATAAAAAAAAATAGTCGGTTTGACCAAACTACTCGGGTCTGATTCTCACCGGATGTGAGATACGTAGGCAAACCTCATCGGTTCCGGCCCCCAATTTTTAAAAAAATTCAAAAAGATATCTTCCTTTAATTGCTTCTTTAGAAGTTTCTTTTTTTTTTAGACCAAAAATCCAAAAATATTTTCTTCTTTTTTTTAAAAAAAAAAACGTCTTTCTCCCAAAATCTAAAAATATTTTCTTCCTTCTTAAAAAAAATGTCTTTCTCCCAAAATCCAAAAAAATATTTTCTTTCTTTTGAAATTTAAAAAAAAAATCAAAATTCAAAAATATTTTTTTTCTTCTTTAGAAGTTTTTCTTTCACCAATTCCAAAACAAAACAAAAAAAAATCGAAAAAAAAATTGAAAATATTTTCTTTGCTAGGAGATTTTGTCGGATTAATTGTATATGAAAAAAAAAGAGTTAGTTTACCTTTTTATTTCTCCTTCACCGAACTACGCGGGTCTGATTCTCACCGAATATGAGATACGTAGGCAAACCTCATCGGTTCCGGCCCTAATTCTTTTTAAAAAAAATTCAAAAATAGTTTCCCTTTCCTTGATTCCCTCTCTAGAATTCTTTCCCTAGAAAATCCAAAAAAAAAAAAAAATCCAAAAATATTTTCCTTCTTTTCCGAAGCCTTTCATTCGAAAAGAATTTTCAAATCAAAATCCAAAATATTTTCTTCCTTCTTTAGAATTCCTTTTAAAAAAAAAAAATCAAAATTCCATAAAAAAGAAAAAAAAAAGAAAAAAAATATATTTAAAAGTCTTTATAAATATAAAAAAAAAAGAAAAAAAAATGAAAAATGGGCTAGTCTATTCCCAATCTTCCTGAACTACGCAAGATCTGATTCATGCGGCGTGATGATACGTAGGCAATCCCCATCAGATTCGATCATTGCATCAAATAAAAAAAAAGAAAACAAAAAGCAAAAAAAAAAAAGAAAAGAAAAGAAACGAAAAGAAAAAGAACTGTGTCCAGTTTGACAAAGAAAACGGCGAAAAATTTCCGTGAATATGCTGTCAAATGGCGCGAACAAGCCGCCATCGTAAAGACTCATATGGACGAAGCAGAAATTGTTACGGTCTTCCAATAGGCCCAAGAGGCGGACTACTTCCAGAACACGATGTCCGCTATGGGTAATCCGTTCGCCGAGGCTAGCAAAATTGGGGAGATGATCGAAAATGGTTTTAAAAAAAAAATGGGTCGAATCTTGAGGTATGCTACCTTTAAAGCCACGGTCGTTGCACCGCCTCCCTATGCAGTGATGAACGCGCAATCTTACATACGGCCACTTTCCAGAAATGCCCGTTCTTACCAAGTTCCATATAATCCCCCAACCAAATGATCCCCAATACAATCCTTGCCCAAGAGAGCCTTTCAGAAAGAATCAGTTCACCCCTATTGGTGAATCATACTCGAGCTTGTTCTAAAAGCTAGTCAGGCTAGGTCTGTTGCAGCCAGTGGCCCCGAACCGGCCAAGCCTAGAGTCTTCCCTCGCATCGGGCTAATGCTAGATGTGAATACCACTTTAGAGCAGTGTGACATAATACGGAAGACTGTTGGAATCTTAAGAGAGCAGTGGAAGACCTCATCGAGGTCAAGGTAATAATGCTTAGGGATGAAGATGCCCTTAATATGATGAACAATCCTTTGCATGTTCACATCAATGAGCCAGTAGTTGGAATGATCCGTGAAGATGAGGAATTTGATCCGTCATTGAAAGCCATTGTATCCATTGCCGAGACAGAAGAAAAGTGAAAAATGGTCGCCAAACCTGAAAGTCCCCCATCAGACGGGAGACTCGGTAGCCAGTCTTGGTATCCTTTCTGCGTCCAGATTATTTCATGGTGTTATCCGGATGTTTTACATTATTATCTTACTTTCCGATGAAAAACCTTCTATATTTTAAATTCAAAATAAAAAAAATCAAATTCAAAAAAAAAAAATCAATTAAATGAAATTAATATTTCATTGCCTAGGAATGTTCTCTTTTCTTAATCTTGTCACCTTTCTTATTCTCTTTTTGAACTTCTGTTAATGCAAATTTTAATAACATGACATGCTTGCGGACTTTATGCCCAGATCCTTAAACGCCGTCAGACCTCAAAATAATGAATCAAGAAGCAGAATGTGTTAAAGATAAGGCTTGTGAGAAAATAAACAAAGAATTGGAACACTAGGCCTAAGCCAAATCCAAATAAAATCGGAAGAAGTTGAAATTCCCTCTCTTCGGATCATTGTTGAAACCAAGATTAAGGATAAAGATTGGGTTAAGAACCCGCTTGGAACAATTGACTATGATTGATGAAAAACGTATAGCCGCAGTTTGCCATGGGCAGTTGTACCAACAAAGAAGGGCCCGTGCCTACAACAAGAAAGTGCGGCCCGGAAAGTTCGAAGTGGGGCAACTCATCCTAAGACGTATCCTCTAGCATCATGAAGAAGCCAAAGAAAAATTGGCTCCAGATTGGAATGGTTCATACATTGTAACAAGATTACTGTCAAAATGGAGCGTTGTATTTGGGAGATATCGAAGGAAATGTCTCCGAGACAACTGTCTATACAGACACTGCCAAAAGGTATTATGTTTGACCCTTTTTACTCATCTTTAATGTTCTCTGATTGGGATGACGAAGGCTTTCATTCTCGCTACCCAAACTCTATCAACCCTTTGCAAACAAGAAAGAAAGAAAAGAAAATGAAACTAGGGCAGTTGATACAGATGGTCGAAAATGGTTTCGCTTTAAAGGTTCCAAAGTTGTAATTCAATCCAAATCTTTTTTACCCAAATCCTTTTCAAGTCCTTCCGATCAATCAACGAGAATGTTCAAAAATTGGAGGATACAGTTACTTGGATCTGATACAACCAAATGAGAGAAATAAAATAAGAGAGTCTTATTGGTGAAAATCCTCACGGCCATCGTAGGGCGCTGCAGAGCAGAGAAAATAAAAATAAGAGAGTCTTGTTAGTGAAAACCCGCAAAGGGCACTATAAGGTGATGGTGAGAAGAGAAATGAGAGAGATTAGCTGATGAAAACCCGCAAAGGGCACTACTGATCGAAAAGAGGATCTTCACAGGCATTGGTATTGACAGTCTTGGGCATTGTTTCTCGGTTTCGAGGCAAAAGTTTTGATGAATTTTTGAGAGTCAGACAGTTTACACAGATCATGCATCCAGTCCAAAAAAGTATGTCATGTTCATTGAAATCTGCATGTACTCCAGATAAGTCCTTCTTTCCTTTCCCCGAAAAGGATACCTCTTGTCTAAATTCATTCTACATTCTACTGTTTGTTTTTCCTTGAATCTCTTTTGGTCTAACTCTGTTTTGAAACTAAGGCAAAGAAGGGATAGCAAGACTGATTTACAGGACTCCGGTTTGATACAAGCTAATATACAAAGGCACCCAGACTCGACATGGGCATCGAGTTGACCCCGACTGGCCATGGCGGCCGATGCTTCGAAATCAAAAACTCTTGTAAGGATGAAATCAAATTGAAAGTGCCCACAAGGGCAAAATAAAGTCGAAAAGGTTAAGTCTCAAGTGGCTAACTGTTTTGGCAAAGTTTGAAAAGCCAAAGGTTCCCCCAATGCTCTGAAATTGAAAGTGTTGAGGAAAGAAGTCGAAAGTGAAATGTCACAAAGTAAAAATAAAGTTGAGAAGGTTAAGTCCCACGCGGCCAACCGTGGTATTTAGGAAGTCATCATAAAAAAGATGGGCACAAAGCCAAGCTGCCAAAGACATCAAGGCCACAAATCGACCACCACTTTTTAAAACTCAAATTTTTTCTTTGTTTGCAGCAGGAACAAAGCAGTGCAGAATGTCGATTCCTAAAGGACGAATGTCACCAAAGGTAAGTTTTCGCAAAATCTCCATTTTCTTTTATTTTCAGCATGCATCACTATTGTTCATATAGATTATTTTGGTAGCTTAACCCAGGTAGAACCTTTTTGCCTTGGGGGATCCAGCTCACAGTTCCGGATAGAAGTACTCTTCGCTCAGGCTGTTTTTTGTAGCTTAACCCAGGTAGAACATTTTTGTTTAGGGGGATCCAGCTCATAGTTCCGGGTAGAAGTACTCTTCGCCCAGGCTTATTTTTTGTAGCTTAACCCAGGTAGAACATTTTCGCCTAGGGGGATCAAGCTCACAGTTCCGGGTAGAGGTACTCTTCGCTCAGGATATTTTATGTAGCTTAACCTAGATAGAACCTTTTCGCCTAAGGGGATCCAGCTTATATTTTCGGGTAAAAGTAATCTTTGCCCAGGCTTGCTTTTCGTCGCTTAACCCAGGTAGAACTTTTTTGCTTAGAGGGGTCCAACACATAGTTCCGGGTAGAAGTACTCTTCGCTCAGGCTGGTTTTTGTAGCTTAACCCAGGTAGAACATTTTCGCTTAGGGGGATCCAACTCATATTTCCGGGTAGAAGTACTCTTCGCCTAAGCTTGCTTTTCATAGCTTAACCCAGGTAGAACCTTTTCGCCTAGGGGGATCCAGCTCATAGTTCCGGGTAGAAGTACTATTCGCTCAGGTTGCTTTTCGTAGCTTAACCTAGATAGAACCTTTTTGCCTAAAGGGGATCCAGCTTATATTTTCGGGTAGAAGTACTCTTTGCCCAGGCTTGCTTTTCGTCGCTTAACCCAGGTAGAACGTTTTCGCCTAGGGGGATCCAGCACATAGTTTCGGGTAGAAGTACTCTTCGCTCAGGCTGTGTTTTTTGTAGCTTAACCCAGGTAGAACCTTTTCACCTAGGGGGATCCAGCTCATAGTTCCGGGTCGAAGTACTCTTCAATCAGATGTTTTACAATAGCTTAACCTAGGTAGAACCTTTTCGCTTAGGGGGATCCAGCTCATATTTTCGGGTAGAAGTACTCTTCGCCTAAGCTTGCTTTTCAAAGCTTAACCCAAGTAGAACCTTTTCGCCTATGGGGATCCAACTCATAGTTCCTGAAAAATTCAAGCATGGTCAAAAATTAGGTGCTCACAGCATGCCCCTCTTTGTTTGAAAACATAAAAAGTTTTCAGGCAAAGAAAAGATGAGCGATATGACTAATTTTTGGTCATACCATAATTCAAAAGGGAAGAGATAAGAGAAAAGAGTGCGACCGAGTCTTGGTTATGGACAACCTACATATCCCGAGTTATGAGAAAATTTCGCCGCGTGTAGATCAAGAAAAAGGATGGAATGCTGAGTTGGAGAGTCGAGTGAGGTTCCGTCGAGGCTCTAGTCTGTAGTCCAGTTATTATATCAAAAAAAAAAAAACTAAACAAACCAATCAAGTATGAGTTACAAGATTCCTATCTATAAGTCTTCTAAAACTTGATCTTGAATCTTGACTGGTTCTTCATATAGACTCTGATTTGAACCTTGATGCTTGCTAGCTGTATGTGCTAGTTCATTCTTCTACGGCTTCTTCTGAGCAAAACGGGAAATGTGAAGCTCGTAACTTCAGTCATGTTTTGAGCAGTCCATATCATTTCCATCTGCTTCTGCATTTGGATTCACTCTTCTTCCTTTTTTCCTTTCCTTTTCTTTATTTTGGATTCAGACTTCTTCTTTTGTTCATCTTGAACATTGTGCCTCGAGGTAAAACCTGCTCAGACATCACAACGAATAAACGAACGGAATTTTTCTGCCCCAGTTTTCACTAGGAAAAATTTCGTGAGTTATTGTAATAAAATTCTAAACTACTTCTTTATTGAAAGCAAATAATAAAAAACAGTAATGGTGTACCCTGAAAAGGTCATGATGATTTTGTTTTTTTATTATCCCAAAAGAATGTCTAAACTAAGGATTTGTGTACCTTATGTTGGGAAAATGTGGTCAGAGAATGGGATACCCTATATTGGCAATGATACCAGGGAGTGGTGTATCCTGCATTTAAAATCAAATCAACTAGGGAGTGGTGTACCCTATGTTGGAGAACACAGCTAGGGATTGGTGTACCCTATACTGGTAAGGAGATCAGGGATTGGTGTACCCTATGCTGGTAAGGAAATATAATCAGGGGATTGGTGTACCTTGTATTACTGAGAAGAAAATGTAAACAGAGGTTGGCACCCTGTATTACTGAAAAGGAAACGTAACCAGGGGTTGGTGCCCTGTATTACTGAAAAGAAAATGTAACCAGGGGTTGGCACCCTGTATTACTGAAAAGGAAATGTAACCAGGGGTTGGCGTCCTGTATTACTGAAAAGGAAATGTAACTAGGGGTTGGCGTCTTGTATTACTGAAAAAGAAATGTAACCAGGGGTTGGCGCCCTGTATTACTGAGAAAGAAATGTAGCCAGGGGTTGGTACCCTGTATTATTGGAAAAGAAATGTAACCAGGGGTTGGCGCCCTGTATTACTGAAAAGGAAAATGTAACCAGGGGTTGGCGCCCTGTATTACTGAAAAGAAAATGTAACCAGGGGGTTGGCACCGTGTATTACTGAAAAGGAAATGTAACCAGGGGTTAGCACCCTGTATTACTGAAAAGGAAATGTAACCAGGGGTTGACACCCTGTATTACTGGAAAAGGAAATATAATCAGGGGTTGGCGCCCTGTATTACTGAAAAGGAAATGTAACCAGGTGGTTGGCGCCCTGTATTACTGAAAAGGAAATGTAACCAGGGGTTAGCGCCCTGTATTACTGAAAAGGAAATGTTAACCAGGGGTTGGCACCCTGTATTACTGGAAAAGAAAATATAACCAGGGGTTGGCACCCTGTATTACTAAAAAATACTGAATCCCCGGGGCGAAAAGGGTCTACCTGGGTTAAACTACGAAAAGCAAACTTGGGCGAAGATTACTTCTACTCGGAATATGAGCTATATCCCCCTAGGCAAAAAGTTTCTACCCGGGTTAAACTACGTAAAACAACATGAGCGAAGAGTACTTCTACCCGGAACTATGAGCTGGATCCCCCTTTGCGAAAAAGGTTCTACCTGGGTTAAGCTACGTAAAATAACCTGAGCGAAGAGTACTTCTACCTGAAACTATGAGCTGGATCCCCCTATGCGAAAATGTTCTACCTGGGTTAAGCAAACAAAAAAAACTTGGGCGACGAAATGTACTTCTACCCGGAACTATGAGCTGGATCCCCCTAGACGAAAAATGGGCTGAGTGCCCGACACCAAGTCAATACCGAAATCAATATCCCTATCGGGTGGCATACCCGGCAGATTTGCAGGAAATACATTTGGAAAGTCTCGCACTACCGGTGCAGAATCAATAGTAGGAGTATCAACACCGACATCCCTCACAAAGGCCAAATAAGACAAACACCCCTTCCCAACCATACGTTGAGCTTTCAAATAAGAAATTACCCTCCTGGGAACATAATCTAGAGAACCTCTCCACTTGACCTTTGGCAACCCCGGCATCGACAATGTCACAGTTTTTACGTGACAGTCCAGAATAACATGACATGGAGACAACCAATCCATACCCCAGATTACATCGAAATCAACCAACTAAACAATAAGAGATCAACTCTAGTCTCCAGGCCCCCAATAGTTACTACACACGACCGATAGACACGATCCACAGTAATAGTATCACCCATCGGTGTAGATACACAAACATGTGAACCTAAGGACTCATGGGGCATGTCCAGATAATGAGTAAAGTACGATGATACATACGAATAAGTGGAACCAGGGTCAAATAATAAAGAAGCTTCCCTGTGGCACACTAAAACAATGCCTGTGATCACTGCATCTGAAGAAACAACATCTGGCCTGGTAGGAAAAGAATAGAATCGGGCCTGACCGCAACCTGATCGGCCTCCCCCTCTTAGGCGACCCTTAGCTGACTAAGCCCCACCCCGAGCTGGCTGGGTGGGTTGTAAAATAACTGGTGTTGAAGTCGTAGTCTGACTCCTCTACTGCACTGGACCTCCCGGGAGACAAGGACACTACCTCCACATATGCCCAAACTCCTCGCCCTCAAAGCAACTCCCCGATATTGGTAGTGGTGGGGAATAAATCGGGCCCCGAGAACCAGAATAACCGCCATAAGCACCCGGTGTAAATGAGCCCTGAACGGAAGGGGCACGGGACGAACTCTGGGCTGGAAGGGCACTAAGAGATGACTGACCCTGATGAAAACTGTATGAACCATGGCCGGATGATGCACCACGGTGAACTGGAAGACCTGTCTGAGCATGCCTGTAAGGACGACCACCTGAAGGAACGCCACTTAAACCACCCGGTTCACGAGGCCTCTTGGCCTCCCTCTCTCCACACTCTTGTCTAAGGTCCATCCCTATCTGCCGAGCAGTGTCAACCACCTCGTCAAAAGTAGCACCAGATACCCTCTCCCGAGTCATAAGCAACAGTATCTGATATATGAAGCCATCAATGAACCTCCTAATCCTATCCATATCAGTGGGAACCAACCAAACTACATGACGAGCCAACTCAGAAAACCTCATCTCATAATGGGTCACAAATATGCCATCCTGCCGAAGCTGCTCAAACTGTTTGCGCAGCTCCTCCCTGCGAGACTTTGGCACGAACTTCTCCAAAAAGATCCTTTTATTTTATTTGTCATAAACAATGTTGTACTACTGCAGCATGGTTAGATTCAACTAAACAAAATAAAATCATAAATGAAACTAAACGTATATAGCAATAGAGATCTAGAATTTTATTATCAAGCATAGGAACTCAATATTTTACAAATCAAAGGCTTGAATTCATGACCCAATACCTGATTGTGCAGAAAACAGCTTAGGAATGACAAACAAAGGCCAGAGAAGTAGAGATTAACAGATCCAACAGTGAACAACAAGATTCAAAATACTGTAACAAAGTGAAAATTAGAAAAGCCGACCTTCAATAAAAAGTGTGGCCTTGTAGCTTTCGAAACACAATGACGAACCAAAACTCGGACCTCGAACGGAACAGAGCCAATTGACCATGAACCCGACTACGACCAGGAATCAGGATCCAAGCAAAGACTATACCAACTCGACTATATTTGGACAACCGTTTCGGGTGTAAAAGGGTCGTTTCAATAGAGGTTTGTGGCTGGATTTCGAGCTATTTCACAGCTTGTTTCGCTACTTCTTTTGGCCAGATTTTTCAGCAGATTCGCAGCTGATTTTACTGCTCTCTAATGCTGGATTTTGGGTGGTGTTTTGCAATTCTGTTTGCTGTGTTTTCCAGCTAATTTCAGCAGCTTTTAGCTTGTGCTTGGGGGCTGTTTCGGGGCTGATTTGGGTGGTGTTTAATGGAGGTTCATGGTTTATTTTTGTGACGACCTTTTTTGCTGGCCACAATAGAGGGAAGAAGATGGTATTTTATGGGTGATATTTTTGCCCCCTCACGTGAAGAAAGAAAATGGGGATATGTGGGGGGTTGTGTGTGGGGGACAAGCATGGGGGACAAAGCATGTGGGACAATGGAGAGTAGAGTAGGGAGCAAAGTGTGAGGGGGACAAGCATGGGGGACAAATGATGGAGTGAGAAGTGAGGTATTGGGTGCGTTTCACGTGACTCGACCATCACTTCAAATAATAATAAAAATTAATATGTTGTAAATCGCGGGTGCGTTTCACGTGACTCGACCATCACTTCAAATAATAATAAAAATTAACATGTTGTAAATCGCGGGTGCGTTTCACGTGACACGATTCACAACGTGTACAAAAAACAAATGAGTGTGCGATATCGCGACTTGTTCAAACAAATTCCATAAATACTAAAAGAGATATAAAAGATAAAATGCACAATAGGTTTTCAAATATGTAATAAATCAGATAATTAGGCCAATTATTAATAGTTGAGCGACCGTGCTAGAACCACGGGACTCGGGGAATGCCTTACACCTTCTCCCCGGTCAACAGAATTCCTTACCCTGACTTTATTTTGGAGACCAATAATAAAAGAGTCAAATCTTCCTTTGACTAGGGATTCAAACAAAAGGTGACGTGGAACACCCAAAAAATTAATTTCAAGTGACGACTCTGTAAATAAAATAATCCCTATCCAAGTTTGTCACTTTAATTGGAGAAACTCTTTAACCCACCATTAATAACACACATTATTGTTTTGGGGCATAAAAGGGGTGTGACAATGTTAAATTGAATAGTTAAAGATTTGACAGCCAAAAGTGCTCACTTTTAGAAAGATTTAAAGGACAGCTCCGCAGTACATCTAATTAAAGGATTATTGTTTTTTTATCTACTTTCAAACATAAGGGACCATTTTTGTCATTTTTTCTATCTCATAAGCAATTTGACAACAAATTTCTATTTTTGATGGAGATAAAGTGCGGAAAAATGGATAAAATAAAAATCCCATGGATGGAAATGAAATGAGAGAGGAAATCAATGTTGAGAAAATTTTTTATGTTCTTTTTGGACATTTAATTAGCTTAGTTCTGTTCCAATAAATATCCATCACATATTAGACAACGGTTAACAATAACTCAATAAGTAATAATATATTTCGTTGTTAAATTTATATATTCCCTTCGATCTATATTAATTGTCGTGTTTCCTTTTTATATGTCCCTTAAGAAACTATATATTAATAGAAGGGGTATTGACTACACGATCCTTATTTTTACGCTTAATTAATCAACATATTAGTCTCTCTTCAACAAATTGTTCTCTTTATTTATGTGCCTTATCTGTCAATAAAATACTCACTTTAATATGTGCTAGTCGGCTGATGCAAATGAAAGACTTCACTGGCCATATTGCACCAAAACGTTGCAAACTAGGTATGCAACTTGAATGTTTTCTAAAGAGGAATTTTTATAAATCATTATTGTTTGGACCATATTAATTATAATTTATTTAATTATCATTCGTAGCTACTATGTAATTGTTACTAACTTGTATCATTTGTATTCAAACGTGCAATGAATACAATATATGTCAACTGTATTCGTTCGCGCAACGAATACAACATGTGTCAATTGTATTCGTTCGCGCAATTGTACTATCGTTCGCCCAATTATATTTATTTGTGCAACGAATACAATATGTATCAGCTGTAACTAAGGCGAAATATAAGGGTGTATACAAAGGACAAAACTTGTATCAACTGTATTGTCACGACCCGAAATTTTTCACTGACGGGACCGTGATAGCGCCTAACATTTCACTTGCTAGGCAAGCCAACGTTAGAAAATCGCTAAATCAATTTCTTATTTCCATTCAGTAAATAACAATAACTAACTAAGATGAAATATAATAAGTGCGAAATATCGTAAAACTTTATTAATTACTACCACCCGGATCTGGAGTCACAATTCACGAGCATTCTAGAATTTACTACAAGTAATAGTCTGAAAGAAATATAACTGTCTGAATGAAAGAAAAACAGTAGGACTTAAAAGATAGACAGGGACTTCAAGGTTTGTGAACGCCGACAGATCTACCTTGAGTCTCCGGACAGCGGACCAGTAGCCAATCTCGATCAACCTGAGCCGGCATCAAAATCTACACAGAAAGTGCAGAGTGCAACATCAGTACAACCGACCCCATGTACTGGTAAGTGTTGAGCCTAACCTCGACGAAGTAGTGACGAGGCTAAGGCAAGACACCTATAATTTAACCTGTACAATTTAACACTGTATATGCAAATAACAGAAATGAAGGACTAAACAGAAAATGTTGGAAGGGGGACATACTAAGAGAAATACAAGATAAAGAACTACAACAGAATGATCACCGGAGCAGTCAATATACCATAAATCAACAGAAATAGTGAATACAGTAAGAAAATATGCACAACATCACCCTTCGTGCTTTCACTCTCAATCTCACCAGAAAATTAATAGAAACGGCACGGCATCACCCTTCGTGCGTTAACTCTCATATCATGGCACGACATCACCTTTCGTGCATTAACACTCCCCCTTACCATAATGCAATGTATAAATAACAACATGGGGATAGAATAATAAGTACAAACCTTACTTCAACATTTGGTTCCATAATATCAATCTCAACTTTGAAATAAAAACTCACCAGAAAATCCGTAAACATGATAAGAACGATAAATTGAACAACACTAGTATAACACGTAGCAATTTGGCATAGAAATAAGACAATATAAGAAAAATAGAGAAAACATGAAAAAACAGGTAAATTGGCGGCGCATAAGTACTCGTCACCTCACATATACGCCGCTCACATGAATTTCACTTAGCAAATGATCTTAAGATTCCTAATTCCCTCAAGTCAGGGTTAGACACAATACTTACCTCGCTCCGAAGGCTACTTAATTCTCAATCACAGCTTTTCCTTTGGAATTAACCTCCAAACCACTCGTATCTATTCAAAAATGACTAAATAATATCAAATATTGCTAAAGGAATCAATTATATTGCATAAATTAAATTTCCCAAATTTTCCTCCAAAAAGTCGAAAAATCAACCCGGACCCGCTTGGTCAAAACCCGAGGTTCGGATCAAAATCCTTTTACCCATTCACCCCGAGCCCGAATATGTAATTAGTTTTGGAATCCGACCTCAAATTGAGGTCTAAATCCCCAAATTCCCGAAATCCCTAGTTTCTATCCTAACCCCTACTTCTACAATGAAAACTCTAGATTTTAGGTTGAAAATTCAAGAAATATAATGGGTAATTGAAAGAAAATGCTTTAGAATTACTTACCAACAATTTGGGGAAGAAATGACTCTTTAAATATCGTCTCTCACCATTTGGTTTTTGAGAAAAATGAGTTTTTGGCTAAAATCCCGTTTTTGGGTTCTGTAAAGTGTTGGGCGACAGTGTTCATCGCGTTCGCGAGAGCACTGTCGCATTCGCGAAGTGTATGGGCTACCAAGCCTTTGCGTTAGCGAGACAGTTATCACGTTCGCGTAGGCTACCCTTCCATGGTCTTCGCGTTCGCGAGTCATTATTCGCGTTCGCGCTGAAGAAGAAGCTGTCTGGCCCTCCCCAATGCCTAACGCTACATGTTCGCGATGGGCTTGTCGCGTTCGCGAAGGGTAATGCCCCCATCGCTTCGCGTTCATGACGAAGCCTTCGCGTTCGCGAAGAAGAAATCCTCAGCTGCCCAGTTTACTCTTCACATTCGCGAGAGTACCTTTGCGAATGCGAAGAAGGACAAGCCAGAACACAGACTCTGCAGAAAACCAGATTTCCAAGGTCCAAAACATACCATGGCCTATCCGAAACTCACCCGAACCCTCGGGGCTCCAAACCAAACATGCACACAAGTCTAAAAATATCATACGAACTTGCTCACGCGATCAAATCGCCAAAATAACACCTAGAACTCCGAATTTAGCACTAAATCGAATGAAATTCTCAAGAACACTTTAAAATTTCTATTTTCTCGAGTGGACGTCCGAATCACGTCAAACCAACTCCGTTTCTCACCAAATTTCACAGACAAGTCTTAAATATCATAATGAACATGTACCGGGATCCGGAACAAGAATACGGACCCGACACTAACAATGCCAAACATCAATCAATTCTTAAAAATAATTAATTTTCAGACTTTTAATTTTCATCAAAAATTCATAACTCAAGTTAGGGACCTCCGAATTCGATTCCGGGTATACGCCTAGGTCCCATAATTCGATATGAACCCACCGGGACTGTCAAAACACAGATCCGAGCCCGTTTACCAAAAATATTGACCGTAGTCAAGTAAAATCAACTTTTAAGGCAAATGTTTTTATTTTCATTAGTTTTTAACATAAAAGCTTTCCGGAAACCTGCCCGGACCGTGCACGCAAATCGAGGAGGGTAAAATGAGATTTTTATGGCTTAAGAGCACATATTCGAGTTCTAAAACATAAGATAAATTTTTGGATCATCACATTCACCACCTCTAAAACAACTGTTCGTCCTCGAATGGACATAGAAAAGTACCTGGGCTGGTGAAAAGGTGAGGACATCTACTCCGCATATCGGACTCGAACTCCCAAGTAGATGCCTCAACAGGCTGGCCTCTCCACTGCACTCGAACTGAAGGGTAGCTCTTTGATCTCAACTGGCGAACTTGCCGGGCTAGAATTGCCACCGGCTCCTCCTTGTAAGTCAAATCCTTGTCCAACTGGACAGAGCTGAAATTTAACACATGGGACGGATCGCCGTGATACTTTCGAAGCATGGACACATGGAATACCGGATGAACAGTTGCTAAACTAGGTGGTAACGCAAGCCTGTAAGCCACCACTCCCACTCCGAAGCAGATAGCTCCCCAGTATCAGGCTCCAGCAACTCAACCAGTCGGATTAGTTCAGCCGGTTATTGAGGCACAGGTCGGAGATGGGCCAGCTATGTCTTCTGAGGCTTTATGGTGATTGAACAGGTTTACCAAGCTCTTTCTTGTTCACTTCAGTGGTGCTCCTTCAGAGGTCCCTAGGAGTATCTTGACAGTTGTCACGAGGTTCTACGGAACATGGGTATAATGGAGACCAATAGGGTCGATTTTGCTGCATTTCAGATGACTGGTTCCGCCAAGAAATGGTGGAGAGATTACTTGTTGACCAGACCAGCTGGGCTGCCTGCTCTTACTTGTGACCAGTTCTCTCAGCTCTTCATAGAGAAGTTTCTGCCTATCACATTGAGAGAGGAGTATCGCCGTCAGTTTGAGCGTCTCCAGCACGGCAGTATGACTGTTACTCAGTATGAGACCCGTTTTGTGGATTTGGCACGTCATGCCATTCTTCTGCTTCCCACCGAGAGAGAGAGGGTGAGGAGGTTTATTGATGGACTTGCTCAGCCTATCAGATTGCAGATGGCTAAGGAGATTGGGAGTGAGATTTATTTTTAGGGGGCTACTAATGTCGCCAGATGAGTCGAGATGGTTCTTACTCAGGGAGGTCAGGGGTCTGACAAGAGGCCTCATCATTCCGGTGAGTTCAGCGGTGCCTTATCTAGAGGCAGGAGTACTTTTGGTAGAGGCCATCCTCCCAGGCCGTTTCATCCACCGCTCCAGGCATCCCACAGCGCATCAGGTGGTCGTGGCCCTCAGATGCATTATTCCGACCAGCTAGCCTACAGTGACCACCAGCTCCTATTAGTGCACCTCACTCCAGAGTTATCAGGGTGGTTAATTAAGTCGACAGGGTCAGTTTCAGGGTCAGCAATCTCAGCAGCCGAGGTTATGTTATACTTGTGGTGTTTTGAGGCACATTGCTAGATTTTGCCCTGGGCAATGGGCAGCTCAAGGCCGAGGTAGGGGCAGGCAGCCTAGAGCCCGAGCAGTAGCCCCAGCAGTGGAGCCTCAAATAAAGCTTGACGAGGAGGTTCCAGCCTAGATTGCTCCTGCCGGACCAGCTCAGGTTCCGAAGGGGTTCATTGCTACCCCAGTACTTCAGGACCCTTTGGTCCGTTTGGTGGGCCTTATGGAGAGTGTGGCCCAGACTGGTGCATTTCCTATGGCAACAACAGTCTCTCAGGCTGGAGGAGGAGCCCAGACTCCCACCACTCCCGCTCTGGAGCAAATAGCTCCCCAGTATCAGGCTCCAGCAGCTCAGCCAGTCGGATTAGTTTAGTCGGTTATTGCGGCACAGGTCGGAGATGGGCCAACTATGTCTTCTGAGGCTTTATGGAGATTGGACAGGTTTACCAAGCTCTATCCTGTTCACTTCAATGGTTCTCCTTCAGAGGACCCCCAAGAGTATCTTGACAGTTGTCACGAGGTTTTACGGAACATGGGTATAGTGGAGACCAATGTGGTTGATTTTGCTGCATTTCAGATGACTGGTTCCGCTAAGAAATGGTGGAGAGATTACTTGTTGACCATACCAGCTGGGTTGCCTGCTCATACTTGGGACCAGTTCTCTCAGCTCTTCATAGAGAAGTTTCTGCCTATCACATTGAGAGAGGAGTATCGCCGTCAGTTTGAGCGTCTCCAGCACGGCAGTATGACTGTTACTCAGTATGAGACCCGCTTTGTGGATTTGGCCCGTCATGCCATTCTTCTGCTTCCCACCGAGAGAGAGAGAGAGAGAGAGAGAGAGAGAGAGAGAGAGAGAGAGAGAGAGAGAGAGAGAGAGAGAGAGAGAGAGAGAGAGAGAGAGAGAGAGAGAGAGAGAGAGAGAGAGAGAGAGAGAGAGGGTGAGGAGGTTTATTGATGGACTTGCTCAGCCTATCAGATTGCAGATGGCTAAGGAGACTGGGAGTGAGATTTCTTTTCAGGCGGCTGCTAATGTCGACAGACGAGTCGAGATGGTTCTTACTCAGGGAAGTCAGGGGTCTGACAAGAGGCCTCGTCATTCCGGTGAGTTCAGCGGTGCCTCATCTAGCGGCTGGAGTACTTTTGGTAGAGGCCATCCTCCCAGGCCATTTCATTCAGCGCTCCAGGCATCCCACGATGCCTCAGGTGGTTGTGGCCCTCAGATGTATTATTCCGACCAGCTAGCCTACAGTGCACCACCAGCTCCTATTAGTGCACCTCCACTCCAGAGTTATCAGGGTGGTTATTCAGGTCGACAGGGTCAGTTTTAGGGTCAGCAGTCTCAGCAGCCGAGGTTATGTTATACTTGTGGTGATCCGAGGCACATTGCTAGATTTTGCCCTCGGGCAACGAGCAGCTAACAACATCAGAGTTCTCGTGCCATGGTTCCGGCACCAGTTGCTGCACCACCTGCTCAGCCAGCCAGAGGCAGGGGTCAGACATCCAGAGGTAAGGGCCAGACAGTTAGAGGTGGAGGTCAGGCCGTTAGAGGTGGAGACCAGCCAGCTAGAGGCCATCCTCGGGACGTAGTTCAGGGTGGTGGAGCCCAGCCCCGGTGTTATGCTTTCCCAGCTAGGCCTGAGGCTGAGTCAAACAGTAAGGAAATATGCACGGCATCACCCTTCGTGCTTTTACTCTCAATCTCATCATAAAATCAATAGACACGGCACAGCATCAGCCTTCGTGCGTTAACTCTCATATCATGGCATGGCATCACCCTTCGTGCATTAATACTCACAATATGGCACGGCATCACCCTTCGTGCATTAACACTCACAATATGGCACGACATCACCTTTCGTGCATTAACGCTCACAATATGGTACGGCATCACCCTTCGTGCATTAACACTCACAATATTGCACGAATATTTACTTGAAAGAATTATATTTAAAAGAAATTTACTTGAAAGAATTATATTCGAAAGATATTTATTTGAAAGAATTATAATGGAAGGATATTTATTTGAATGAAGTATATTCGAAATATATTTATTAAAAATGATTATATTCTAGAGACTTTTATTGAAAAACTTATAGATAAAATATATATATTTAAAGGACTTGATTAATTGGTTGTACATGTGTTTATTATTCGTTTGAGTAATATTTTATGGTATTCCTGTTGCCTTGCTGTTTAAATCACTAGTTGATTTGTGTTGCTATCACTGCTATTTATTTTTTATTATTTTATATATCATATTGCACAGGTTATTAGATTAGTGAGTGTCTTGACTGTACCTCATCTCTACTCCACTGAGGTTAGTCTTGATACTTACTGGTTACCAACCGTAGTGTACTCATACTACACTTCTGCACATTTTTATGCAGAGCCAGGTATTGGAGATATCAGACTCGGACAGAGTTAGAGTGGGATCGCAAGGATTCAAGGTAGAGTTGCTTGGTCGTCGCAGTTCCTTGGAGTCTTTCTATTTTATTGTACTGTTATTTATTATTGAGTATTCGATCCTTGCAATCATTTCATGTATTCAGTTAGAGTTCGTGACGCAGTACTACCAGTCTTGGGAGGTTTTTAAAATTATTTTCCCTTTTGGTTTCGACATGTGTATTAAATTATATCTTTATAAAACAAATGGCTTGAATTATGATTATAATCGGCTTACTTAGTCTTAGAGACTAAGTGCCATCACGACGCTTGTGGTGGAATTTTTAGGTCGTGACGTGAAAAATTCATAACTCAAGTTAGGGACCTCCGAATTCGATTCCGGGCATACGCCCAGGTCCCATAATTCGATACGGACCCACCGGGACTGTCAAACTACGGATCTGGGCCCGTTTACCAAAAATGTTGACCATAGTCAGCTAAAATTAACTTTTAAGGCAAAAATTCTTATTTTTATTAGTTTTCAACATAAAAGCTTTCCGGAAACCTGTCCGGACCGCACACGTAAATCGAGGAGGGTAAAAATGAGATTTTTAAGGCTTAAGAGCGCAGATTCGAGTTCTAAAACATAAGATGACCTTTTGAGTCATCATATGTATACAAAGGATACAAAATGTATCGATTGTATTTGTTCGCGCAACGAATACAACTAAGGCAAAATATAAAAATACAGAAAAATAAATGTTCTTGTTGAGAGTCAAACTCAAGACCTCCACTAACTAAGTGGGCGCTCTAAAATAATTAATCCTTTATTTCATAAATTTGTTATAAAATTCAAATGTAGCTACGAATGATAAATACAGTGTAAACGTTTGATGTGTTGAGTAATTTTACCTTTTCTAAATTGAACTCTTATATTTGAATCTTCAACTTTCTCCATTTGGTCTTCAACTACTTTCATTGAATCTTCAACTTTAATATTCCCTAAAATTTCTAATTCTTCAACTTCGTTAGCAGAATCTTCGTTAGCAGTACTCTCTCCATATTTTGGATAAGTATATTTTATAGTAATGGAATTTGTTTTAACCTCATATAAGAGATTGAAATAGATAGGAAAAAGTTAAGTTCTGAATCAATTAAATGCATTCACAAGAATAGTAATGGACTTGACTAAGAGTGTGTTCGGTACAAACGAAAATATTTTTCATAAAAAATATTCTCTTGGAAAATGTTTTCCTAGAAAATGAGTGGTTTTATCACTTATTTTCTCTTGTTTGGTTGGTGAGTGAAATTATTTTTTCGAAAAATATTTTTTAATGTTTGGTTAGATAGTAGAAAATACATTTTAGAAAAAGTATTTTTGATGCTACTCTCCTTACTCCTTCCCCCAAATTCCCATGTTTCATGTGCTCCTCTCCCCCCCTCTCCCCTCCCCCAAATAAAAAGCGTTTTCCGAACTCTATTTTCTTTAATAATTTAATTATTCTTTTAAAAATCACATAAATTCAAAGGAATTAATGTGTTGTTTTACTTTTTTACACAAAAACAACGTTGAAATTTATGCTTCATTCCTAAAAAGAAAATAGTCTTTTTTTGGTTGAAGAAAGTACTCTTTCTATGCAACATGAAAAGAAAGTACTCATTTTGTTGAAATGAAAGGAAATACTTTTTCTACATCACGAGAAGAAAATACTCATTTTGTTAAAATGAAAGAAACTACGTTTTCTACATCATGAAAAGAAAATACTCATTCTGCTGAAATGAAAGAGAAATACTTTTTCTTCATCATGTTAAAAAACTCATTTTGTTAAAATGAAAGAAAATACTTTTTACTACCTCATTTTGTTGAAATGAAAGAAAATACTTTTTTTAATCAAGAAAAGAGAGTACTTTTTTTTTTAAATAAAAGAAAATACTTTTTTTACATCATAAAAGAATACTAATTTTATTGAAATGAAAAAAAAAATACTCGATTTACGTACAACATGAAAAGAAAGTGCTCTTAATAATATTTTTATTTAGGGTGGGGGATATGGGGTAAGGTGGACGTAAGGGCAGGGTAGCGTGGGTGTGTGGGGGGTAGGGGTTGGGTTGGGTGGGGTGTGGGGGGTGGATTGGTGAGGATGGGCCGGGGAATTGGGGGGGGGGGGGGAGGGAGGGGGGGAGGAGGTTGAAAAAAGTTTTGGAAAATGTTTCCCTTCTCTTGAAAGCGAAAATATTTTTCTCCAATTGGAGGAAAATAAGTTCACGAGAAAAATATTTTGCAAAATATTTAAGCCAACCAAACATAAAAAAATTGGAAAACATCTTCGAGAAAATATTTTTCTTTACGCCAAACACACCCTAATCGTTTAAACGATCAAGTTTTAGCCAATCTGAACAATCATAACTTTACGCGTTTCTACTCTTCCCACTTATATTTTTATGGTATGTAATCATTTTTTTTACTTTCCAGGATAATTAAAATTAAGGGTAAAATCGAAAAATGATAAATTATACTTTGATTTTGTAAAATGTTAACTATTTTGACCAAATGTATTAACTAATTATGACAATTAATATGGACCTCAAATATGGATATATGAGATTAAAATCCAACTGTAACCCCTTATTATAATATAATGACACCATAATATAATCACGGATGTCTCATGCCTTTATTTGGTCAGCCAATTAGCGGTGGAGCCACCTTATTTCACGACCCTTAGACGGAAAATTACAGTACCATGTAGCTAGAGCTGTTTGTGATTGACCTCTTTTCCATGTAGCTAGAGCTGTTTGTGGTGACCTCTCTATGGCCAAACACTAGCTAAATATAACGAAGTAGAGTACACATAAAACTTTAGATTTAACATTTAATATAAATACAAAAAAAAGCATGAGACATCAATCACAAACAACTAAAAAGAAATTTTTTTTATTGATAAACATTGCAGGTTACATCTCTGTTTATCCCTTGATTCTTCCCTCCAATTTGTTATCCTTAATTCGAGGGCTTAACCAGCATATTTTTCGAACGTAGGATGATGAGAACTTCCTTAGGATGTATTTGATCTCCATAAAAAGGAAGAACATCCGTTGATCAATTCGGCGACTTTGAGAAAGACAATATTTGATGTCTTTGATCTCTTTGAATATTCCATGTATTTTAATGGAATTTCAAGATCGTCTTTAAAGGATATATGTAGCCTTATTTATAGGCATGAATTAGGATTTGGGTGGAGTGGTCACCAAGTAACCCTAATAAACTTCTAATATTTTAAGAGTCGTCTTGAATTTTAGATTTATCTTGATATGCTAAAATTTCAGTGTCTACAAATGCCCCTACTTCAAGGTTTGTCGAGGTGTAGGCTTGCTAAAACTTGAAGACGAGACTTGCAGTACCCGACCATCACAACAGATAATCTTAAAGCTTGTAGATTTTGATTTGTAGGAGGAAGAGATGAAGGGCAGAACTGGTCCCACTGGGCGTGCCAGAATTTGCACCACTGGAAAATGGCAGAATTTCGACCGTCAAAACGGTCGAAAATTACGAATTTTTGACTACTTTTCTACCAAAATTGGTCGGTCGAAAAATAATTGATCGGAAATAATTTTCGACTGAATCCGTCAGTAATTTCCGACCAAAGTAGTCGAAACGTTCAAAAGGTCGGACGACCAAATATTTTCAAATTTTCAACCAAAGTGGTCGGAATTTACCGACCAAATCAGTTATAATAATATAAATAAAATTATTTATTTATTTAAAATTAAATAATAATATAATTTCTGATCAAATTATTAGGAAATTAATAATTAAAAAATAAATTTTATTTAATTTTCGACGGAATCCGTCTAATTTGTTTTTAATTTCCGACCGAATCGGTTGGAAATCTGGGAATATTTGGCAAAATATGGGCAGTTGTCCGACTGTTTCCGTCGAAAATCAGTCGGAATTTTCTGTAAAACTGGGCAGCATTCGGTTCTTCATAAATGCACTTATATTTCGCCTAAATTCATGATTCATTGGCAAGAATCTACGGTGGCAATCGAACCATGTATTTTTACCTCCATATTTCAAAGTAAATGCTTTTGTGTCTTCCATAGAACAAGGTCAGGCTAACTTTCCAGCAGTCGACCACCCGGACAACATTCCATTAGCAGAAAAATCATTTATAGTCCACACCAAAGCAACATGCAATCTGAAGTTTCTTTAGTTGATATATCATATGTTTCCGCACCTTGATGCCATAATAATTGTAACTCATCAATCAAAGGCTGCAAGTATACGTAAAGTAAACTTTTCGTATTGCGTGGACCTGGAACAATACAAGTTAGGAATAGATATGGACTTGTCATACACAACTCGGGCGGAAGATTATACGGGGTAACAAACACTGGCCAACATGAATATGGTGCAGAAGAGTAAAAAACTCATGATGCTCAAAGGGTATCCAATGTAACTCAAAAGATGCACTCATCATCTTGAGACAACAAATGGAGTAAATCTATCAGTACATAATCCCAACCTAATGTTTCTTGGTTTACTAGCAAACTCGGGGAACACCCTATCAAAATGCTTCCATGCTTCTCCATCTGACGGAGAATAATTGAGACCGAAAATATTGCAACAATCGTAGTATTTGATTTCGAGTAATTTGAGTGTTTCAATCATGAATCCACTGATTCTTCTTTTCAATAGTAAATAAATTCAAGGGCCTTCGAGCTTGATTTTGAACCTATATTTGTTGTCACGAACGATGATCTTGAATTCAACTAGCATGAACTTTGATTTGAACTCGTACTCCTTGAATCTTGATTTGTTCTTTGTTCTTGAGCTTGAACTTGATTTGTTCTTCATTCTTGAACTTGATTTGTTGAACTTGAACTTGATTGCTTGAAGCTTGAAACTTATGGAGGAATTTGCAGCGTTTGATCCACGAACTCTTTCTTGCTTCTTGTTATAACTTATGATGTCTTTTCTAGGTTATGAAGACCTCTATTTATAGTTGTGGAAGGGGAAGAGTTATGATAAGAACAAATTCTTTTCGACCAATCAAATTGAAGTATGACATGACCGCATTTAATTGGCCAGAACATGTCACTTGCACATGTGGCGCGATTTCATTGGCCTTTTAATGTGACTTAGCTTGATAAGCCTTGTCATTTTGACACGTGGCATGATCCTATTGGCTCTTTCGCTTAACTTGGCGTGCCACGTCATATGACATGTGGCACCGAAGTGGGCCTCTAGGAAGATGACATCTTGAGCTTAATGAAGTGGGCTCATCACTTTCCCAATTAAATGGGCTAGCCCAATGGATTAAGACTTATTTATTTAATTTATGTATATTAGACTTATATAATTAATTCAATTATATTAGCCCATAAAATTTATTTGGACCAATATATCTTGAATTTTAAAATATAATCCTAATTATTTTATGGATTTAATTTTAATAAAATTTATATGCCTACGGTACCCTCCAGTAATTTAATGTTCAGTAATTGTCAATACACAAGTAGATGCAAGCCACATGTACATCAAAAAATACTGGTCAATACACAAGTAGATGCAAGCCACTAATTGTAAGCATGCAATTCGCCGATCGTTCTAATTATTGACATCCGTTACTGCTTAGCTTCCTCAAGATTTTTACTATAGACTTGTAGTGGGTGTTTGTTATAGTGCTTTCTGTTCCTATTTTTACGTAAGACGAGTAACGTAATTTCTCAGATTTCAACTTAAGAACGGGTAATTCATCCAAATTATTCGAAACCACTTGTAACTAACTCTAAAGATGGATTTTCCAGCAAACAGAAGAAGATGCGTTTGAATAAGTAACAAACAGCAGAAAAGGAAATACATGGCAATTCTATCATATCAAACTGGTATCGGCAAAAGTAAAAACCCCTTCTTAAAATGTTCCATCAATTTACCTTTTTAATACAATGCTTAATGTCGGAGCAATTTGATAGGTTTATATTAAATGTCTCGTTTATTAGTTATTCAAGTTTCTTAAAAAGTCAGTAACAAACACACCAACTTATTTATATTCCTACTTTCTTGTTCAACAATTTCCTACTCCTCTGTCTTGACCTTTTCCTTCATTAATCTACATTCTACACTATCATTACTCTAAGCTTCATTTCCAAGACAATATCAACACTTATATGTTTGCTGTAAATATTTTTCTCAATTGATAAAAAACTCTCCCCATAGCTTTGCCTAGAAATTAAAGTGACGGTTAAATATAGTGATTGCGTAATATGTTTTACGCTGTTTGTGTTAGTATATAGTTTAAGTTGATTTTTTACGTAAAACTAGGTTGGATATAAGGTTGTTTGCATGTAAAAGGTTAAGAAGCTGTCTTGTTTTCAATATTGTCATGCATGAATACAAGTACGTAATTTACCAAACTTATGAGAGTAAAAATGACGTGCATGACAGTGACAGAGATATCAGCTACAAACACGATGACATAAGAGAAATTAGTGTTCTCATCCACCAAAAACCTACTTATGGAAAAATTAAACTTAAATAAAATTAACACTTGTGCTTTCTAGAAGCACACTTTTTTGACTCGAGGTAAAGAAAGGAGTGAAGAAGTCAAAGAGAGGGGAATAGGAATATGTTAATAGACAGTCGACCAACTTTAAAGACATCATTAATCAAATCAAAACTTTAATTTGGTGTTGTTTTCTCTAACTAAATACTCACTTAAAAGTTAAAACCAATCAAATCTCATTATTCTGATAGAACACACCCAATTGAAAGGAAAATTTTATTCATCTCTAAAAGCGGACTTACCATTACCACAGTAACTTAATATTCCAGCATTGCATGATAAGCTACCCACCAAGTATTCAATAGTTAAACTTTCTCATTAACAACTGTTTGTTAATTATCAAAAACCAATATAGTTCAACTCAACATAGTTAAATTTAAACGCTCTCATTAACTAAAAAAAGAAAAGAAAAGAAAAAATAGAAGTGCACGAGCCTCAGGCGGCCCTCAGCTGATTTATATCTTAGTCGTTTAAGTAGAAATACTTAAGTTAAAATCTTAGTCGTCTGAAGCAACGCCGACTCGAAGTATATACTCAAGGAGCTTGATGTGATTAAAAGAGTCACATTAAAGACCGAGTATAGCAATTCTTGAAAGTCATGATTCCGGAAGTTATAACAAGAATGCTTTTTAACCTTGCTTATACTTTACAACAAATTTATCCTGTCGCTTATGTGCTATTTCACTTTTTTTTATCACATTAATTCGGTTTAGAATATAATATAATAAAATTTTACTGTTGATGTATATCTATAATTTAAATTTGATGAATTAACTTTTAAGGTTAGTAATATTTTTCAAAATGTTATTAACTTTGTTCAATATAGTTGATTTAATCCATATATTCGGTACTCTGCATTGAAAATAATGGATTAAATTGAGTCTATTGAACTCATTCTCTAATAATACCAAAGATTGTAGTGGGATAGATAAGGCCCCATCATTTTTAATCATATGGTTCAGCCGTGAAAATGAATTTATTTTTGGTAAAAAACACTTTGCTACAACCTAAATTAGGTAGAAAACAAAAAAAGAAAAGAAAAGAAAAGCAACTTATTCAATGACTTCGTTGAAAAAAGCATTGGCGACATCAAGTCAAATTCCGCTGATGTCATTACGTGGTTTACTTGTCAATTTCATCTGTGTTAAAGCTTTCAAAAAGTCATAATTTACGCATTGTTCCTTTTTTAAAAACGTTGTGGGGAACACCTATAATGCTCCTAGTTTCGGAATTAAGTGTCTTATCTTAATGTTATATGTTATTTCAATTAATACCGTTTTTTTTCTTCGTAAAATGGACTTACCAATACTTTTTTATTTTAAAAATCAACTGTATTTCTCCTTTTAGATTCATTTATGTTAGTGTTAACATAACTAAACCTTTTTTTAAAAATCTAAACAGTCGTCTTCTGAATAACATAATACACCCAAATTGCCTCAAAAGAAGAGAGATCCGTAACAATAAATAGTTTGGGATGATATTTATTGGACTCTGAAGGCAGGGAGACAAAACTTTATGAGTTAGGCAGCAGATTCTTAGAAAAATGTTACATTTTTTTGTAGAAATAATTTTTATTAATTTTTTTGCATAATTAAAGGTATGTGAGGTATGACATTACAATGAGTATGATATGGGATACAAGAATAGTGTTATGTTAATATTTTTTAAGAATTGAATGTTGATATTGATGCCTATATATGTGTTCATTGAAGCACATAACATGGAGCAATTTGAGATATTTTCAAAGCAAATGATTTCTCTCCAATAAGTGAAAGAAGCTAATTTCCTTTTTTATTAGAAGATATTTTTACTAGACAAAACATTTTTTATCATTCAAATAATCAAATAAAGAAAAGATTTAATCGAGGAAAAATATTTCCCAAAAGAATAGTTTTCGTCAAACCAACTATACTGTCACCAGTATCGTAATGTTTTTCCCTTTCTTCTGGAGTACTTCGTTTGCACTCAGTATCCTTTGCTTTCAAATGCAAGTATCACGATTAATTAGACGAAAGAGAATTCAAAATTTAAAGTCTATAGATTCCTACAATAATTTTAGATATTAGCTTGGCTCGCACTTAATTATTTAGAGATAATTTATTTAATTTCTTAATACATAGTAAGGCTCGCATTTAAATATTTATAGATAATTTATTTGATTTCTTAATACATATACCAGGTATGAACACAAGATATTGAGTTCATGAACCTATAACCTAATTAGATGATATATGATCCGCCCCTGAATTAAGTATAACGTAGTCGAATACCATGATATATAAGGTAGAAAGAATTGACGGATACAAAAAAAAAAAAAAAAAGGTTATTCACCGACTTCGTTGAAATCCCAAATGAAATATAAAACAATCCATCACACGGCAAGTAATTTAGTTATGTTTAACCTTTTGTCTCTCTTAGAAGTCAAACTTTACGAATCATGCACCCGCAATTCATCCGGCTTAGATCAATAAATTATTACAAAATTCAATCGTTAACACAAAAAACTAAGCATGACCTTTATATACGGGTAAAACCGAGGCTAATGAGCACCCCGATTTTCCGGTAGGGGCAAACGAAGCTAGGAGCCTCTCGTATCAAGGCCCGAACATAACATCTGCCCTCAGAGCCATTGAGACCACGCCCCCGGATCCGGTTCGAGTTTCAAGACCTCAGAAAGTATTACCAGACGTCCGCGCACGATTAACAAAGGGCCATGATATCCGTGCCCAACTGAATATCACGACGTAAATCTCGGCCCGTATCGACAGCATATCAGTGATTAGCGAAAAGGAAGATTTTTACCTTTCTTAGAATTGTACTTAGGGTAAAACTCCCCTACTATATAAAGGAAAAGTTTATTATTCAATAAACACACTATAACACGTATATCAATGCAATATACATTTATTTTCTCTGCTCCTAAAAGTCATTCAAAGTTCTTAATTTTGCTTACAGTTCTTCATAAGTGTTTGGCTCTGAACTGAAGGCAGGCTAGTTGTTAAGCTCATAACCGAGCCCGGACTCAATACTAATACTGGTTTGGTTGTTTATTCTATCTTTAATTTGCTCATCCAACGTTATTAATCACTAGTATTGAATTAGTTCACATATCATTAAAATTGCATATAAATCCAATTTTTATCCATTTTTAAGGGTAAACAGTATGGCGCCCATCGTGCGGCTAAGGATAATAGTGATAATTTGATGCAAATTTTCATAACACACTCTGTTTTACGCTTGTTCTTTGAGATTTTAATTTCAGGTCAACCTAAAAATGTCAAACTCTTAATCTTCTCACTTGAATGTTGATACTGAATCTGGACATCACGACAAAAACAACAATATAGTGCCCGTCAACGAGGTGCCCCCTGCTGATCCCAACAAAATCCCAGTTGCAGACCCAATTGATGCCAATTCACATGTGGCCATCGACGCCAACCTGCCGACCGACCCCGAGAACAGCGTTCGCGGATGAGCCTAACCTACGATTCAATGTACGCCCGAAGGTGAAGGCAACGAGATCAATCGGCGGGTGATCTTAGAAATGTTAGAGGCCCAACAGACGGCGATACCACAACTGCAGAATCAACACCGCGCCCCCAACAGAGTTGAACCCGAACCATCCCGGGAAAACACCCGAAGATATGAGCAAGTCATAGAAAGGTCAGGTGAAGCTGAGCTCGGGACCAACCCCGAAATAATAAAAATGCTTGAGGAGTTGACCAAGCGGGTGGAATCGGGGGAGAATAAAATTGAGGACAACAAAAAAGTGAAGACATATAACTCCAGAGTTGATCAAATCCCACGAGCGCCCCCGATATTGAAAGGCATGGACTCCAAGAAATTTATCCAAAAGCCTTTTCCTCCGAGTGCGACCCCGAAGCCAATCCCGAAGAAGTTCTGTATGCCCCATATTCCGAAGTATATCGGAACCAAGGATCCAAATGAGCACCTGACCTCCTACACGTGTGCCATCAAGGGAAACGACTTGGAAGATGACGAGATTGAGTCGGTTTTGTTAAAATCGTTCAGAGAAACCATATCTTAGGGAGCAATGATATAGTATCACAACTTATCCCCAAATTCTATTGATTCGTATGCTATACTTGCAGATGCCTTTGTGAAAGCGCATGTAGGGGCCATCAAGACCGAGACCAGAAAATCAGACATTTTCAAGGTAAAACAAAGAGATAACGAAATGCTTAGAGAATTCGTATCGAGGTTTCAAATGGAACGGATGGACCTGCCCTCGGTAACAGATGATTGGGCCATTCAGGCGTTCACTCATGTACTCAACCCCCGAAGCTCCTTGGGTTCACAAAAGTTGAAACAGAATTTGATAGAGTAACCGACGGTAACTTGGGCCGACATCCATAATAGGTACCAGTCAAAAATCAGAGTTGAGGATGATCGGCTCAGGGTCCTCTCCGAGTCCGTTTATCCTATTAAAACTAGTGACATGCCTAAGAGAGTCGTCGATCATGAACCAAGATCGAACAGATACCAGTATCAACTGTATAACGGGGATCGAATGGGTAACTTATCTGGGTGTAACCCCAAAATGAAAAGAGGAACGATCGAGGCCATAGTAGCTGGGTACTCATGAGAAAAAACGGTTTCGACAGGTCATTCGGGGCAAGGGAGGCACCAAGGTTATCGAAATATAACTTCAATGTCGATGATGCCATCATCATTTCTGCCATCGGGCGCATCAAAGATACAAAGTGGCCTCGACCATTGCAATCCGACCCTACCCTACCCAGAGAGACCCTAACTTAATGTTTAAGTATCATGGAACTCATGGCAAAAGAACCGGGGAATGGCGTCAGTTAAGAGAAGAAGTGGCCCGATTATTCAATAACATGCATCTCCGGGAATTTCTGAGTGATCGGGCAAAATCACTTTAGGAATAGGGACTCCAACAAACAGACCAAATAAGAGGAACCTCAACACGTCATAACCATGATCATTGGTGGAGTCGGCGTCCCCCAGGGACCAATGCTAAAGCACACTAAGGTGTCCATCACAAGGGAAAAACAAATCTGAGATTATATCCCATAGGGAACCATTTCGCTCAATGATGAGGACAAGGCATCATACATGTCACGCCCTTTTTTCTCTTGAACGCAGGTTTCGACGTGTGACAACTCTTTTAAAAGGGTATTAAAATAGAATAGTCGTTACCTAATGATTTTAAGGTGTGTTAGGGAACCTATTTGCAAATAACTATGTTTGATTAGTTTACGTTACCAAAGATCGGGTCAGGGCTCAAATTACCTGAAAGAGAAGGTGTTAGGCACTCTTCGAGGTCCACAACTGTGGGTACCGACCGAAGTTTACGCTATGTGTATTATTGAATTATAATTAAGCTAGGTGATCATATAAGTGAAGAAAGACGCGAAATTTAAAGGTTCTATTGTAATATAATCAAGTGTAAAGAAAACTATATAAATACGAGTCTCAAAAGTTACAAGGACACAACTATGTTGGTCTATATTTGATGACTAAGTGTGAACAACAGACACATAAAGGAAAAGGGGTCCTAAGTTTTTTAGCCTAAAGGATCACCCTGTGCAACATAAATAATACTTTGCAACTCCCTTAAGGTAGGGGTTGCTCATATTATTTAGCGGGCACAAACTATCATCTCATGCTACCCGATTACTATGTTAAAGTTGTTTACTTAGAGCGCTCTAATTCAATTCCAGGTCGTCTCCTATGCGTGCACTACCCGTCCTATGCCTATGATCCTGGAGGCTTTGGACCTACTATTGGGTGGTTCTAGACTTTACTTAGGATGCTCAAAATGATAAAACTAGGTGCGCATTCAAAGCATATAGGACTTCACATAAAGACAACAAATGGCTCAAGTTTGCCTCCACACATAAGCAAGAAATGCACATGGGAAGATATAGGCAGTACACAATTAAGACGCATTAGAGTCGTTGAATCCTATAAGCATGGTTTCTATATGATTCTGATTTTCAGCATTGTACAAGCAGTACTACAACCTTAGATTAACGAATTAGCAGCTTATAAATGTTACAAACCCTATAGATATGATATCTAATTGTGGCGCGATGAGGCGGTAACAGCTTTGAGAGTCCAAAATTAGCAGCGTTAATTTCGTAAACAGTTTCTTATGCGAGTAACAATATCCTATAGGCAAGATTCCTAACAATTGACAATTAGACTTGATTTTATAACACTTTATCCCTATAGGCATATCATCTAAGTGAGGCGGTATAAAAGTGACTGAAAGCAGCTGATTAGTTAATTAAAACCCTATAGTCATTGTATCTATATGAGTATTATCAAAGGTGTGCATGATTGTATCCTATAGGCATGTTGTCTAATGGTTAAGCAAGGCGTTTGATTCCTATAAACATGTTGTCTAAAACGTTCAGTAGTAGATATGGAAACAAGTGTAGTAATTACTTGAGCTAGCATGCTTTGGATAATGTACTAGTGTTAGACAAGTCAAGTGAAGTGTGTGCATGATTCCTATAGACATGATTTCTATTAATGTGTAGAATCGAAGCATATCAAAACAAATATCAAACAAGGCAATTAAATCCTATAGCCATGTTTTATACCCGTTCGTGTGAGTATTAGAATACCCCAGCCCCCTTTTTTACTAATTTCCCCATTGTTTGTTATTACAAGTCATTACAGGCCCAAATGAGATAATACAAACTTGAATATGTCAAAATACAGACTGAAACAAACATAAGCCCACTAAAGTAATTACAGGCCCATTGCAAAAGTAACCCAGGGGTATCCCAGGCCTTTTTCGGACAAACAGTAAGCCCAAACAACAAGCTCATAAGACAACTAGAGCACACCTGAATCCAGTTCTCAGGTCCAACAATACACATGGGCCAATCCTAGACCCAATGAATAACTTACTTATCCAAAGGGATGCCAGATTATACAAGTGAAGAAATACTCATGGAACAGTTTAAACACTTAGTTCCTAAAGCTGTAGCCATCAATAACTCTAGCCAAGACACATAAACAGGATTATGCTAAATTGAAAGGCACACAAGACACGTATGAAGCAAGTTCATGTTATGTTTTCCAGGACAAATAGGTTTAGAACGACATGATTAAACACTGTAAGATAGCAAAGCATTCCAAGTAGAATTTTAAAGCAAAGCATGATCCATATCAGCTTGAAAGTGACTTTAGATATAAGAGTCCTAATTATGAAAGTCTAGTAGAATTACAACCAAGGAGGATAGAAATTTTCTCATGAAAATATCTAACACCTAATATAATCATAAACAGTATAACAAATAACCTGAGCAAGAAAAACCTAACATGCTGGGTATTAGTCATAACACAGAGGCTCTAAATCTATATAAAAAAAAAAGACAGTGTAAGAACTCATGGAAGATGAGAATGAGCCAACTTCTAGGTTAACATGGCAAACATGCATCACATGAAGAGGGCCAAAACTTATTCTAGTTGACTACACATAGGAATAATAGGCTAAATATATTTTGGAACTTACCCTAGGAGTCTTAAACAATCAGTGATCACATAATGATAACACAACATCAAGTTCACAAATAGCATAGAAACAAGTTTGCCTGGGAATTGAAACAGTATTGGCATATGGAATTCACATGATCACAGATTAATTTCAAGAAAGTAGCAGGTTATACATGAAAGACTTAGCAGGAAGAAGTATATTCGAACAAGTTCTGGGCATAAATTAGTTTCCTAGGAGTTTTAGCAAGGCATGAAGATGAACAAGAAACAAATATAAAAGATTCATGTATACATAAACATAGTTGACTAAACAGTTTTAAGATGATCAGAAGTCACCCATAATGAGCAGATATAAAAGTTTAGGATTTAGGTAGGTTTGGGTGCTAGAAAATACAGGACTGCATACTAAGTTCAAGGCGGATAAGATTGCAAAAAAAAAAAGACAACACAACACCGAAATCATATTGGTTCACAAAATAATTCGAACAACATGGATATACAAAGCATGAACACAAGTAAAAAACGATAGAATCGCAAGAGTCAAGGTACTCACCAGTTGCAAATTAACGAGCAAGTAAAGGAAAAATCAAATGCCAAGAGTTCCAAAATCCCAGTGCGCCAGAGTTCCCAAGGGTTTCAAGTGAACCCTGGGCAGTGCTCGCATTGAGAAAAGATCAACAATCGAATTCTGGTGGCCTTGGCTTTCAGCCGGCCAAGGTCTCAAAATTTAGAATAGTAGAACGAGTGAGAGTGAGAGAGTAATAGCAGTAGTTAAGGTCTGTTTTATGGGAGTTGTGAATGGATTTATATAGTAGCAAAATTAAACACACAAACAAGGAAAAATAGTCAATTAAACATAAAATAGGAAAGAATAGCATGCGAAATCGATTCAAAATTAATTTAGGAGAAATCAGACGAACCCTAGTTCAAGATGGAGAACAAAAATATTAAAAGATGAATCGGGCCCATATAGCCTAGTAGTGAGTGTATACAGACGAAATATCATCAAAATCTCAAAGATTGAAGGCGATGGCACTTGTTTTGAGAGATTGGTACTTGTCAAAAAAGAGTGTCAGTACTATATAATATCATAGTCTTGTAAGAATCACGTAGGGAATCCATGACTTGATCGGATTTGGAGAAGATTGGGGAAGGCAGTTTCTAGGGTTTCTTTCAGAGAAGGGAGAACATTCTAGAGGTTTTGGGGGCGACTGTTAGGTGGGAAATGAAGTAGGGTTTTCGAGTTTGGTTAATTAAACGGGCTTGGGGCGGGTCAAGAAAACGGGTCCCGACCAGGTTGGAATAAATGGTCCATTTTGTTTGGGCCAAGGTTTTGGCCATCTTTTGGTCCGAAAATTGGCTTATGATTGAGATATGACTTAAAATATGCGAAAATTATTTAAAATACTTTATAAAAAGTAATTTATAAATAATAAAATATTGTTTATGCAGTAAAATAATTTAAAATAATAGCTTAATACTATAAAAATATAAAAATGCTATTTTAGCATGAATAATGTAATAAATATAATTATGCGTAGAACATAGGCTATTATTGCAAAATTATGTAAATAGCTCAAAATGCAAATATAATTATATGAAATGAAGTAAAATATTATAAACATGTATGCAGATGTAAATAATACGTTTTGATGATTAAGTCATTACAAAATAATTTGAAAGGGTAATTAATAAATATTTGAATAATTTAAACGCAATAAAATCAATTTTAAAGCCTTAAAAAATATGGAAAAATTACAGAAAATACTTTTATGACTCTTGTAAATTGTTGGTGATGCAAAAAGGATATTTTGAAAATATACATGATATTTATAAAATATGAGGGCAAAATTGAGTATCAACAGTACAACCGCATAATGATGCATTGGTAATATATGTACTTATAAATAAATCTCGAGTTACGCGAGTGTTGATTGATCCAGGTAGCTCGGCTAATATCATCAGATCGAGGGTCGTAGAGCAGTTGGGTCTACAAGACCAAATAGTGTTGGTAGTCCGGGTTTTAAACAGATTCAACATGGCGTGCAAAACTATTAAAGGAGAGACAACCCTGCTGGTGAACACCGCCAGGACCATTCAGGAAACAAAATTATATGTGATCGGAGGGGATATGAGATATAATGCTCTATTCGGAAGACCATGGGTTCACAACATGAAGGAAGTGCCCTCGACACTAAACCAGGCACTGAAGTTCCCCACACCGGGAGGAATCAAGATGGTTTACAGAGAGCAGCTGGCCGCAAGAGAAATGCTCGCAGTTGATGAGGTGATCCTGATGTCCGCACTCTCGACATCAAAGAACACATATCCAGTTAGGAAGGAAGAAACTAAATAGCAATCATTGATACTGACCCCAACCGAATCGGAGTAGCAAGGAGCATGTGAGGATGATGATTATGGAGTCCCTAGGTCATTCATCGCCCCTGATGATTCTGATGCCCCCAAATAAACGGTCGAGGAGCTGGAGCAAGTCATATTGATCGAACACTTGTCCGATCGAAAGGTAAACCTGGGCATGGGGTTAACTCCCGAGCTCATGAAAAAACTCATTAAATTCCTTATAACTAACATAGCTTGTTTTGCTTGGTCCCATCTTGATATGACAGGGATCCCGCCAGAAATAACTACTCATAAGCTGAGCTTGGATCCGAGGTTCCACATGTTAAACATAGGAGGCCTCAGTCCAAAGTCAAGCATGCATTCATCTAAGACGAGGTATTCAAACTCCTTAAAATAAGTTCCATTCGGTAAGTTAAGTACCCTGATTGGTTAGCTAATGTAGTGGTAGTGCCTAGAAAGGGAAATAAATTAAGAATGTACGTAGATTACGCAGACTTGAACAGGGCATTCCCTAAGGACTCTTTTCCTTTACCTAACATCGATCACATGATCGATGCGATGACCGGGCATGAGATACTCAACTTTCTCGATGCCTATTCCGGGTACAACCAAATTTGGATAAACCTGAACGATCAAGAAAAAACTTCCTTTATCACTAAGTTCGGCACCTATTGTTATAACGTGGTGTCGTTCGGACTAAAGAATGCTGGTGCCACTTATCAATGCCTAGTAAACCGGATGTTCGGAGAACAAATAGGAAAATTAATAGAAGTTTATATTGACTACATGTTAATTAAGTCCCTGCGAGCAGAGGACCGTTTGAAACATTTGCAGGAAACCTTTGACATAATGACGAGGTATAATATGAAGTTGAACCCGGAAAAATGCGCATTCGGGATCAGATCCAAAACATTCCTTGGATTCATGGTGTCCTATCAAGGGATTGAGATCAATCCCGATAAAGTCAAAGTTATAGAAGACATCACCGTGGTGGACAGTGTCAAGGTCGTTCAGAGGCTAACAGCGTGCATAGCCGCCTGGGCCGGTTCATATCAAGGTCCTCAAACAAGAGCCATCGGTTCTTCTCATTATTGAAGAAGAATAACTTTTCTTGGACCCCGGAGTGACAACAAGCTTTGGAAGAACTCAAATGGTACCTTTAGAGTCCACCCTTGCTCCATACTCAAAAGGCGGACGAGCAACTGAACCTTTACTTGGTGGTATCCCAGGTAGTGGTAAGTGGAGTCCTAGTCCGGAAAGAGGAAAGTACGCAATTTCCTATTTACTATGTTAGTAGAACTCTAGGAGAGGCCGAAACAAGTTATCCTCACCTAGAAAAATTGGCGCTCGCTTTGTTAAGCGCCTCTAGATCATTAAAGCCATATTTTCAATGCCACCACGTATGTGTCTTAACTTCTTACCCACTAAGGAAAATTATGCACAAACCCGAGCTTTCAGGGTGATTAGCCAAATAGGCCGTAGAAATTAGCGGATACGATATCGAATATCAACCCCAAACCGCCATCAAATCACAAATTTTGGCAGACTTCGTGGCTGACTTTACACCGACCTTAATACCCGAAGTCGAAAAGGAATTGCTGTTAACCTCCGGGACTTCCTCGGGAATCTGGACTCTTTTTACGGATGGTGCCTCAAACACAAAGGGGTCCGAACTCTACATCGTGTTGAAGCCGGTTATGGGTAGCGTAGTTAAGTAGTCTATTAAAACTTTGAACTTGATTAACAATGAGGCCATAATTGTAGGTCTTGAATTGGCTAAAAGCCTTGGGGCCGAGGTGGTTAAAGCCAAGTACGATTCCCTCCTTATGGTAAATCAAGTCAATGGGATGTTCGAAGTAAAGGAAGAACGAAATGCAAAGGTATTTAGACAAATTGCATGTAACATTGCATCGATTCAAGGAATGGACTCTACAACACGTGCCCCGAGATCAAAATAGCGAGGCCGATGCTCTGGATAACTTGGGGTCATTGGTTGATGATGATGAATTCAACTCAGAAATAGTCGTACAACTCATGAAATAGGTAGTGGAAGAAGGCCATGCCGAAATAAACTCAACAAGTTTAACTTGGGATTGGATAAACAAATATATAGTATTTGAAGACTAGGAAGTTTCCCTCGGATCCTAAAGAAACAAGAGCTCTACACACGAAGGCGGCCAGGTTCAGCCTATCCGAAAGGACTCTATTAAGAAGAACATTCGACGACCCGCTCGCCATATGCTTGGGGCCGGGAGACACCGAATATGTCTTGAGAGAAGTTCACAAAGGCACATGCGAAATCCATTCGGGGGTAGAATCTTTGGTTTGGAATATAATCAGGGCCGTCTATTACTGGATCGATATGGAGAAAGATGCAATGGACTATGTACGGAGATGCGACGATTGTGAAAGACATGTACCGATGATCTATCAACCTGGAGAGCTACTCCATTCGGTCTTATCCCCATGGTCATTCATGGAATGGTAGGGGTGGGCATAAAATTCGAAGAATTGAATTTCGAACCGAACCGAACCGAATTAATTTGGTATTTCGGTATCGGTTTTTTTGGTATTTTAGTATACTTCGGTATAAATATTGCGGTATTTCGGTACGGTATTCGGTATTGAGTTTTTGATATTTCGGTATACCGAAATACCAAAATTTTTAAGTCCAAGTCCCCACCTCTATCTCTATTTCTATTTTTTCAGCCCAATAAACCTAAGCCCAACACCCTAAGACCCCTAATTCCCTAATCCCTTAGCGCCTAGTGGCCTCCCTTACACTTAGAGACTTACGACAGTAGGCATTTTTTGTTTTCTTCCCCTTTTGTATATAATTTTCTAAGTTTGCCTTTGAGTCAAAGCAGGTCTTAATGAAATCAAAGCAGAAGATAAAATACATTTATGTGCACAAAGAGGTTGAATTCTCAGCAGAAGAGACATTAGGCATAATCTTGGGAGATTTGAAAGACTTTGGTATGATATCGAAACCGTACCGAACCAAATAAGAAAATACCGAACCGTACCGAACTATTTTGGTATGGTATTTGGTATACATAATTGATATACCGAATACCGAAGTACCGGACCGTAGTTATTAAATACCGTACCGAAGTACCAAACGCCCACTTCTATGAAATGGGGAATGGACATCATTGGTCCCCTGTCATGGGCACCTGGTAAGACTTAATTTGTGATGTTTATTACCGACTATTTTTATAAATGGGTCGAAGCTTAAGCGTTCGAGAAAGTCTAGGAAAAAGGATTCATTGACTTCATTTGGGATCACATAATATGCTGGTTCAGGATACCAGCCGAGATCGTGTGTGATAATGGGAAGCAATTCATCGGCAGCAAGGTAAATAAGTTTTTCGAAGACCATAAGATTAAAAAGATACTATCCACACCCTATCACCCTAGTGGGAGCAGCCAGGTGGAATCTACAAATAAGACCATACTCCAAAACTTGAAAAAGAGGTTGACAAATGCCTAAGGGAAGTGGAAGGAAATTCTGCCCGAAAGTTTATGGGCGTACCGTACAACTTCAAAATCTAGTACTAGGGCCACCCCATTTTCATTGGTCTACGGTGCCAAAGCATTAATACTGGTTGAAGTGGGAGAACCGAGCCCCAGGTTCCAATATGCGACCAAAGAATCAAACAGTGAGGCCATGAGTACGAGCCTGGAACTATTTGATGAAAGACGAGAGGACTCCCTAGTCCGGTTGGCCGCCCAAAAACAGTAGATAGAAAGATATTACAACCAAAGAGCCAGCCTCCGACACTTTAAGATCGGGGACTTAGTGTTAAGAAAAGTAACACTACATACCTGAAACCCGAACGAGAGAAAGTTGGGACCGAATTGGGAATAACCATATCGGGTCGTCGGAATTATCGGCAAGGGCTCGTACAAATTCAAAGTGGGAAACGGTGCACATCTACCGAACAACTGGAATGTGGCGCACTTAAAGCGGTACTATTGCTAAGGTACGATCTCATTTACTTTTTTATAATATTATAAATCGGACTAACACTTGCAAGCAACAACCAAAGGAAAATATGACTATTAAGTATGAAAGCACGTGTTGCACTCTTTTTCCCTTGAACCAGTTTTGTCCCAAATAGGTTTTTCGGGAAGGTTTTTAACGAGGCAACAGTAAATCGTGCTAACTTAGATTTGAAGACCAGTTTTAAATCAGAATCAATGATCGTATCAACAGTATCCGATCCCTCTCAAGATCGACCTCGAATACTGGGGGCCATCCCCTTCGGGTTAAGGTTCTTAGCAAGGAAATAATGAAACTTTGTACTTGAACAACTTAGGCTCGGTGGTTAGAATTTGTTATAAGGGCCAAACGGTTAAGTGAACTGTGCCCGTATAGGCCACCTTAGCCATAATACAAGCTTTTGCATGCTTCCGATTATGTACTTTACACACGCTGCCGGTCACACCGAGATTTCAAGGCCTTGAGCAAACAAAGTTGCATCGAAGTCAGGCTTTGTTCAGATATATGAAAAACGAACAACTTATTGATACATTTGATTATATGCTAAGGCATCAGAAATATATGCAAGTATAGAGATTATGAAAAGATGCTAAAAAAGTAGAGACTTGAAATTGCCAGAAAGGAAAACTTTATATATTCCGGAATGTATTTACAAATGACAAACAAAAACGGCCTAAAAATAAATAAAAAATTTTCACAAGACAAAAACTAAAAAAGTTTTGAGGCATTCATGCCTGATCTTCACCGGGGCCCGACTCGTCATCAGAACCGTCGGAGTCTTTGGATCCGCCAGAACCCTCGGAGCCTTCGGCATCTTCAGGATAGAAATGTTTCTTCACCTCGGCCATATGCTTGGGGCCGGGAGACACCAAATATGTCTTGAGAGAAGTTCACAAAGGCACATGCAGAATCCATTCGGGGGCAGAATCTTTAGTTTGGAATATAATCAGGGCCGACTATTACTGGATCGACATGGAGAAAGATGCAAAGGACTTTGTACGGAGATGCGATAATTATCAAAGACACGCACCGATGATCCATCAACCTGGAGAGCTACTCCATTCAGTCTTATCCCCATGGTTGTTCATGGAATGGTAGGGGCGGGCATAAAATCCGAAGAATCAAATTTCGAACCGAACCGAACCGAATTAATTTGGTATTTCGGTATCGGATTTTTTGGTATTTCGGTATACTTCGGTACAGTATTCGATATTGAGTTTTTGATATTTCGATATACCGAAATACCAAAAATTTTAAGTCCAAGTCCCCACCTCTATCTCTATTTCTATTTTTCAGCCCAATAAACCTAAGCCCCTTAATTCCCTAATCCCTTACACCTAGTGGCCTCCCTTAGGCTTAGAGACTTACGGCAGTAGGCATTTTTGGTTTTCTTCCCCTTTTGTATATATTTTTCTAAGTTTGCCTTTGAGTCAAAGCAGCTCTTGATGAAATCAAAGCAGAAGATAAAATACATTTATGTGCACAAAGAGGTTGAATTCTCATCAGAAGAGACATTAGGCATAATCTTGGGAGATTTGAAAGACTTTGGTATGATAATGAAACCGTACCGAACCAAATAAGAAAATACCGAACCATACCGAACTATTTTGGTATGGTATTTGGTATGCACAATTGATATACCAAATACCGAAATACCGAATCGTAGTTATTAAATACCGTACCGAAGTACCGAACGCCCACTTCTATGAAATGGGGAATGGACATCATTGGTCCCCTGTCGTGGGCACCTGGTAAGACTTAATTTGTGATGTTTATGACCAACTATTTTTATAAATGGGTCGAAGCTTAAGCGTTCGAGAAAGTCCAGGAAAAAGGATTCATTGACTTCATTTGGGATCACATAATATACTGGTTCAGGATACCGGCCGAGATCGTGTGTGATAATGGAAAGCAATTCATCGGCAGTAAGGTAAACAAGTTTTTCGAAGACCATAAGATTAAAAAGATACTATCCACACCCTATCACCCTAGTGGGAATAGACAGGTAAAATCTACAAACAAGACCATACTCCAAAACTTGAAAAAGAGGTTGACAAATGCCTAAGGAAAGTGGAAGGAAATTCTGCCCGAAATTTTATGGGCGTACCGTACAACTTTAAAATCTAGTACTGGGACTACCCCATTTTCATTGGTCTACGGTGACGAAGCATTAATACCGGTCGAAGTGGAAGAACCGGGCCCCGGGTTCCGATATGAGACCGAAGAATCAAACGGTGAGGCCATGAGTACGAGCCTGGAACTATTTGATGAAAGATGAGAGGTCGCCTTAGTCCGGTTGGCCGCCCAAAAATAGTAGATAGAAAGATATTACAACCAAAGAGCCAACCTCCGACACTTTAAGATCGGGGACTTAGTGTTAAGAAAAGTAACGCTGCATACCCGAAACCCGAACGAGGGAAAGTTGGGACCGAATTGGGAATAACCATATCGAGTCGTCGGAATTATCGGCAAGGGCTCGTACAAATTCAAAGTGGGAAACGGTGCACATCTACCGAACAACTGGAACGTGGCGTACTTAAAGCGGTACTATTGCTAAGGTACAATCTCATTTACTTTTTTATAATATTATAAATCGGGCTAACACTTGAAAGCAATCACCAAAGGAAAATATGACTATTAAGTATGAAAGCACGTGTTGCACTCTTTTTCCCTTGAACCAGGTTTGTCCCAAATATGTTTTTCAGGAAGGTTTTTAACGAGGCAGCAGTAAATCGTGCTAACTTAGATTCGAAGACCAGTTTTAAATCAGAGTCAATGATCGTATCAACAGTATCCAATCCCTCTAAAGATCGACCTCGAATACTGGGGGCCATCACCCTCGGGTTAAGGTTCTTAGCAAGGAAAGAAGGAAACTCTGTACTTGAACAACTTAGGCTAAGTGGCTAGAATTTGTTATAGGGTCCAAACGGTTAAGTGAACTGTGCCCGTATAGGCCACCTTACCCATAATAAAAGCTTTTGCATGCTTCCGATCATGTACTTTACACACGTTGTCGATCACACCGAGATTTCAAGGCCTTGAGCAAACAAAGTTGCATCGAAGTCAGGCTTTGTTCAGACATATGAAAAACGAACAACTTATTGATACATTTGATTATATGCTAAGGCATCAGAAATATATGCAAGTATAGAGATTATGAAAAGATGCTAAAAAAGTAGAGACTTGAAATTGCCAGAAAGGGAAACTTTATATATTCCAGAATGTATTTACAAAGGAAAAACAAAAATGGCCTAAAAATAAATAAAAAATTTACACAAGACAAAAACTAAAAAAGTTTTGAGGCATTCATGCGTGATCTTCACCGGGGCCCGACTCGTCACCAGAACCATCGGAGCCTTCGGATCCGCCAGAACCCTCGAAGCCTTTGGCATCTTCAGGCTCGAAAGGTTTCTTCGCCTCAGCCTTAAGATTTATTGCTTCCTTAATCTCGGACGACAGGTCAATGCCTCGAGCATGAATTTCTTTGAGGTTCTATCTTCGAGACAACCGCCTTGCATATTCGGCATTGGTCTTCAGGCGGGCGTCAGATGCTTTGGCATCGGCCTTGTATTGGGCCATCATCTCCTCAGAAACGGCAGAGGTTGTCTCCATCTTGGACTTTATTGCCTCGTGCTCTCTACCAAGGACATCCCGTTCTGCGACAGTCGAGCTTAGCTGTACCCGGAGATCTTCATTCAGCTAAGCCCGTTTGTCAGCTTTCTCCTTCGCCACTCGAAGTTGAACCTCTGCCGATGCTATTTTTGCCTGGGCAGTTTCCTTCTTTGAAGTTAGCAGAACCATATTTCTCTTCCACCCATCGTCCATGGCTTGGATCTCGTTCATATCTTTTCGGAGTTGGTCGACCTGGTCGATCTTCTGTTGGACCTGCAAGGTTTTGTCGTCAGCCACTATGACTAGTTCCTCATTTCTAACTTCAAAGACCTTTACCTTTTTAACTAAGTTGGCGTGCTCCCGCCTCAGGGCCCATGCTTCCTTCTGAGCCCTATGAAGCTAGGCCTGAAGATCCTTGACGGTCCTGTCTTGTTGCTCGCTGAGGAGCTTGTACATACCCTTCTTTCGAGCCTGCTCCTTGATCTAGAGCTCGAGCTGATTGACCTCGATACAATACTGGAGGAAGCTCTCATGGTGAAGTACCGAGGCCTGCAAAATAATGAATTCATGAGAGATATCAAAACCTAAGTAAAATTCAAAAAGACGTAATGATGCCTTGAACCGTCTTCAGCGCCTGCTGCGCCTCATTGAAAAGACACAACACGTCCACCTCGTTCATTTTTGCCTGGTCCTCCTCAGTCACCAGGCATCGTAGGTAGCTGGCTACTCCCACAGGAGCAGATAGAACCTGGGCATCCTCTAAGACAGTAAGGATAACGGATCTCTTGCGACCAGGGTCCACACTCGGAGCAAGAAACTGATTAATCAATTTTAGGCTCGAATTCGGCCCACCAACTCCTAAAGATGTATCTTTCTTCGGGACTTCCAGGTCGCCCAGCCCGAAAAAATCTTCCAAAGTAGATGAGTCCACACCATCAAAGAAAGAATGAAGGGGATCGTTCGCTCCATGAACCCTTTCATTGGACTTCTCTTTTCCTACTTGGGCCTCCTCAAGCATGAACTCAGTGTAGGAGGGCATCCACATAATTTTTATTACACTGGGCGCTTCCTTCGGAACGGAGCCAACATCCCGGGGGGTCCCACCCCCATCTCCATATCGGCCTCATAAGTCTGAGGGAGGTCAGCCTCACGAATCTCCCCCTTGACTGCCGCCTGCTCCCCGGGAAGGGTCGATCCATGGGCGATAAAAATGTCGTCTTTTTCCAACTCATCCTGAGCCGGAGAAGCGAATCGGAGTCTGGAACCCGGGAGCTGGCGCTCTTCTTGGGCTTGCGAGCCACAATCTTCTTTGGTTTCACCTCGGGACCCGGGGAGCCCGAAGGTTTTCTTTTCCTCTTTTTTTCCCCCTGCGATAGCCCCGATCTGTCCCGTAATAGAGAAATCTACGGACAAGGATACGTCCTCGTCCCCTTCCAAAGGCCTAATCTAGGTGGTCTTAAATAGACCTATAAAAGAAAGAAGAAAGTTTAGTGTGATGAGAGTTAAGAACACGGTAATAGCTATTCGAAGGAGGACCTACCATGAGAACGGGCCTCCCATCGACCCTTTGAAAGCTTGCACCATGAGGGCTCGAAGTATGACATCTGTTTGCAGATGCCTTCGATCCACTCCTTAAGCTGGGGGACCGCATTTGGATATGGTTTGATTCGAAATTTCCTAAGAATCAACTTAGTGAAATCCCCTATTTCGTATATCAGAAAAAGAAATTATCCGCCGGGGTCAGGATTGCTCTCTGATAATGGATCCGAGATAATCCTTTGTTCCATAGCCCTTAGGCTATTTACAACTAGCCAATTAAGAAGTCTCAGGTGTACTAGTACTGCATCAAAGATGCAGTCATCGATTCTCCCCGGGAAACAGCTGCACAACCACAAATACGAATGATGAGAAAGAAAATAAAGAAAAATCGACGCTTAAGGAAGTGCTGCACTTACGAGATGCATTCCACTTCTCGGGGAATGACATAAAATCGAGAGGGATCAGATCTTCGGTCTTCACCCGAACGAAGCGCCCCTGCCAATCTTGTTCCCGGTCTTCATCAATACTCGAAAAGGGGGCCTTGCTGGCCCGACGAGTAAGCTTGATTAGTCCCCCTCGAAAAATTTGAGGATTGTATAGACGGGGCAGGTGGTCGATGGTGAACTGACGAGACTCAGTGTTATTCACAAAGTAACGGAGGAGGATCACGATCCTCTATATAGACTGGTGGATTTGCCTAAGGTACACCTCGTTTCTCTTGCAAAAATACAAAATAATTGGGTCTATCAGGCCCAATGTGAAGGGGTAAGTGTAAATACTTAAATACCCCTCCACGTGAGTAGTACTATCGTCCTCAGGCCCGAGGACTACTACGTCCTTGCCTTCCCATTTACAGTCCTCTCGGACCGTGGGAAGGATGTCTTCGGTAATGGAGCATATATACCTCGATGCTCCTTCACACCGGTCCTGTTTGGATAAGGGTTTCTCGACCTTGAAGTTGTCCGCAATTGAACAGCCCCCGGGAATAAACATTTTTAAGGGGGCTCGGGAGTCGATTCGGTGGCAGCCACTTCGGGAGCAGCTATATCGAGAACAACTATTTCAGGAGCGACCGCCTTAGTATCGGCGGCCGGTTGAGAAGATGAAAAGGCAGCCTGCTAAGGGACTGACTTGGAATTTTTGGCCATTACTATCTGAGAAAGTTTGAAGATTTAAAGAAAAAGTATGGAGGTTTGAAGGAACAAGTTTGAAGGCTGAAGAATAGAGTATGAAGATTCGAAGGAAATCTGGGTAAGAACCGAAGAACAACTATGAGAATTTGAAGATCGAGGATAAAGATATGAAGGTTTGAGGGAAGTTGGTGATAACTAGAGAGTTTAAAGGTAGAAGATTGATCGGAAAGTGGAAAAAGAGCAGGGGATAAAAGCTTTTATAGGGAAAGTACGCGACGCTTCGCATTCGGAGGCAACCAACCGATGGTTGACACGTGTCCGAAATCAGAGCAACGCAGCTGGTGGGACATTTCGACTTCTTCGTCGTTTTGATTGTAACAAGTAAGGAACCGAAGAACATCTATCATTTCTCATCGTTTCAGCAAATCTACTCTTTGAGAAACGAATGGACTATCTGTATACGGGTAAAACATGGGCTAATGACCACCACGATTTCCCGGTAGGGGCAAACGAAGCTAGGAGCATCTTGTATCTAGGCCCGAACAAAATAACTGCCCTCGAAGCCATCGAGACCACGCCCCACAGATCCGGTTCGAGTTCCAAGACCTCGGAAAGCATTACCAAACGTCCGCGCACGATTAACAAAGGGCCGTGATATCCGTTCCCAATCGGATATCGCGGCGTGAATCTCGGCCCGTATCGGCAGCATATCAGTGATTAGCGAAAAAAAAGATTTTTACCTTTCTTAGAATTGTACTTAGGGTAAAACTCCCGTACTATATAAAGTGGAAGTTTATTATTCAATAAACACATTGTAACATGCATATCAAGGCAATATACATTTATTTTCTCTACTCCTAAAAGTCATTCAAAGTTCTTAATTTTGCTTACAGTTTTTCATAAGTGTTTGGCTCCTAACCGAAGGGACGCTAGTTGTTAAGCTCATAACCGAGCCCGGACTCAATACTACTACTGGTTTGGCTGTTTATTCTATCTTTAATTTGCTCATTCAAAATTATTAATCACTTGTATTGAATTAGTCCACATATCCTTAAAATCGCGTATAAATTTAATTGTTATTCATTTTTAAGGGTAAACAAACTTGGAATATAATTTATTTCTAGTAACAATACTGAAAAGTGTGGATGAGTTGGGTCAGTGCCGAAATAGAACAAGTCCATTTAGAGACGGATCTAGAATCAAAAGTTGATGAGTTTAAACTTTAAAATACTTAGCATAAACTTATACTAGTACTTTTAAAATTATGAGTTCAAAATATAATATTTATTAAAATTTTAGAGGTTCTTTATCATATATTTATTTTTCATATTAAAAATTTTGAGTTCAGATAAACCCATAGTTTATGAACTCCATCCAGCAAGCTCAGTTGGTTGTGTCAATTCCAGCTCAATAAAAGTTACAGAAATGGTGGTATGTTGGTGATGATAGTGGCCTTGGTGGTAGAAGGGGAGGGGTTGCTAGTGATAGACGAAGTGAAAATGGGGTAAAATTGGTTGGGGCTGATTAGATGGCATATCACGTGCTGTCCTTGTAACTAAATTATAGTGTTATATGGGATTGGATATCCACCTTAAACAGTTTTAATGGAAACGGTGTAAATTTAATTGAATTGTTAGAGAAACCAATATTTTCGTTTAAGGAAATAAGGTCAAGTTTAGTGGGAAGGATCGAAAAGAAACGGAAATAAATATGAGCGAGGGTGTTATTAGTTAATTATGCTCCATCCTTCTTAATTTATATGACTAATTCTATTTGAAACGTCCCAGAGTATCACAATCGCACTAATAATGTTATATTTATATAATTTTCCACTTTACGAGGGTGCTCTTTGATGTTTCCAGTATTTTACTTTACATTTGTATTGATTTGTAGATATATACGTATATTGTTTCCTTTTTTTATTTCCTTTTTTTTGGGGGTTGGGGGGAGGGTTATTGTTTCCTTTTTACGCTATAGTAGTAGATTAATTGGTTTGACCAGTTTTGATCTTATTAAGAGCCAATTTTGCCAAGTTGCAAAAAAATATTTATTTTGAGAAGTGCTTTTTGAAAAAATACTTTTGCAAAGTAGTAGTTTGTATTTGGCCAATTCATTTGAATAGTGCTTTTTGTAAACAAATTGTGTTTGACCAATCTTTCCAAAAAATAATTTTGAGTATCAAATTACAAAAAAAGACAGTAAAGATTCGGCTCGTAATTAGTATTATTTAAAAAGAGATAATAAATTCAAATATTTATTATAAAGGAATTCAACTAAAATATAAAATATAAAGTGACGATATAAATTAAAAAAATTAGTTAATATAAAATGTAATTATTCCAAAGCAATAATATTGGGTACATGATATTACTTATTATTTACATGATAATTTAAATATATCAAAATACATCATTCAATATAAATTAAAAATCTACTCTTTTAAATCACTATATAAAAGAAGAGATCTATTTATAATAGAGAGAATATTCCAAAAAGGAAATAGGAGAAAGAGAAAAAAAATTATGGAAATAAAAAAGAGAAGAAAGGTATGGTAGGAAAAAAAAGGAAAATAAAAAATTGAAATTAATAAGGTATAATTTAAAAAATATAAATTTATTGCAAGGATATTTTTATCTTGAACAAATTAATTTTCTGCTTATGCTTCTTGGAATAAGCTAGAATTCGTAGCTTCTCCCTAAAAGTACTTTACCTTCAAGAAACTTGGCCAAACAGACTCTAAATTAGGAAAAGTATTTTCATTTATGCGGCACATACATATAATCATCACAAGTAACTATCATTAAGAAATGATAGTTTATTTAATAAAATTTCGCCGTTATAAGAAAAAAAATATCATTAAGAAATTAAGAAGAAAAAAAATATTATTATTGTAAAGCAACCATAAAAATGTTACATATTTCCTTGAAATCTAAATACATTATTAACCTCAAAATAGAGACATTTGAAGAAAGCATTTGATGGAAATTTCTGCAGGTTGATAGGCTAATAAGTGGGTGCACCAACTCTTTCTACAGGGTTGAATTAGTTTTGCCCCATAATGTGACCTTCATGCTTAATCAAAACCTAATCTGCCAAACTTAAACCACCCTCTCTCTCTTCTTCTTTTCCTATAAAACTAAAGCCTCAACTCTCAATTTTTTCAGAAACATAAACTACTTGTATCTACTCTTACACTAGAAAGAGTTCTTACTAAAGGAAAAGAAAAAAACAATGCAGGGCTTCAACATGAGCATTGCCAACCCTTTGCGCTCTTTGTTAATCTATGGCATTTTGCTTCTTTTTGCAAATGCTGTGTCTTTAGCAAAAGCAAAAATCCACAACCACGATTTTGTTGTATGTTATCCAAATGTTCCCCTCTTTTCTCATTTTGCTAACATTTAGAAAATTTAAAACTATAGGAGCTAGACTGATCTCTGTTTTTGTGTTGGAACAGATTCAAGCAACGCCAGTAAAGAGGCTGTGCAATACGCGCAGCACCATAACAGTGAATGGACAATTTCCCGGACCAACTTTGGAAGTGAACAATGGAGATACTCTAGTTGTCAAAGTTGTCAATAGAGCTCAGTATAATGTCACCATTCATTGGTAAGTATTTCATGCATGCAGAATGCAAAGGACTTCAGTGTATATAACTTAAATCCTCCCTTTTCGTATTTTTGTTTTTCACAATTGTTTTTTCTTTTGCATCTGAAAATTAGGCATGGGGTGAGGCAAATGAGAACAGCATGGGCAGATGGACCAGAATTTATCACTCAATGTCCAATAAGACCAGGAGGGAGTTACACTTATCGGTTTACAATTCAAGGACAGGAAGGCACACTTTGGTGGCACGCCCACAGCTCATGGCTCAGGGCCACTGTTTATGGAGCCTTAGTTATCCACCCTAAAGAAGGAACTTCCTACCCTTTTCCTAAGCCCAAAAGAGAAACACCTATTCTTCTTGGTACTACTATTTCCTTCACCCTACATATTTTTGTAAATTTTATGTTTAATTTACAAGCATTCTTGAAATAATAATGATTTGGACATGGTGATTAGGTGAGTGGTGGGATGCAAACCCCATTGATGTTATTAGACAAGCCACACGAACAGGAGCAGCGCCTAATGTATCTGATGCTTACACTATCAATGGTCAACCAGGTGATCTTTACAAGTGTTCTAGTCAAGGTGAGTGTTTACATAAAAAATGTAAAGACGACAAATTTTAGACTGTCAGTATATATAACTTAAATCCTAATGCAGATACTATGATAGTCCATGTGGATTCTGGTGAAACGAACCTCCTTCGTGTCATCAACGCTGGACTCAACCAACAACTTTTCTTCACAGTAGCCAACCACAAGTTTACTGTTGTTGGAGCAGATGCATCTTATGTTAAACCTTTCACCACATCAGTCATTATGCTAGGACCAGGCCAAACTACTGATGTCCTCATCACAGCAAACCAACCACCAGCCCGATATTACATGGCTGCGCGCGCCTATGCAAGTGCTCAAGGTGCACCCTTTGACAATACCACCACCACAGCCATACTAGAATACAAAGCTGCTCCTTGCCCTGCCAAAGGTGTCAAAATCAATCCAGTTCTCCCATCTCTGCCCGCATTTAATGACACTGCTTCTGCCACTACCTTCACATCCAGTTTCAGGAGCGCAAGAAAAGTTGAAGTCCCAACTGAAATCGACGAAAATCTGTTCTTCACAGTTGGATTAGGACTCAACAATTGCCCTGCAGGGGCAAGCTCCAGCAGCTGTCAAGGTCCAAATGGAACGCGATTCACTGCTAGTATGAACAACGTGTCATTTGTACTACCATCTAATTTCTCCCTACTTCAGGCTCATCACCAGGGGATACCTGGAGTTTTCTCAACTGATTTTCCAGCAGTTCCACCAGTTAAATTCGATTACACAGGGAACGTGAGCAGGTCACTCTGGCAACCTATTTCAGCAACTAAATTATACAAGTTAAGATATGGTGCGAGAGTGCAAATTGTGTTACAGGGAACTAGTATATTCACAGCTGAAAATCACCCAATTCATCTTCACGGTTATGATTTTTACATTCTTGCTGAGGGATTTGGGAATTTCAATCCACAAACTGATACTGCTAAATTCAACCTTGTCGATCCACCTCTTCGTAATACTGCAAGTGTACCAGTTAATGGATGGTCCGTCATTAGATTCGTCGCTGATAATCCAGGTAAGAAGATAAAAAATGTTGAATTTTTTTGTATAACATGTCATTTATTCAAACTATTGGACTTAACAATTTTGGTTAACAGGAGTTTGGATAATGCATTGTCACTTGGATGTGCATATTACTTGGGGTTTGGCCATGGCTTTCCTCGTCGAAAATGGAGTTACTGAATTGGAAGCATTGGAGGAACCTCCAGTTGATCTTCCTGTCTGTTAACAGCACCATAGAACAAAATTCACAACATACAAAATTCACTTTTAATATTTTAGTCCTTGTCAAATTGATGTTCCCCTAATTTGGGGTAGTTCTTTTTATTTTTATTTTTTAATTAAGTACTAGTTTCTTTTTTGATACTCCTATATGATTTGTGTCAAGATGGTGCCAACACTTGCAAGTGATGAATACAACAGTTGTATTCTTTCACGTGCAATTAATAGAGATGAATTAATTTGATTTCTGAATTTACTTCCCATTCTGTTAAGCAACTTGGCATGTTCGCTGCCTGCTAAATGAACGCTATTTCCAAATTATACAGCAAAATAACAAGAAAATTGCAATATTTGCAAACCGAGAAAGAATATGTAAATCCTTACAAGAGAATTGAATAGTTCTAAACTGCAAGAATTGCTTAGCGCTCTGCCTCTCCTGAAACCAAACACTAAAGTAAAGATAACAAACTGGTCTGGAAAAAAAAGCACCACAACGAGGTAGTAACAGTAAGGAAAATTTACCTAGCTATGCGATTATGGGAGCCTAATTGCTGCTATTAGGGGTTGAGATCCCCTCCAGTAAACTTTTGTCCAGTTTTTCTCAATAGGGCTTTAGATGATTGCCACATGTACTAAGAAATTTAAATGGTGCTGATTTATTTAACTTACTCAATGACTAACTAGGGTATAAACGTGGGTTAACTAGACAACATCCCTGTCATCGTTACCATTGCATGTCCCCCGGCTTCGTCCTTTCATTCCCGTTATTAAGAAGCTAGTATCATATCTTAGCAAAGTTGCTAAAACTAAAATGACACACCCAGTAGTTCTCCCTCTGTCCTAAACTTAGAGAAATGAATTACTAAATTGTAAGTAATTAATATCTTTCTACCTATAATATAAATTCACAAGTGCAAGTGGCAAATCAGAATTCTGCAACTAATTAATTTATTCAACGACGAGTATTCGGTAAGTATGGTTTGTTCTCTGTTGTGACCATAGCTGGAAGTATATATAGTGAGTGAAAGCCATTGAAAACGCAATAAATTGATTCTAGAGTGACTATATGATGATACAAGTTGATATCCGATACCTTAGAGATTAGGTTATAAGCACGGTGTATAAACCCATTTCTTATTAGTATATTCTTATGCGATAGTGAGTTTAATTTGATGCGTACCCGTAATGGAATGAAAAGAAGAAGCTGGGGACATACAACGGTAATGATGCAAGGGATGGTAGGTCTTATACCCTAGTTAGTTCTTGAGTAAGTTGAATTAATCAACACCATGAAAATTTCTTAGTACACGTGGCAACCATCTAAAGCCCTATTGAGAAATACTGGACAAAAGTTTACTGGAGGGGATCTCAACCCTGCTATTAGGGACATTTACACCTAATTACCTAATATATCAAGATTTTTAAAAACATAGCAACTTAAGGGTTTATTGTCTCCTTGATTTTATACTCCAATGTTCTCCATTTTATTTTCCCCTCTAGCTCTTTCTCACGCCTCTTCCAAATAAAAAATTGTCAACTAGCGGTATATAATTTATTTAATAATCGTGTTGGGTTATAGCAACTCTTTACTATCGATTTGCTCATACAAATTATCACTCACCATTTGTCGCAACAGATTATAAAATTATTAACTAAAATTAAGCCGCACAAGAAAACAAGGCTAAACTTCAACAAAGTAATATATGAGTCAATATGAATCATATAGCTCTAGGCTCTAGCCCATGAAGCAAAATAACCAAATGAAGAAATGAATATCTGTGCGGAGGACGTCCTCTGGAACGGGTAAAATACGCAAATAGCCCTCAAAGTGGATGGTCTTGAATTTTTGTCATCGCTTGTCTCATGGGTAGAACTTCAACTTTAACAAGTTTTGCCCCTCCTGTTGGATAATAAAGGCCCAATTCTCTTATTACTAGATCAATAAGTCTGAAGTATTTATTATTGAGCTGTATAGTTGTATAGTCCAATTTTGTATTAGTATGTAGCCCATTGGTAATTAGTAAAGACCCGGCCCAACGACTTTGTATATAAAAGAAAGATATTCACATCTGGAAGCTTCGGATGCTCATTTTCATTTGAATACAGAAATATCTTCTCTCTTTCTCTCTCATTTCCTCGATACTCAAATTCTCGATTGTTTGATTTTCCATGAGTTTTACATGGTATCAGAGCGGTTCGTCTAGGTAATTCGATGAGGATTCTTCAAATTCATGGGCATCTCATTGTTCTCCATCAGAGATGAAGAGAGTGAGGTTTTCAGTTTGCCGGAATTTTGACGATTTTCTAGTTTCTACCGGTGATTTCTTCCCTTTTCTCTTAGATTTCCATTGTATTGTGTTTTTGCCTTATTCTACTGTTTGAATTTGGTTGTTGAATCCCTTTATTTTGTCACAATCACAACAAAAATCTAATTTTGAGTAAACCCTAGGATCATATTTTGCTATGGGTTCTGAGAAGTCTTCTTCTACTAGTTCTGATCTTCCTAGTTGTGATGATTCGTCTGGTAACATAATTGATCATAATCATCCCCTATATATTCATCTCTCAGATAATTTGGGACTTTCACTAGTAAGCAATATCTTTGATGGGACATGGTATAGTGACTGGCGACGAAGCATGTTAATTGCTCTTTCTGTGAAGAACAAATTGTGTTTCATTCAACCAGATTATAAGAAGCCACCTCCAAACTCACCTCATTCTCATCAGTGGGATATGTGTAACAACATGGTGATTTCCTGGATTCATAATCTCCTAACCCCCGTAATTCGAAAAGTGTTCTATACTGTCAACTCGCTAAAGATATCTGGATAGAGTTTGAAGATAGGTATGGACATCCTAGTGGGATTAGGATTTATCAAGTTAAGAGGGAACTTTCTTTAATATCTCAGGGCAACATGAATATTCCTAAGTATAATGCGAGAAAGAAAAGTGTTTGGGATGAACTTAGCACTTTAACTGTTCATTCTGATTTTCATTGTACTTGTGGAGGTGGTAGATTGGATATTCAGAAGCATGAGGAGGATCAGAAGTTGTATCATTTCCTGATGGGTTTGAACGAGAGTTATGCGAATGCTAGGAGTAATCTTCTGATGATGAATCATTTCCCTAATATTAACAAGGCATATTTTCTCTTAGTTACTGATGAGCGCCAAAGAGAAATTCAACCTCCTCCTTATCAGTTCATCTCAACGCAGCTTCTTTCTCAGTGGGTTCTCAAAGATCTTTTCCTCCCAAAACAAGTTTTGATCCCAGGAGATCCAATGTAGTGTGTAGCTATTGAAACAAGCTTGGGCATATAATGGAGAAATGTTATAGAAAGCATGGGTTCCCTCCGAACTTCAAGTTTACCAAGAACAATAGAAGGACTACAACCAATGTTCAGACTGAACTTGTCACGACCCAAATTATCCCTCCGTAAGGTGTCGTGATGGCACCTAGTCTTTACGACTAGGTAAGCCTAATATTACGAAAAATATAAAGAAAATATAACATTTTAAAGATAAACAACATATTATAAATAGCCAAGAGTAGTACCGCTCGGCATATATAAAATAATTTCCCAAGACCCGGAATATCACTAAGTCACAAACTGCTATAATCTATGTAACTCTATACAAAAGTCTGAAGATAATAAAGAAAGTCTCTAGGCGAGGGAGTAGAAGGGGACTCCGAAGATCTGCGGACCCAAGCAGTAGTACCTTGAAGTCTCCTAAAATCAGCAGCACGTACTAACCCCGAGGCTGATAGCTCGCACATGGATCTGCACACGAAAAATATGTGCAGGGAAGGGCATGAGTACACCACAATGGTACCCAGTAAGTGCCAAGCCTAACCTCGGTCGAGTAGTGACGAGGTCAGGTCAAGGCCCTACCGGAGTAAATATAATAAATTAAACAATAAAAGATATAAGTAAAATTTACGGTAACATAGTTAAAGAAATTCTCGAAAATTTAATAGTTAAGGGAGCACTCGGCTCAAAACAAGGTAAACACAATGGAAAATCTCCCGCGATACCGTCCCGTAGTTCCGAATGAATATGCAGTACAAGGGGATCTCCCGGAATACGTCCATAGTCCCAAAGTAAATATGTAGTGCTGAGGGATCTCCCGAAATACGTCCGTAGTCCCAAAGTAAATATGCAGTACTGGGGGATCTCCCGGAATACGTCCGTAGTCCCAAAGTAAATATGCAAGACGGGAGGGGGGAGGAGGGATCTCCCGGAATACGTCTGTAGTCCCAATTTAAATATGCAACGCAGATAAAATGGCAGGTATGGCATCGAGTTATACAGTTTATATTGAACACAGGTAAGGGAATAGGGATTTAACTAAGCATGGCGCACAGAATGTCAAATAGCAGTTAAAATACGTAAGCATGCTTTTCTACTCTAAACTAAACAATTAAGCATATTAGTGCAATTTAATAAGAGAAGCAATTTATGATTTTAAAAAGGATAAACAGGATTTTTGCAATAACAGCCTGTGTACGTACTCATCACCTCACGTACATGGCGCCTATACACCAAATAATATCAAGACATCCTAAGGGGAAAGTCCCCAACACAAGGTTAGGCAAGCCATTTACCTCGAACCACTCAAATTACCTCGATAACACGTTCTTACCACGAGTATCCGACTCCAAATGGCCCGAATCTATTCAAATAAATTGCATAATGTAAATATAACTACAAGTAATTAATTTAGCTAATTAATTCGAAGTTAAAGCGTGAAATTAGAAAAAATACCCAAAAAATACCCCTGGCCCACATCTCGAAATCGGGTAAAAGTCACAAAATACGAACACCCATTCACTCACGAGTTTACTCGTACCAAAATTGCTCAAATCCGATACCAAAATCTCTATCAAAACCCCACAATTCGGCCTAAGAATATTTCTCAATTTTTCACCCCAAATCCGAAATTTAACAATGAATTCAAGCATAGATTAGTGAAATATAACCATAAAGGAGTTAAGAATCGTTACCCAATCGATATCTTTGAAAATCCCTCAATCCCTCGTCCAAAATCCGAGTTCCCAACTTAAGGTTTTGTTAAAAATGGCATAACCTCTGTATTTTTGGAACTTTAATACTGCCCAGACGCGCCCTTCTTCGCGAACGCGGCTACACCCTCGCGTTCGCGAAGTACAATTTACTTCGGCCCAAAATCCTCCATTGCGAACGCTATACACATGTCGCGAACGTGAAGACCACTCAGTTTGACCCTTCGCGAACGCGGGATCTCCATCGCGAACGCGAAGCACGAAATCTCGCCTGCCTCCAGTTCTTCTTCGCGAACGCGTTGCTTAGAGGTTCCACACCTTCGTGAATGCGAGAGCGACATCGCGGACGCGAAGAGTAATTCAGCTGCCCTTCCCAGATACCTTACGCGAACGCAATGAAGAAAATGCCTGCAATAGAATACTAGAAATCTGCTATCTTCCAAAGTCCAAAAGTGATCCGTTAAGCATCCGAAATTCACCTGAGGCCCCCGGGACCTCAACCAAATATACCAACAAGTCATAAAACACCATACGAACTTAGTCGAGCTCTCAAATCACATAAAAAGGAGCTAAAATCACGAATCACCTTCCAATTCAAACTTAAAGAACTTGAAACTTCAAAATTCTACAACCGATGCCGAAACCCATCAAACCACGTCCGATTGACCCCAAATTTTGCACGCAAGTCATATTCGATATTACAGACCTATTTCAACTTCCGGAATCGGATTCCGACCCCGATTTCAAAATTTTCACTACCGGCCCAAAATTTCAAAAATTCGACTTTCGTCATTTCAAGCCTAAATGAGCTACGGACCTCCAAAACACAATCCGGACACGCTCCTAAACCCAAAATTACCTAACGGAGCTAACAGAAGTGATGGAATTCTATTTCGGAGTCGTCTTCATATAGTTCCAACTACGATCCAAATCCTAAGGCTTAAGCTCTCATTTAGGGAATAAGTGTCCCAAAATACTATGAAACTCAAAACCAATCATCCCGGCAAGTCACAATAGCAGAAATAGATTTGGGGAAAACAGTTAATAAGGGATCAGGGCTATTACTATCAAAATGACCGGCCGGGTCGTTACATCCTCCCCCTCTTAAAACAATCGTTCGTCCTCGAACGAGTATAAAGACATACCTGAAACTGTGAAAAGATGAGGGTACTGGCTACACATATCCTGCTTGGTCTCCCAAGTTGCCTCCTCGACCGGCTGACCCCTCCATTGGACCTTTACTGAAGCAATATTCTTTGACCTGAGCTTTCTGACCTGCCTGTCCAAAATGGCTACTGGCTCCTCAACATAAGATAGATCTCTGTCCAACTGGACTGAGCTGAAATCCAATACATGAGTCGGATCACCGTGATACTTCCGGAGAATAGACACGTGGAATACCGGGTGAACTCCTGCTAGGCTGGGAAGCAAGGCAAGCTCATAAGAAACCTCCCCAACACACCGCAATATCTCAAAAGGACCAATGAATCTCGGGCTCAACTTGCCCTTCTTCCCGAACCTAATGACACCCTTCATAGGCGATACCCGAAGCAAGACCCGCTCACCAACCATAAATGCCAAATCACGAACCTTACGGTCTGCATAACTCTTCTGCCTGGACTGGGTTGTGCGAAGTCTCTCCTGAATTACCTTTACCTTATCCAGGGCATCCTGGACCAAATATGTACCCAACAATCGGGCCTCGCTTGGCTCAAACCATCCCACTGGGGACCGGTACCGTCTACTATACAAAGCCTCATATGGTGCCATCTGAACGCTGGACTGGTAACTGTTGTTGTAGGCAAACTCTGCAAGTGGCAAGTATTGGTCCCATAACCCTCCGAACTCCACCACACAGGCACAGAGCATATCCTCAAGAATCTGAATCGTGCGCTCGGACTGCCCGTCTATTTGAGGGTGAAAGGTCATGCTCAACTCCACCCTAGTACCCAACTCCTACTGTACGGCTCTCCAAAATCAGGATATGAACTATGTACCTCTGTCTGAAATGATGGATACTGGAATACCATGAAGGCGGAAAATCTCTCTGATATAAATCTCAGCCAACCTCTCAGAAGAATAAGTGGTCAACACTGGAATAAAATGAGCTGACTTGGTCAGCCGATCCACGATCACCCAAATAGCATCGAACCTTCTCAAAGTCCGTGGAAGTCCAACTACAAAGTTCATGGTGATCCGCTCCCACTTCCACTCTAGGATCTCTAACCTCTGAAGTAATCCACCCGGCCTCTGGTGCTCATATTTGACCTGCTGACAGTTGAGACACTTGGCCACAAACCCAACTATATCCTTCTTCATCCTCCTCCACCAGTAGTGTTGCCTCAAGTCCTGGTACATCTTCGCGGCACCCGGATGAATGGAGTACCGCGAGCTATAGGCCTCCTCAAGAATCAACTCCCGAAGCCCATCTACATTGGGCACACAGATCCGGCCATGCATCCTCATCACACCGTCATCACCAATAGTCACATCTATGGCATCACCTTGCTAAACTCTATCCTGAAAATCTAGAAGATGAGGATCATCATACTGGCGCTCCATGATACGGTCATAAAGAGAAGACTGAGTAACCACACAAGCTAATACCCGACTAGGCTCTGAAATATCCAATCTCACCAACTGGCTGGCTAAGGCCTGAACATCCAAGGCTAGGGGCCTCTTAGCTGCCGGAAGATATGCCAAACTCCCCAAACTCTCTGCCCGGTGACTCAAGGCGTCGGCCACTACATTGGCCTTCCCCGGGTGGTACAATATAGTGATATCATAGTCTTTAAGTAGCTCCAACCACCTCTGCTGACGCAAATTAAGGTCCTTCTGCCTGGACAAGTACTACAAACTCCGGTGATCAGTGTAAATCTCACAGGGAACACCGTACAAATAATGATGCCAGATCTTCAGGGCGTGAACAATAGCTGCTAACTCGAGATCATGAACCGAATAATTCTTCTCATAAACCTTCAACTGTCTAGACGCGTAGGAAATCACCTTATCGTCCTGCATCAATATCGCTCCAAGGCCAATCTTCGAGGCATCACAATAGACAGTGTAGGATCCTGAACCTGTATGCAATACTAATACTGGGACTGTAGTCAAAGCTGTCTTGAGCTTCTGAAAGCTCTGCTCACACTCCTCGATCCACCTGAACGGAGCACCCTTCTGGGTTAGCCTGGTCATAGGTACTGCAATGGATGAAACCCCCCCACAAAGCGACGGTAATACCCTGCCAAACCAAGGAAACTACGGATCTCCGTAGCTGATGATGGTCTAGGACAACTCTGCACTGCCTCCACCTTCTTCGGATCTACCTTGATCCCATCACAAGACACTATGTGGCCCAAGAATGACACTGAATCAAGCCAGAATTCACACTTAGAAAATTTTGCATACAACCTCTTCTCCCTCAAAGTCTGAAGCACGGTCCTCAGGTGCTGCTCATTATCTTCCCAATACCGGAAATATACTAGGATGTCGTCAATAAACATAATGACGAAGGAATCAAGATAAGGTCGGAATACACTGTGCATCAAATGCATAAAGGTTGCTGGGGCATTGGTCAGCCCAAATGACATGACAAGAAACTCATAGTGACCATATCGGGTCCCGAAAGCAGTCTTCGGGATATCCGGCTCCCAAATCTTCAACTGATGATAGCCAGAATGCAAGTCAATCTTGGAAAATACCCTGGCACCTTGTAACTGATCAAATAAATCATCAATGTGAGGCAAAATATACCTGTTCTTCACTGTAACCTTGTTCAACTGCCGATAATCAATACACATACGCATAGAACCATCCCTTTTCTTCACAAATAAGACCGGAGCACCCCAAGGTGATACACTGGGCCTGATAAAGCCCTTATCAAGCAATTCGCAACTACTCCTTCAACTCAGGAGGAGCCATACGGTAGGGAGGAATAGAAATGGGCTGAGTGCCCGACAACAAATCAATGCCGAAATCAATATCTCTATCGGGCGGCATACCCGGAAGATCAGCTGGAAACACATCTGGAAAGTCCCTCACTATTGGAACTGACTTGAATGTAGGGGTATCAATACTGACATCTCTCACATAGGCCAAATACGCATCATACCCCTTCTCAACCATTCGCTGAGCCTTAAGAAATGAAATGATCCTGCGGGGAGTATACTCTAAGGTACCTCTCCACTCTAATCTCGACAAACCTGGCATAGCCAGCGCCTCGGTCTTAGCGTGACAATCAAGAATAACATAATGGGGCGACAACCAGTCCATGCCCAAGATAACATCAAAATATACTATACTAAGTAATAACAAATCGGCTCTGGTCTCAAAACTACTAAAAGCAATCAAACACGACTGATATACGCGGTCCATAATGAGAGAATCTCCCACGGGAGTAGATACATAAACAGGGGAACTCAAAGAATCCTGAGATATCCCCAAGTGTGGAGAAAAATAAGAAGACACATATGAGTACGTAGAGCCTGGGTCAAATAATACCGATGCATCCCTATGACAGATAGGGATGATACCTGTGATGACTGAATCTGAAACAACGACCTCTGATCGGGCTAGAAGGGTATAGTACCTGGTCTGGCCTCCCCCTTCAGGGCGACCTCGACCTCCCCGACATCCACCTCGAGCTGGATGAGGAGGTGGGGTGGCAGCTGGTGTTGGAAGAATGGACGGAGGACCCTTGGAGCACGTAGAGAACGTGGAGGCTGATAAGTCTGTGGAGGTGAACCCCTCCTGGCTCTGGGGCAATCTCTAACCAGGTGATGAGTGTCACCACACTCAAAACAACCTCTCGGAGGGCGCGACGGCTGAGACTGACTCGGACCTAGCCTGCTGGACTGGCCGGTAATAGCACCTTGAGTAGGAGGTATACTGGATACTGGCGGTGCATAATATGGCTCCTGAGGTCTAGGAGGAGCTAGAACACCGCTGGCTGCTGGAAGAGCTGAATGAACAGGGCGACTCACAAAACCCCTACCATAGCGTGTTGCTGGTGCACGAGATCCTGAATAATGACCAGTCTCTCGAGACCTCTTGGCCTCTCTCTCCTCTTTGCCCCGGGCAAACATGCCATCCACCCTCCTGGCAATGCTCATTGCCTGCTGATAAGTGATGTCCATCTCCAACTCCCTGGCCATACTTTTCCGAATACTGGTGTGGAGTCCCTCAATGAAGCAACGAACCCTCTCTCTGACGGTAGCAACCAGAGCCGGTGTATGGCGAGCTAACTCACTGAAACGGACTGCATACTCCGACACAATCATAGCACCCTGACGCAACTAATCAAATTCAGCGCGCCAAGCATCCCTGAGGCTCTGAGGAACATACTCATGCAAGAACATCTCTGAAAATTGAGTATAAGTGAGTGAGGCTGCCTTGTCCGGACTACTCAAATCATAGGCATGCCAACACTGATATGCTGCTCCCCTCAACTGGAAAGCGGTGAAAGAAACCCCACTCGTCTCCACAATGCCCATAGTGCGGAGAATACGATGACACTCCTCAAGTAAACCCAGAGCATCATCTGAAGCTAGTCCGCTGAAAGTAGGTGGGTGGTACTTCTTGTACCTCTCAAGTCTGAGCTGCTCTGCCTCAGAAGCAGCTACCCTGATCTCATGCTGCACCGGAGCCATTGGGGGCATAGGAATATACTCTGGGGCCTGATCAACGGACCCTCTGCTCAGGAGTGCGGGATGCGGGAGTCTGTGCCCCTCCCCTGGCCTGAGATGTAGCGGGAGCTATCAGAAATAGTCCAGCCTGAGCCAGAGTACTGAACATGCTCAAGAACTGAGCTAAAATCTCCTGGAGGGCTGGAGTAGCAATAGGGATCTCCAGTGCTGGCCTTCCAGCTGGAGCTGCTGAGGGCTCCTCTGATGCAGCTCTCGCAGGTGCTCGGGCTGCACCACGTGGTCGTTCTCTACCCCGACCCCGGCCTCTGGCGGCTCTGACAGGGGGCTCGGGTGCCAGATCGTTGGTCCTCCCGGTACGGGTCCTCAACATCTGTGAGAAAGAATAGAATAGAATCTTAGAATTTTTTTTATGTCAATAACTCGCACGACAAGGAAATCAAAGAAATATGATTGTTCTTAACAGTTACATAGCCTCCCGAAGATAAGTACGGATGTCTCCGCACCGATCCGCGAGACTTTAATAAACCGGCTTGTGACTCGTGACTCCTATGAACCCATTGCTTTGATACCAACTTGTCACGATCCAAATTATCCCTCCGTAATGTGTCGTGATGGCACCTAGTCTTTACGACTAGGTAAGCCTAATATTGCAAAAAATATAAAGAAAACACAACATTTTAAACATAAACAAAATATTATAAATAGCCAAGAGTAGTACCGCTCGGCATATACAAAATAATTTTCCAAGACCCGGAATATCACTAAGTCACAAGCTACTATAATCTATGTAGCTTTATATAAAAGTCTGAAGATAATAAAAAAAGTCTCTAGGCGAGGTAGAAGGGGACTCCGAATATCTGCGGATGCAAGCAGAGGTACCTTGAAGTCTCCTAGAATCAGCAGCACGTACTAACCCCGAGGCAGATAGCTTGCACCTGGATCTGCACATGAAAAATATGTGCAGGGAAGGGCATGAGTACACCACAATGGTACCCAGTAAGTGCCAAGCCTAACCTCGGTCGAGTAGTGACGAGGTCAGGTCAAGGCCCTACCAGAGTAAATATAATAAATTAAACAGTAAAAGATATAAGTAGAATTTACGGTAACACAGTTAAAGAAATTCTTGAAAATGTAACAGTTAAGGGAGCCCTCGGCTCAAAACAAGGTAAACACAGTGGGAAATCTCCCGGGATACCGTCCCGTAGTTCCGAATGGATATGTAGTACACGGAGATCTCCCGGAATACGTCCGTATTCCCAAAGTAAATACGCAGTGCTGGAGGATCTCCCGGAATACGTCCGTAGTCCCAAAGTAAATATGCAGTACATGGGGATCTCCCGGAATACGTCCGTAGTTCCAAAGTAAATATGCAGTGCTGGGGGATTTCTCGGAATACGTCCGTAGTCCCAAAGTAAATATGCAGTGCTGGGGGATCTCCCGGAATACGTCCGTAGTCCCAAAGTAAATATGCAAGACAGGGGGATCTCCCGGAATACGTCCGTAGTCCCAATTTAAATATGCAACGCAAGATGAAATGGCAGGTATGACATCGAGTTATACAGTTTATACTGAACACAGGTAAGTGAATAGGGATTTAACTAAGCATGGCGCACAGAATGTCAAATAGGCAGTTAAAATACGTAAGTATGCTTTTCTACTCTAAACTAAATAATTAAGTATATTAGTGCAATTTAATAAGAGAAGAAATTTATGATTTTAAAGAGGATAAACAGGATTTTTGCAATAACAGCCCGTGTACGTACTCGTCACCTCACGTACATGGCGCCCACACACCAAATAATATCAAGACATCCTAAGAGGAAAGTCCCCAACACAAGGTTAGGCAAGCCACTTACCTCGAACCGCTCAAATCACCTCGATAACACGTTCTTACCACGAGTATCCGACTCCAAATAGTCCGAATCTATTCAAATAAATTGCATAATGTAAATATAACTACAAGTAACTAATTTAGCTAATTAATTCGAAGCTAAAGCGTGAAATTAGGAAAAACGCCCAAAATGTCACCCCAGGCCCACATCTCGGAATCGGGTAAAAGTCACAAAATACGAACACCCATTCACTCACGAGTTTACTCGTACCAAAATTGCTCAAATCCGATACCAAAATCTCGATCAAAACCCCAAAATTCGGCCTAAGAATTTTTCTCAAATTTTCACCCCAAATCCAAATTTAACGATGAATCAAGCATAGATTAGTGGAATATAACCATAAAGGAGTTAAGAATCGTTACCCAATCGATATCTCTGAAAATCCCTCAATCCCTCGTCCAAAATCCGAGTTCCCAACTTAAGGTTTTGATAAAAATGGCATAACCTCTGTTTTTTTTGGAACTTTAATACTGCATAGACGCGTCCTTTTTCGCGAACGCGGCCACACCCTCGCGTTCGCGAAGTACAATTTACTTCGGCCCAAAATCCTCCATCGCGAACATGATGCACATGTCACGAATGTGAAGACCACTCAGCTTGACCCTTCGCGAATGCGGGATCTCCATCGCGAACGCGAAGCATGGAATCTCGCCTGCCTCCAGTTCTTCTTCGCGAACGCGAGGACTATGTCTCGAATGCATAGCTTCGAGGTTCCACACCTTCGCGAACGCGAGAGCGACATCGCGGACGTGAAGAGTAATTCAGCTGCCCTTCCCAGATACCTTACGCAATGGCGAGGACTCCCTCGCGAACGCGATGAAGAAAATGCCTGCAACAGAATACCAGAAATCTGCTATCTTCCAAAGTCCAAAAGTGATCCGTTAAGCATCCGAAACTCACCCGAGGCCCCCGGGACCTCAACCAAATATATCAACAAGTCCTAAAACATCATACGAACTTATTCGAGCTCTCAAATCACATAAAAAAAAAGAAGCTAAAATCACGAATCACCTTCCAATTCAAACTCAAAGAACTTGAAACTTTAAAATTCTACAACCGATGCCGAAATCTATCAAACCACGTCCGATTGATCCCAAATTTTGCACGCAAGTCATATTCGATATTACAGACCTATTACAACTTCCAGAATTGGATTCCGACCCTGATATCAAAATTTCCACTGCCGGCCCAAAACTCCAAAAATTTGACTTTCGCCATTCAAGCCTAAATGAGCTACGGACCTCCAAAACATAATCCGTACATGCTCCTAAACCCAATATCACCTAACGGAGCTAACAAAACTGACAGAATTCCATTCAGGAGTCGTCTTTACATAGTTACGACTACGGTCCAAATCTTAAGGCTTAAGCTCTCATTTAGAGACTAAGTGTCCCAAAACACTCCGAAACTCAAAATCAATCATCCCGGCAAGTCACAATAGCATAAATAGATTTGGGAAAAATAGCTAATAAGGGATCGGGGCTATTACTCTCAAAACGACCGGCCGGGTCGTTACAGAACTGGAGGTTCCCAAATATTTTGCTCAGACTGAGACTAAGACTTTTACTGAGGCAACAACTTCCATTGCTCCGGTTATTACAGGCTTGCATTCTACTGCTTCAGCTATCCCAGGATTGACAAATGAGCAATGTAGCCAGCTGCTCTCATTACTAAAACAACATCATGTATCTGATCAGCCATCTTCCTCAGCTTCCCATCTTACTACTTCCGCAAATTTTGCAGGTATCCTTAGCTTCTTTTCTAGTAATACACCTAAGTGTTCAGTTAATACTTGTTATTTTTGCAAGGTTGATAAGAGTTTTTAGATATTGGCAATGTTCATTTAAGTTACTTTTTGGCAATGTTCCAACTTATTCCAATTTAAGGGTGTTTGGTTGTCTTTGCTATGCTTCTAAGACTCCTGCTCATAGAGATAAATTTACTAGCAGGTCTATCCCTGCGGTCTTTATGGGTTACCCTTTTTGGGAAGAAAGGCTACAAGCTTATTAATCTTGAAAACAATACATTTTTCATCTCTAGGGATGTTCTGTTTCATGAGTCTGTATTCCCTTTTGCTATCATGTCTTCTGGTGTTTCTTCTCCTATTCTCCCCCCGCCATTTTTGCTTATGATTGTCCTGTTCCCTCTTCTTATTATCCTTCTCCTCCTATCTCCTCTTCCTCAGTTTTTTCCCCCATTTCTTCTCCTGTTTCTGGTTTACCTATTTCTTCTTCTCCAACTTCTGATTCTACCCTTTCTTCTGATGAATTTCCTGCCACTCGCTCTCCTTCATTTCCCTTTCCTATAACTTCTGAACATCCAATTTCTCCTACCAGTCCACCACTTAGTAATGCTCCCACATTCTCCAATCTTGTTTCTGTGCCTTTGAGAAAATCAACCAGAACCCATGTTACTCCTTTTTATCTCAATGACTACATTTGTTCTTCTGTCTCTACTTCCTTTCCCCAAGGCCCTGGGTCCAGCTCCTTGTCTGACCAACCTAGGACACAAGTAATTCTTTCTGAGCCTTACACCTAATCTCAAGCTGCTTTGGTGCCTGAATGGCAAGAGGCAATGGGGAAGGAATTTGAGGCTCTTGAGGCTAATCATATATGGTATGTTGTTCCTATACCTATTGGGAAGAAGGCCATTGGGAGTAAATGGGCGTATAAGATTAAGTTTAGAGCTGATGGTTCTGTAGAGAGGTATAAAGCAAGATTAGTAGTAAGAGGTGACACTCAAACTGCTGGGATCGACTACAACAAGAGTTTTTCTCCTATGATCAAGATGACCACTGTAAAATGTCTCATTACTGGAGCTGTCAACAATCAGTGGCCACTTTTCCAGCTTGATGTGAACAATGTCTTCCTTTATGAGGGATTTGGATGAGGAGGTGTATATGAAATTGTCTCAGGTTTTTTTTTGTTGATTCTCCATCCAGTCCTACCCAGCCTTTTGTTTGCCAAATTCAAAAATCCCTTTATGGGCTAAAACAAGCTTCGACGCAATGGTATGCCAAACTTTCAAGTGCACTTTGTGCAAAGGTGTTTGTCCACTCTCTCAATGATTATAGTTTTTGGTAGGGGGGGGGGGAGGGGGGTATATTGTTAATATATTATTTGGGTTAAATACATGTGTTGTTACTGGGAATGATTCTTCCGAGATCTCTGCATTAAAGACCTATCTTGATGAGTAGTTTAAGATAAAAGATTTGGGGAGTTTGCATTACTTTATGGGCATTGAAGTGTCTTCTACTCCTGCTGGGTTGTTGTTGAATCAGAGAAAATTCATCTTAGACCTCTTAGCTGAATACAAATATACTGAAGTATCTCCAGTGGTTGCTCATCTAGACCTTACTTTGAAGCTAAAAGCTGCTGATGGGGACTTACTTCCTAATATAGAGTTGTACAAAAGCCTTATTGGTAAATTTAATTTCCTTACCCATACTAGGCCTGACTTGAGCTTTGCCGTCTAGCATCTCAGCTAGTTCCTCCAATCTCCCAGGGTTCCTCACAATTCTGTTGCTTTGCATCTTTTGCGCTATCTCAAAGGAACTTCTGATTATGGCATTCTTCTTAATAACTCTTCAGATTTTGCCTTGCATGGTTATTGTGACAGTGATTGGGCTGCTTGCCCTGATTCCTGCAAGTCTGTGACTGGTTTCTTTGTGCTTCTTGGTGGAAGTCTTGTTTCCTGGAAGTCCAAGAAACAGTATGTTGTTTCTCTTAGTAGTGCTAAAGCTGAATATCGGGCTTTGAGTAAGCTTGTTGCAGAATTAACTTAGTTAACTAGACTGCTGGCAGATTTGGGTATTGATGGTATATCTCATGTCTCTGTGTTTTGTGATAATCAGTCCGCTTTGCACATTGCTCGTAACCTTGTATTTCATGAGCGTACCAAACACGTCGAAGTTGATTGTCATTTTGTTCGGGCTAAACTTTTAGATGGTCTTATTGCATTATTTTCTGTTAGCAGTGCAGATCAGTTAGCAAATATATTGACCAAGCCTCTTACTGGATTAACATACCATGGTTTTCTATCCAAGTTGAAGGTGCTTCCCCCCTCCAACTTGCGAGGGAGGAGGGGGGGGGGGATTGGATAATAAAGGCTCAATTCTCTTATTACTAGATCAATAAGTGAGAAGTATTTTTTATTGAGCTGTATAATTGTATAGTCTAATTTTGTATTAGTTTGTAGATCATTGGTAGTTAGTAAAGACCTGGCCCAACTACTTTGTATATTAAAGAAAGCTATCCACATCTGGAAGTTTCGAATACTCATTTTCATTTCAATACAGAAATATCTTCTCTTTCTCTCTCAGTTCCTCGATACTCAAATTCTCGATTGTTTGATTTTTCATGAGTTTCACACCTTCCATGGTCAACACTTTTAATTTTTTATCTTGAAGTTCGGCCCATAGGGCAAACAGAGGTCAAAAATTAAAAACAACCCCAAAAAAATATCATGTTTCTGCAATCTTTTGCTTTGGAACGGGCTAATATTAGAGTGCTTCAGCACTGGGCTTCAACTAACTTCTTTTGGGCTGATTGTAATTTGTAGCCCAATTAATATTCTTGGACTTGGTTAATCCCATCCGAGGACCCAATTTCAATAACCATATACTCCCTTCGTTAAGAATAACATATTTCTATAATTGGAAATAATTCAACTTTAAACTTTTTACTTTATCTATTTTATTCTTAATGAGAATCTTTTATAACCACACAATGTTATGGCCCACAAAGCTTTTACCCCTTAAGCTTTTAAGACCACAGGTTTCAAAAGTTTCCCTCTTTTCTCTTAAACTCTGTGCCGAGTCAAACTATCTCGGAAGGAGTAACTTTTTTCTTTTCATTTATCCCCTCTTTACCTAATCAAGTAACGAGAGTACTGAACAACCTAGGAATCTTGATCAATTTAACAATCAAATAATTATTAGATTAGTGAGAAGATCTTAGATTCTCGTGGAGATTTCTTTCAATTGTGACACTGTAAACGAAAAATTCAGCATGACTTGCTTTGATTTGTTTACTAGTGCAAAATGCGCTCATGAATAACAAATTTCTTCAATAAAAAGAATCTTAAAATGTACTCGTCCAGAAGGAGAAATCTGTCAGTGCAATATTGATTTTTCTCTTTCCTTTGCAGATTTATTCTTTGGTTCTGTTATTTGTAAACTTTTTAAGGACGTTGTTGCACTCTTGCATTAACCAGACAAGAAAAAATTGAAAAACATTTTTCTTCGTACCAAACACATTCATAATGTTCTTTTATAATGACCACTAAAAACCCTCCATACTGAACGATCCGTATTAATTGAGTCAGTGGTTCAGCAATCGGATGGTTAGAAAAAGAGAGCATGAATTCGTACTCGAAGAAACATATCTCATTGTCTACTCTTGGTTCAGCAATCGAACCCGAGACTCCTTTGGTGGTGATAATTCATGCTCCTTAAAGTAAGGGAGTGACGGAATTTATTGAGTAGGGACAAGTACAGCTATCAGTATTTATGATCCATTAATTATTACTCCTATAACATTGCATAATCAAATCTGTCCACAGAGGTCCATAACGCTAGTCAAAAGAAATGCAGCTTGCTGTGTGAGATCGATACTACACGTAATACATTTTGTTCAGTATTGGTAAGTTTTATTTCTTGGAGCATTTACGGTCATGTCCTCTCATATCTCTGAAATTCTGGCCTCCCACTTCTATTAAACCATCTCATAACTCCCTTGCAAAACTTGCTAAGAGTACCTCATTAGTACATTCACAAAACGCAATCTTATTTATAAGTAGAATAAATGGAAGTCGATCAAAGTAAAGCATAAGCAAAATTTTTTAAAAAAAGAAAGTATTTTTGATTTTTTTTTTTTACTTTTTCATGCTTCTCAAAACTCGATTCTATTTTTACTCAAAAATATTTTTTCTTCTTCTCAGCGCTTAGCCAAATACTTTAACTTTTAAAAAAATATTTTTGACCAAAAAATATATTTTTTGGCCAAACAATTAAGCAAAAAATTACTCCCTCAATTTCAATTTAAATGACACTCTTTTCTTATTAGTCTATTTAAAAAAGAATGATATATTTATATATTTAGAAATAATTTAAGTTTAAATTTTTAATTTTACCCACTTTATCCTTAATGAGAAATTTTTATAGCCACACAAATATTATGGCCCCACAAAACTTTTGCCCCTTAGGATCACATATTTCAAAAGTACTTCTCTTTTACTTAAACTTTATGCGAAGTCAAATTATATCATTTAAATTGAAACGAATGGACTATCACAGAATATATTGCTAGGTTGTGATAGTGCCACGCAGGCATGCTTGCCGATCGAAGCGACCGGTATGATTCTTGCTAACGATTAAGTGGGGACCAATAGATACTCTCTCCAACTCTGCATGTGCGCCACGTGTCCTCTAAGTAATACATTGATGTACGCGTTAGACTTAAAGAATCTACTGAGCTGACTGCTCTCATCTTGCGGCGTAATGGATGGCGGTGTTTTGCCCTTGGCGGCGTATATTTGGAACAAATAAATAGAAAATTGAAAACATAGAAGATAATTATCGCCCCCCCCCCCCGGGGGCCCGTATAATACATACACATATTTCATATAATGAATATACTCAGGTTAGCATTATTTTTAACTTTTTTTTCATTATTGACACCTTAAATTACCACTACTACATTGTAATTAAGGGACATGTTTGTAATATTTGAACCAAATAATCTTCTTTCACTTCCTTTTGCTGCCTCTTTTCCGATCGACTTTCGTCTATTTACAATAACATGTCTTTCCATTTAAGGGCTCCTCTTGGGTAGGGCCGTTTCGAGATGTTTACTTTGGACAGTCTATCCCCAACTTGGTTTTAGTAATGTTTTATTGAACCAAGTGGAATAATAACACTTCATTATCCATGTGATTATCAATGTCAAAAGTATCCACTTGCAACTTGCAAAACTGCTGGCTCCTGTTAGTTTGGTAGTTGGAATTACAGTTTTAGGCAGCTAATACAAGACTGGCGAAGGATTTAGACCTATCGCGAACTAAGGGCATAATAGAAATTAAGCTAAAAGATTGAGGTCAAATAGAAACCTTCAGAGGTCAAAATCGGAAATCTAATGGCACAAAGAAAAAGTTAAACGAGTGGTTCCCGAAGCTTCAGGTGACACGTGCTGAATCATGCGGTATCTCAAAATCCACGACTCGACTTAACGATTGCCACGTCACCATATAGAGGAATTAAATAAAAAAGATGGAAATATCATGAAGTACTAGAAATATCTGGAGAAGGCTATAAATAGGCATTTAGCTATGTTACTAATGGATTTCTGATTCTCATCGTGTACAAAAGATTTTCAGATAAACCACACTCCAAAAACCAAACTCAACGAACAGAGCTATTTGATAAACCAGAGACCAAGAAGAAGAAAATACAAAGAAGAACAAAGCTAGGTTTTCGTGAAACAAGCGCGATTCTTGATTGTAGAGGTTCTTTAAAAAGGGCTATTGTTGGTGCATGCCTTCTGATTATTCTGAGAGGTATTTTAATCTCATTCCTTTTTATTCACTTAGATGTTGTTGGAATTACGCTTTCAATATTGGTTTATTTCTTGGGCTTTTTGGTTTCAATATTGTTTCTTAATATTTGATTAGTTTGGTTAGATGGAATTTTACTTCTTGCTCCTTTTCTCGGTTACATTGGTCTTCTTTTTTGCCATTTTTTTCTATATGTATATGTAATTCGAGCCGAAAGTAGCTATGATTCACACTTCTGGGTATTAAGAGGAAGTTAGGTCTCTCCTCTGTTTGTTGAAATGTGCTATAAGTGAAATCATGTGGTTCATTATTTCCTGATTTTGGTTTTCACCCTTAAATTGTTTTAAGGGTATAGTAGGGTTTTTCTTGGATTGTACTCCTAATAGATGTAAAACCTAGAGAAGTAGGGTTTGCAAAATAGATAAATAAATAAATAAATAAAAACCGGTGGATATATCAATTGTTGGTAGAATTGTTTTTCCTGCATGTTTTTTGTTAAAGCTTTAAGGCTTAGTTGGGATGCAGAGTTGCTTATTTTGTGAACAATTGTATCTAACGGTGGTTTTTGTTGCTTACAGAAATCAAAAGATGGCTATTCTGGATCAGGCTCCTAAAATGACTTCTTTGCCCCTGGATTGTTCTCGAAAGAGGAAATCAAGGAGTAGAAGGGATGGAACAAAGAATGTGGAAGAGACGCTAGCTAAGTGGAAAGAATATAACCAGAAACTAGACTGTGTTGATGATGAAGGGAAGACAGTGCGTAAAGTTCCTGCTAAAGGTTCAAAGAAGGGGTGTATGAAGGGTAAAGGAGGACCTGAAAATTCGCGTTGTAATTACAGAGGTGTTAGGCAAAGGACATGGGGAAAATGGGTTGCTGAGATCAGGGAACCCAATAGAGGCAGTAGGCTCTGGTTGGGTACTTTTGGCACAGCAATTGAAGCTGCTCTTGCCTATGATGAAGCTGCTAGAGCTATGTATGGTCCTTCCGCAAGGCTTAATCTTCCCAACTACCCTTCGTCAAAGGAGTCTTCCAAGGATGATTCTTCTTGGGCAACTACATCTGCATCCGACTCCACGGCCGGTTCTAGTCTCTCTGAGGTGTGTCCTGCTGCTGAACAGAAAGGTATCTCTGAGATAAAATTCGAAGATGGAGAAGGTGAATCAAGAATTGATGGCGTGACAACAGCCATCCATGAAGTTTCCACACCATTGACTTCAGAGAAACATGAAGCCAAGAGCAAGATGGGTGTTGTTGAAGCTAAGGAAGAGCCTAGAAGTATAGAAAGTATCAATCAAGATATGCTCAAGTCTGGACGGGATTATCTGGACAACCTTAATTGGGATGAGTTGTTTGATGTAGAAGAGCTACTGGGCATGTTAGATTCTATTCCTGCGGGTGCTCCAGCTTTTATGCAAGACTTTGGTTCTATTGCCGGTCAAAAAGAGCAATATGATGCCTATAACAACAATCAGCTCTCAAATTCGTCATTTCAGCACCAGAATGCGGACCTTAAACTGTTGGGAGGTACGCAGCAAATGGAGCAGCAGGCACCTATAGCAGTTGATTATGGATTTGATTTTCTGAAACCAGGCCGTGAAGAAGATCTCAACTTCAGTTTGGATGACCTTGCGCTTATGGATTTGGACTCTGAACTTGGGGTCTAAAACATTGCCTGGTTAAAAGATGCTACAAGCAACAACGTAAATAGAGGGCGTATCGTCACTAGTTGGCAGAGTTGAAATGTTAATTGTCATATTTTCGAGAGTTCTCTTGCTAGTTCTCTGGAGTTCTTATTTGATCTGACGAAAGACAATAAGACAGAGTTGTTAAGTTCGGAAAACTTGTGTAATTTGTTTTTCTTGCTGTTGGGCATTTATAGTTGCCCCCTCCCACACCAACAGCCAGCTTATTCTCTATAAGTTTTTGTATTAGAGAATTTGAGCTAGGTGGTCTAGAGGAGATAAAACTTTGTACAGATCTAACCTAACATTAGCAGTTCGTTTTGCCACTGTGAGCAGAAATAAACATCTTTCTAGAATGAGTGTAATATCGGTGTGGATGTATACCTTTCTTCACGTTTGTTCATGTAAATTTTGTCTTTAATATCTATGTTCTGGTGGTGTTGCTGATGTTGATTATCGGAACTCTTTATCTTTGGGATGGTGAGTATCCATTGATTGAGAACATATTGTCTTGGTTATGCACTTTATAACGTGATTGATGATATCTACGATGGATTGGTATATGGAAGAAAAACGCTGGAATTTAGTTGGAAACAAAGTTATAGAACAGTATGCCCGATCGAGGGCTGAAAGAGGGTTGTAACAAACGCTTCGCATCTTCCTGTCAAGTGTCAACCGTAAATTACATATGTAAAAACATAGAAAGTACGACCAGGACGTTACGGGTTGAGTCGTGGAAACATCGTCTTGCAACTGCGTACAATAAATTCTTGTGGTTCGGTCTTTCCCTGGATCCCACGCATAGCAAGAACTTAGTGCATCAGACTACAAAGAGGAAGGTAGAATCTGAATAGAAGAACATTTACGTTAGCGATTATTTTAATCTTATTGGTAATCTATGGCTTTCCGACCTTCCTCTTGATATCTCATGTCTGATACGAGTGTTCCTATTTGCTTGAAGTGAAGTGTTTCTGTTTGCTTGAAGTGAATACTGTAGCTTTTGATCATTATTATGTTGAGGATACTGTTTCTGTTTCAATTGGGTTGTTCGAGCTTCAAATGTATATCTAACCGTTTCCTATTAATTTTCTACGATTTTTGTTGGAACATCCCGAACTGTCTAATCCCATGTCTTTTATAAACTTCAATTCATGAAGTTATTTTTAGTGTAATCTCTGATGTAATATCTTCTCTCAAATAACTATACAAGAAAAAAAAGAACTTTTTTTTATAAAGAAAAAATTCCTTTATATTACGCTGGGGAAGGTAGATCACTGGTCTGGGCACTTTATCACTATCGCTCGACTAACCTTCGCCTTGGGCCTATGTTGTTTACTTTTGTCCTTGGTCTTCTCTGGACCTACAACAGAAGTAGAAATGGCGTGGCATAGCTACTTTTTAACATGATATTTAGTTTTTATCTAGTATTTTTAATGCTGAGCAAAAATAGCCACTACACTATTAAAATTAATTCGAAAAGACGGTGTTACCCTTTCTTCATGAGTGCTGTGTAAATATTAAGGACATAGTGTCCTTAACATTTACACTGCACATATGAAGTTAAGGACGTTGTGTCCTTAACATTTACACTGCACATATAAAGTAATTGACATGATGTCCTAAAGTTTAACAAAGGAAGATGCAAATACAGGACACTTTATCCTTAATATTTATACAACATTCATGAAATTAAAGACACTATGTCCTTGATATTTACACTGCATGCATGAAGATAAGGACATCATGTCCTTAATATTTCAACTGCACATATGAAATTAAGGACATGAGGTCTTAATGTTTAACAATAGAAGGTGCAAATACAAGTTAAGGACATTATGTCCTTAACATTTACACTGCACGCATGAAGTTAAGGACGCCATGTCCTTAACATTTACACTGCACATATGAAGTTAATGATATGATGTCCTAAAGTTTAACAACGAAATGTGCAAATACACGACACTTTGTCCTTAATATTTGCACATCATTCATGAAGTTAAGGACACCATGTCCTTAATATTTACATAACACTCATGTCTAGCACAAGGGTATTTTCGTTCGGGCAGGTAAAAATATAATAAGCACTGGCTAAAGAGTAAATACATTTTAAACACTAGTTAAAGAGTAAAGACTTCTCTAATTAGTGGCTAATTGTGCACTTCTCTCACAACAAAAACCCTTCAATTCAAGTAAGGAGATTTGCACAAGTGATTTTTACCTTCCTATACATTATTTGAAACCTTATTATCTTTCCTACTCAGGTTTCAATTTAATTACATGGTCATATATAATTTACCAATTATATACAAATAAGTTTTAAATGAGTATCCCTTTATATTAGGAATTGAATAAGGAATATCAGTTATTTTCTTATCCCTTTATACTTGCCCACACTCTCTCTCCGTCTCTATCTCTCTCCGTCTCTCTCTCTCTCTCTCTATGTCTCTCTACTCTCCTTTATTTTTTCTCCCAATTTTTCTTCATTTGATGTTCTCTGTTTTTTATGCTTTCTTTATGTATAGAGTTTTAATGTAATTCATCAATGGATTTCAATCATTTTAACTTAGCAATTTCTTTTCATGTTGCACAATTGGTGTTGAAATTGAAATTGTCAATCAATAAATTTTGAAGGTATTTGTCTCTCCACCATTGACCACCATTAAAAGCTTTGAAATCGAATATAGGTTTTTAAAAACCATTATTTGTTTGGATTGGGTATTATTTCAAACAATTGAGAATATTTTTTGGAGTTTATATCTCAATTTTAAGGGTATTTTGGTGAAGATTAGACTTGATTTTGGCTGAATTTCAGATTGAAACTCGACGACGATGAAGAAGAAGACAACATGACATACAATATACTTACAAAATTGTAGTAAAATTGTATTATAATTGTATGTAAATTGGATTCTGTTGTACTTATATATATGAATGTTGTATGAAACTTGAAAAATAGTTGTATAATGTATGAATCGTTGTATAAAATTTATATTTAAGTTATCAATAATGTATGAATCGTTATATAAAATTTGTGTTTAAGTTATCAATACCGTCTTTTTACATAAAGTTGCTAATATGTATCAAAATTGTATTAAGAGAGTGTCATGACCCAAAATCCATTAAAGGTCGTGATGGCGCCGGACACTGCTGTCAGGCAAGCCAAAAATAAATACTTAATTTGGTTCTCATTTTTAATATTTCTGAAATCATATTTTCTTTAATTAAATAGTAAAGGATGGAGTTTACAAGATAAATAATAATATCTTTAAAACTTCCAATACAGTGCAACCCATAATCGCCCAAAATCCGGTGTCACAAGCGCACATGCATCAATTAGGAATATAAAATAAAATACAATATCTGTCCGGAATACAAATTGGACAGGACAAATATAAATACTCTGAAGGAGACTCTGCTGGCTGCGGACTCGTAACGTGGAAAGCAGCTCACCTAAGTCCCCGCAATAACCGCGCCTCTGCGCCCACAAGGCCACTAGACATATATGCACCTACACACAAATGTGCAGCAAGTGTAGCATGAGTACGTAAATCAATGCGTACCCAGTAAGTATCCCGCCTAACCCCGAAGAAGTAGTGACGAGGGGTCGACTTCGACACTTACTAAGGGCCAACAATATGATAATATGAAATTCTAATTAAGCATGATATATATAACAATAAAACTCAGAACAAGAAATAACTGAACAATTCATCACCATATTTAAGAACCCAAATCACTTCCTTCATTTAAAACAAATAATCTTTCAAATAAATAATTTATACCAATTATAAAAGGGACTTCCAGTTCTATTATCACGCACAAAATTTCACCAAGGATGTTCGGCCCGATCCAACATAAATGTAAATTGTGCATTGCCGAGGGTTGAACGGCACGAACCATAGATGCATCTATTAACCTGCCGAGGCGAACGACCTGCTCCCATGAGAGTAGTAGAAAGAATTACCCATCTCGCCGATCATACTTGCGATACAGTCAAATATATATTATCAATAAATCATAACTCTTTCTTGTTTCTTTTCAAAATAAAGACAATTCAACTTGAAGCTTTTAAATCCTTAAAATCCTCGACTTAGTTTCATTTGATACAATTAACAAATATAATCAAAAAACGGTATCCACAAAGTATGGTGTAAACCTAAAACTACCGGACATAGACAAGAATAGTAGCTACGTATGGACTCTCGTCACTTCGTGTGTATGTATCCCCCACAAATAATAGCACATAACTTAATTTACCTATGGGGTTAATTCCCTCTTACAAGGTTAGAAAAGAGACTTACTTCGCTCCGAAGTTCCATCACCGGCTCTCAAGCCCTTTCAATAACTCAAACAGATGCCCAACACTCCAAAACTAGTCAATAAACATGAAAATCCATAAATATACACTATAATATTTATTATAATCCAATTTATAACAATTCCTAACTCCGCTTGAAAAGTCGATAAAATCACCATCGGGCTCACGTACGCAGATTCCGAAATTTTTTGAAGATAAACCTTACCCATAGAACTACGAGCTCAAATATATAAGTTATTCTCAATTTCACGCCCCAATTCGTGGTAAAAATTCAAAAATATAATTTCTAGGTTTTTCTTCAAAATCCCAAATTTCTACAAATTTTCATGTCTTAATCCATGTATAAACCTGTAACGACCTGGTCGGTCGTTTTGAGAATTAGATCCCCGATCCCCTAATATCTTCTTTCCCCACATTTGTTTCTGCTTTTGGGATTTGCCGGAGTGATTGGTTATAGAATTCGGGGAGTTTTGGGATACTTAGTCCCTACTTATGAGTTTAAGCCTTAGAAATTAGACCGTAGTTGGAACTGTGTGAAGACGGATCCGAAATAGAATTCCGTCGACTCCGTTAGCTCCGTTGAGTGATTTTGATCTTAGGAGTGCGTCCGGAATGTGTTTTGGAGGTCTGAAGTAGATTTAGGCTTGAATTGGCGAAAGTTAGTTTTCGGCGATTTCGGCCGATAGTGAAAATTTTGATATCGAGCTTGTAATGTAATTCCGAAAGTGGGTGTAGGTTTGTAGTGTCATTTTTGACCAGTGTGTAAAATTTGAGGTCATCCGGACTAGATTTGATGTGGTTCTGCGTCGTTTGTAGAATTTGGAAAATTCTAAATTCTTAGGCTTGAATCCGTGCTTAATTCATGATTTTGGTATTGTTCGATGTGGTTTGAGGGCTCTACTAAGTTCGTATGGTGTTATAGGATTGGTTGGTAGGTTTGGTTGAGGTCTCGGGGGCCTCGGGTGTGTTTCGGATGCTTAACGAAATGAAATTGGACATAGGAAAATCTGGTGCCTTTGCTGGTTCTAGTGTTTTGCACCTGCAGAAGGGAGGCCATAGGTGCGAGAGCCGCAAGTACGGAGGGAGTGCGCAGATGCGGAACTGGTGGGGCTGTGATAGAGCGCAGGTGCGCAAGTTTGACTGTACTTGCGAGCCCATAGGTGCGAAGCGTGGGCGCAGGTGCGGAGCCTGGCTGCTTTAATGAAATGCGCAGATGTGCCGTTTGGACCGCAGGTGCGGACTCGCAGGTGCGCATGGGAAGCTCGCAGATGCGGAAATGGGCTTGTCAAGCTGGGCTCGCAGGTGCGGCTGGTGTCCGCAGAAGCGGAACCGCAGATGCGGCCCAGGGGTCGCAGGTGCGGACATAGTCCAAATAAGTGGACTTCGCACCTGCGATGGGTTTGTCCGCAGGTGCATAACCGCATGTGCAGTCCTAGGTCCGCAGGTGCGGAAATCGCTGGGTAGAAAAGGGGATTTCGAGGGTTTGAATAATACAAAATTCGATTTAGAGCTCGGTGGGAGACGATTTCTCGAGGGATTTTGAAGAAGAACTATTGGGTAACTAATTCTAACTCTATTTTGATAATAATACATTTATCTATTATTGTTTTCCTTGTGTAATTAAGGAAATTGAGGGTAGAAGTTTGGAAATGGGGGAAAAGTTTCCCTAATTAAAAATATAAGATTTGAATGGGAATTTGACGTCTGATTTATATGATTTTTGTTCGAGTGAACTCGTGAGTGAATGGGTGTTCATAATTTGTAATTTTTACCCGATTCCGAGACGTGGGCTCGGGGAGACTTTTTGGGCATTTTTCCTAATTTCACGCTTTAGCTTCAAATTAATTAGTTAAATTAGTTACTTGTAGTTATATTTACATTATGCAATTAATTTGAATAGATTCGGACCATTTGGAGTCGGATACTCGTGGCAAGAACGTGATATCAAGTTGATTTGAGCGGTCGAGGTAAGTGGCTTGCCTAACCTTGTGTTGGGGACTTTCCCCTTAGGATGTTTGATATTAATTGATGTGTGGGCGCCGTGGACGTGAGGTGACGAGTACGTACACAGGCTATTATTGCAAAAATCCTGTTTTTCCTTTCTAAATCATAAACTGTTTTCCCTTATTAAATTGCACTAATGCGTTTAATTGTTCAGCTTAGATTAGAGAATCATGCTTACATGTTTTAACTGCCTATTTGACATTCTGTGCGCCATGCTTAGTTAAGTCCCTACTTTCCTTATCTGTGTTCAGTGTAAACTATATAACTCGATGCCATACCTGTTATTTCATCTTGCGTTGCATATTTAAATTGGGAATACAGACGTATTCCGGGAGATCCCCAACACTGCATATTTACTTTGGGACTACAGACGTATTCTTGGAGATCCCCCAGCACTGCATATTTACTTTGGGACTACTGACATATTCCGGGAGATCCCCCTTTACTGCATATTCATTCAGAACTACGGGACGGTATCCCGGGAGATTCCCCATTGTGTTTACCTTGTTCTGAGCCAAGAGCTCCCTTAACTGTTAAATTTTTGAGAATTTTTTTAACTATGTTACCATAAACTTTACTTATATCTTTTACTATTTAATTTATTATATTTACTCCGGTAGGGACTTGACCTGACCTCGTCACTACTCGTCCGGGGTTAGGCTTGGCACTTACTGGGTACCATTATGGTGTACTCATGCCCTTTCCTGCACATGTTTTCGTGTGGAGATCCAGGTGCGAGCTATCAGCCTCGGGGTTAGTGCGTGTTGCTGATTCTAGGAGACTTCAAGGTACTTCTGCTTGCGTCCGCAGATCCTTCGGAGTTCCCTTATACTCCATCGCCTAGAGACTTTCTTTATTATCTTTAGACTTTTGTATAGAGCTACATAGATTATAGCAGCTTATGACTTAGTGATATTCCGGGTCTTGGGAAATTATTTTGTATATGCCGAGTGGTACTACTTTTGGTTTTTCACAATATGCTGTTTATTTTTAAAATGTTGTGTTTTCTTTACATTTTTCGTAATAAAAGGATTACCTAGTCGTAAAGACTAGGTGCCATCACAACACCTTACGGAGGGTTAATTTGTGTTGTGACAAGTTGGTATCAGAGCACTAGGTTCATAGGAGTCGCGAGTCACAAGCCGTTTTATTAGCGTCTTGCGGATCGGTGCGGAGACGTCAGTACTTATCTTCGGGAGGCTATGTAACTGTTAAGAACAATCATATTTCTTTGATCTCCTTGTTGTGCGAGTTATTGACATCAAAAATTCTAAAATTCTATTCTATTCTTTCTCATAGATGGTGAGGACCCGTACTGGGAGGACCGACGATCAGGCACCCGAGCCCCCTGCCAGAGCCGCCAGAGGCCGGGGTCGGGGTAGAGGACGACCACACAGTGAAGCCCGAGCACCTGGGAGAGCTGCGTCAGAGGAGCCCCTAGCAGCTCCAGCTGGAGGGCCAGCACCGGAGATCCCTATTGCTACTCTAGCCCTCTAGGGGACTTTAGCTCAGTTCATGAGCATGTTAAGCACTCTGGCTCAGGATGGACTATTTCCGATAGCTCGCGCTACATCTCAGGCCGGGGGAGGGGCACAGACTCCCGCAGCCCTCACTCCTGAGTAGAGGGTCCAGGTTGATCAGGCCCTAGAGTATATTCCTATACCCTCAGTGGCTCCGGTTCAGCATGAGACCAGGGTAGCTTCTTCTGAGGCAGAGCAGCTCATACTTGAGAGGTACAAGAAGTACCACCCACCTACTTTCAGCGGACTATCTTCAGATGATGCTTTGGGTTTTCTTGAGGAGTGTCATCGTATTCTCCGCACTATGGGCATTATGGAGATGAGTGGGGTTTCCTTCACCACTTTCCAACTGAGGGGAGCGGCATATCAGTGGTGGCCTGCATATGAGCTGAGTAGTCTGGACGAGGCAGCCTTACTCACTTGGACTTAGTTTTCAGAGATGTTCTTGCATGAGTATGTTCCTCAGAGCCTAAGAGATGCTTGGCACGCAAAGTTTGAGCAGCTACGCTAGGGTGCGATGACTATATCAGAGTATGCAGTCGGTTTCAATGAGTTAGCTCGCCATGCACCGGCTCTGATTGCTACAGTTAGAGAGAGGGTTCGTCGTTTCATTGAGGGACTCCACCATAGTATTCGGGCCAGTATGGCCAGGGAGTTGGAGATGGACATCACTTATCAGCAGGCAGTGAGCATTGCCAGGAGAGTGGAGGGCATGTTCTCCCGGGATAGAGAGGAGAGACAGGCCAAGAGGTCTCGAGAGGCTGGTCATTATTCAGGAGCTCGTGCACCAGCAGCATGCTATGGTAGGGGTTTTGTGAGTCGCCCTATTCATTCAGCTCTTCCAGTAGCCAGCGATGTTCCAGCTCCTCCTAGACCTCAGGAGCCCTATTATGCACTGCCAGTATCCAGTATGCCTCCTACTCAAGGTGCTATTACCGGCCAGTCCAGCAGGCCAGGTCCGAATTAGTCTCAGCCGCCACATCCTCCGAGGGGTTGTTTTGAGTGTGGTAACACTCGTCACATGGTTAGAGATTGCCCCAGATCCAGGAGGGGTGCATCTCCACAAACTTATCAGCCTCCACGTGCTCCACCGGGTCCTCCGGCAATTCTTCCAGGCCCAGCTGTCACTCCACCTTCTCAGGAAGATCGAGGCAGAGGTCGGGAAGGTAGAGGTAGCCCTAGAGGGGGAGGCCATACCAGGTACTATGCCCTTCCATCCCTTTCAGAGGCCGTCGCTTCAGATTTAGTCATCACAGGTTTCGTCCATGTCTGTCATAGGGATGCATCAGTATTATTTCACCCAGGTTCTACGCATTCATATGTGTCTTCTTATTTTGCTCCACATTTTGGGATATCTCAGGATTCTTTGAGTTCCCCTATTTATATATCTACTCATGTGGGAGATCCTCTCATTGTGGACCGTGTATATCGGTTGTGTTTGATTACTCTTAGTGGTTTTGAGACCAGAGCCAATTTTTTATTACTCAGTATGGTAGATTTTGATATTATCTTGGGCATGGACTGGTTGTCGCCCCATTATGCTATTCTTGATTGTCACGCTAAGACCGTGATGCTGGCTATGCCAGGATTGCCGAGATTAGAGTGGAGAGGTACCTTAGAGTATACTCCCCGAAGGGGTGTGATGCGTATTTGGCCTATATGAGAGATGTCAGTATTGATACCCCTATAGTTGAGTCAGTCCCAGTAGTGAGGGATTTCCCTGATGTGTTTCCAGCTAATCTTCCGGGTATGCCGCCCGATAGAGATATTGATTTCGGCATTGATTTGTGCACTCAGCCCATATCTATTCCTCCTTACCGTATGGCTCCTCCTGAGTTGAAGGAGTTGAAGGAGCAGTTGCAGGAGTTTCTTGATAAGGGTTTCATCAGGCCCAGTGTATCACCTTGGGGTGCTCGGTTTTATTTGTGAAGAAGAAGGATGGTTCTATGCGTATGTGTATTGATTACCGGCAGTTGAACAAGGTTACAGTGTAGAACAAGTATCCCTTGCCTCGCATCGATGATTTATTTGATCAGTTACAGGGTGCCAAGGTATTTTCCAAGATTGATTTGCGTTCTGGCTATCATCAGTTGAAGATTCGGGAGCCGGACATCCCGAAGGCTGCTTTCAGGACCAGATATGGTCACTATGAGTTTCTTGTCATGTCATTTGGGCTGACCAATGCCCCAACAACCTTTATGAATTTGATGCACAATGTGTTCCGGCCTTATCTTGATTCCTTCGTTATTGTGTTTATTGACGACATCCTGGTATATTCCCGGTCTCGGGAAGATCATGAGCAGCACCTGAGGACCGTGCTTCAGACTTTGAGGGAGAAGAGGTTGTATGCAAAATTTTGTAAGTGTGAATTCTGGCTTGATTCAGTGGCATTCTTGGGCCACAAAGTGTCTTGTGATGGGATCAAGGTAGATCCGAAGAAGGTGGAGGCAGTGCAGAGTTGGCCTAGACTGTCATCAGCTACGGAGATCTGCAGTTTCCTTGGTTTGGCGGGGTATTACCGTTGCTTTGTGGAGGGATTTTCATCCATTGCAGCACCTATGACCAGGCTGACCCAGAAGGGTGCTCCGTTCAGGTGGACCGAGGAGTGTGAGCAGAGCTTTCAGAAGCTCAAGACAGCTTTGACTACAACCCCAATATTAGTATTGCCTACAGGTTCGGGGTCTTACACTGTCTATTGTGATGCCTCGAGGATTGGCCTTGGAGCGGTATTGATGCAGGACGGTAGGGTGATTGCCTGCGCGTCCAGACAGTTGAACGTGGATTAGAAGAATTATCCGATTCATGATCTCGAGTTAGCAGCTATTGTTCACACCCTGAAGATCTGGCGTCATTATTTGTATGGTGTTCCCTGTGAGATTTTCATTGATCACCGGAGTTTGTAGCACTTGTTCAGGCAGAAGGACCTTAATTTGCGTCAGCGGAGGTGGTTGGAGCTACTTAAGGACTATGCTTTCACTATATTGTACCACCCGGGGAAGGCCAATGTAGTGGCCGACTCCTTGAGTCGCCTGGCAGAGAGTTTGGCATATCTTTCGGCAGCTGAGAGGCCCTTAGCCTTGGATGATCAAGCCTTAGCCAGTCAGTTCGTGAGATTGGATATTTCAGAGCCTAGCCGGGTATTAGCTTATATGGTTGCTCGGTCTTCTCTTTATGACCGCATTAGAGAGCATCAGTATGATGATCCCCACCTTCTGGTTCTTCAAGACAGGGTTAGGCGAGATGATGCCAGGGATGTGACTATAGGTGATGACGGCGTGATGAGGATGCAGGGCCGGATCTGTATGCCCAATGTAGATGGGCTTCACGAGTTGATTCTCGAGGAGGCCCACAGCTCGCGGTACTCCATTCATCCTGGTGTCGCGAAGATGAACTAGGATTTGAGATAGCACTACTGGTGCAGGAGGATGAAGAAAGATATAGTTGGGTTTGTGGCCAAGTGTCTCAACTGTCAGCAGGTCAAATAAATATGAGCACCAGAGGCCGGGTGGATTACTTAAGAGGTTAGAGATCCTAGAGTGGAAGTGGGAGCAGATCAACATGGACTTTGTAGTTGGACTTCCATGGACTTTGAGAAAGTTCAATGCTATTTGGGTGATCGTGGATCGGCTGATCAAGTCAGCTCATTTTATTCCAGTGTTGACCACTTATTCTTCTGAGAGGTTGGATGAGATTTATATCAGAGAGCTTGTCCGTCTTCATGGTATTCCAGTATCCATCATTTCAGACAGAGGTGCACCGTTCACATCACGGTTTTGGAGAACCGTACAACAGGAGTTGGGTACTAGGGTGGAGTTGAGCATAACCTTTCACCCTCAGAAGGACGGCAGCCCGAGCGCACGATTTAGATTCTTGAGGATATGCTCCGTGCCTGTGTTATGGAGTTCGGAGGGTCATGGGACCAATACTTGCCACTTGCAGAGTTTTCTTACAACAACAGTTACTAGTCCAGCATTCAGATGGAACCGTATAAGGTTTTGTATGGTAGGCGGTGCCGGTCCCCAGTGGGATGGTTTGAGCCGGGCGAGACCCGATTGTTGGGTACAGATTTGGTCCAGGATGCCCTGGATAAGGTGAAGGTGATTCAGGAGAGACTTCGCACAACCTAGTCCAGGAAAAAGAGTTATGTGGACCGGAAGGTTCGTGATTTGACATTTATGGTTGGTGAGCGGGTCTTGCTTCGGGTATCGCCTATGAAGGGCGTCATGAGATTTGGGAAGAAGGGCATGCTGAGCCCGAGGTTCATTGGTCCTTTTGAGATATTGTGGCAAGTTGGGGAGGTTGCTTATGAGCTTGCCTTGCCTCCCAGCCTAGCAGGAGTTCACCTGGTATTCCACGTGTCTATGCTGTGTAAGTATCACGGTGATCTGACTCATGTATTGGATTCCAGCTCAGTCCAGTTGGACAAGGATCTATCTTATGTTGAGGAGCCAGTGGCCATTTTGGATAGGCAGGTCAGAAAGCTCAGGTCAAAGAATATTACTTCAGTAAAGGTCCAGTGGAGGGGTCAGCCGATAGAGGAGGCGACGTGGGAGACCTAGCAGGATATGAGCAGCCAGTACCCTCATCTTTTCACAGTTTCAGGTATGTCTTTATACTTGTTCGAGGACGAACGATTGTTTTAAGAGGGGGAGGATGTAACGACCCGACCGGTCATTTTGAGAATTAGAGCCCTGATCCCCTAATATCTGCTTTCCCCATATTTTTTTTTCTGCTTTTGGGATTTGCCGGAGTGATTGGTTATGGAATTCGGGGAGTTTTGGGACACTTAGTCCCTAGTTGTGAGAAAGCCTTAGAAATTGGACCGTAGCCGGAACTGTGTGAAGACGGATCCGGAATGGAATTTTGTTGACTCCGTTATCTCCTTTGAGCGATTTTGAGCTTAGGAGCGCATCCAGAATGTGTTTTGTAGGTCTGAAGTAGATTTAGGCTTGAATTGACGAAAGTTAGTTTTCGGCGATTTCGGCCAATAGTGGTAATTTTGATATCGAGCTCGAAATGGAATTCTGAAAGTGGTTGTAGGTTCGTAATGTCATTTGTGACCTGTATGTAAGATTTGAGGCCATTCGAACTAGATTTGATGTGGTTCGGCGTCGTTTGTAGAATTTGGAAAATTCTAAATTCTTAGGCTTGAATCTGTGCTTAATTCATGATTTTGGTGTTGTTCGATGTGGTTTGAAGGCTCGACTAAGTTCATATGGTGTTATAAGATTGGTTGGTAGGTTTGGTTGAGGTCCTAGGGGCCTCAGGTGTTTTTCGGATGCTTAACAAAATGAAATTAGACTAAGGAAAATCTGGTGCCTTTGCTGGTTCTTGTGTTTCGCACCTGCGGAAGGGAGGCCGCAGGTGCGAGAGTCGCAGGTGCAGAGGGAGTGCGCAGATGCGGAACTGGTGGGGCTGGTGATGGAGCGCAGGTGCGCAAGTTTGACCACACTTGCGAGCCCACCTGTGCGAAGCGTATACCTGCGCTGCTTTACTGAAATGCGCAGATGTGCCGTTTGGACCGAAGGTGCGGACTCGTAGGTGTGCATGGGAAGCTCACAGATGCGAAAATGGGCTTGTCAAGCTGGGCTCGCAGGTGCGGTTGGTTGTCCGCAGATGCGGCCCAGATGTCGCAGGTGCGGACCCACCCCAAGTAAGTGGACTTCGCACCTGCAATGGGTTTGTCCGTAGGTGCGTGACCGCAGGTGCGGAAATAGCTGGGCAGAAAAGGGGATTTCGAGGGTTTGAAATTTCATAACACAAAATTTGATTTAGAGCTCGGTAGGAGACGATTTCTTGAGGGATTTTGAAGGAGAACTATTGGGTAACTAATTCTAACTCTATTTTGATCGTAATACGTTAATCTATTATTGTTTTCCTCGTCTAATTAAGGAAATTGAGGGTAGAAGTTTGGAAATAGGGGAAAAGGTTCCCCAATTGAAAATCTGAGATTTGAATGGGAATTTGACATCGGATTTAGATGATTTTTATTCAAGTGAACTCGTGAGTGAATGGGTGTTCATAATTTGTAATTTTTACCCGATTCCGTGACATGGGCTCGCGAAGACCTTTTGGGCGTTTTCCCTAATTTCACGCTCTAGCTTCGAATTAACTAGTTAAATTAGTTACTTGTAGTTATATTTACATTATGCAATTAATTTGAATAGATTCGGGCCATTTAGAGTCGGATACTCGTGGAAAGAACGTGATATCAAGTTGATTTGAGCGGTCGAGGTAAGTGGCTTGCCTAACCTTGTGTTGGGGACTTTCCCCTTAGGATGTTTGATATTAATTGATGTGTGGGCGCCGTGTACGTGAGGTGACGAGTACGTACACGGGCTATTATTGCAAAAATCCCATTTTTCCTTTCTAAATCATAAACTGTTTAACCTTATTAAATTGCACTAATACGTTTAATTGTTCAGCTTAGATTAGATAAGCATGCTTACGCATTTTAACTGCCTATTTGACATTCTGTGCGCCATGCTTAGTTAAGTCCCTACTTTCCTTATCTGTGTTCAGTGTAAATTGTATAACTCGATGCTATACCTGTTATTTCATCTTGCGTTGCATATTTAAATTGGGACTACAGACATATTCCGAGAGATCCCCTTATCTTGGATATTTAATTTGGGACTATGGACGTATTCCAGGAGATCCCCCAGCACTGCATATTTACTTTGGGACTACGAACGTATTCCGGTAGATCCCCCAGCACTGCATATTTACTTTGGGACTAGAGACGTATTCTGGGAGATACCCTGTACTGCATATTCATTCGGAACTACGGGACGGTATCCCGGGAGATTCCCTATTGTGTTTACCTTGTTCTGAGTCGAGGGCTCCCTTAACTGTTAAATTTTTGAGAATTTCTTTAGCTGTGTTACCCTAAACTTTACTTATATCTTTTACTGTTTAATTCTTTATATTTACTCTGGTAGGGCCTTGAACTGACCTCGTCACTATTCGACCGAGGTTAGGCTTGGCACTTACTGGGTACCATTGTGGTGTACTCATGCCCTTTCCTGCACATGTTTTCGTGTGCAGATCCAGGTGCGAGCTATCAGCCTCGGGGTTAGTGCATGTTGCTGATTCTAGGAGACTTCAAGGTACTTCTGCTTACGTCTGCAGATCCTCGGAGTTCCCTTCTACTCCCTCGCCTAGAGACTTTCTTTATTATCTTTAGACATTTGTATAGAGCTACATAGATTATAGCAGCTTGTGACTTAGTGATATTCCGGGTCTTGGGAAATTATTTTGTATATGCCGAGTGGTACTACTTTTGGTTAATCACAATATGCTGTTTATTTTTAAAATGTTATGTTTTCTTTACATTTTTCGTAATATTAGGCTTACATAGTCGTAAAGACTAGGTGCAGTCACGACACCTTACAGAGGGTTAATTTGGGTCGTGACAAAACCTTGTATTTAACTCACAACTAGGAGAAATCACTTACCTCTTGATGATGATGGAACCCCCTCTCAAAATTCTCTCATAGATTGCCTAAGTCCAAGTGGGAAATGAGCTAAGTCTCGGAATAAAAGCCCTTGGCTCTAGTCACATTTGCGACAGGGGGTTCGAAAATGCGAAGAAAGCATCGCAAATGCGACCCCTGATAGAGTTGGCCTTCATCGCAAATGTGATACAGAGTTCGCAAATGCAAACTCTTCAGGCTTCACAAAAATGACCATATTGTCGCAAATGCGATCCATTCCCTCAGCAACCCAGGTTCGCCAATGCGAACACTGCCTCGCAAATGCGATGGTTGCATTTGCGATCATACCAGAACCAACAATCCAACTTCTTAACAAAAACACTCCGAAGCCACTTCGAAACTCACCCGAGCCCCCGGGGCTCCAAACCAAACACCCACACAAGTCTAAAAATATAACACAAACTTGCTCGAGGCCTCAATAACATCAAACAACGTCGAATTCACGAATCACCCTCCAATTCAAACTTAATAAACTCTGAAATTCTAAACTTCTACAATCGATGCCGAAACCTATCAAATCACGTCCGATCGACCTTAAATTTTGCACACAAGTCATAATTACCATTACGGACCTACTCCAACTTCCGAAATCGGAATCCGACCCTGATATCAAATATCAACTCCCAGTCAAACTTCTTAAAATTATCCAAATTTCCAACTTTCGCCCAAATGAACCCAAAATGACCTACAGACCTCCAAATCCACTTCCGGACGCGCTCCTAAGACCGAAATCATCATACAGAGCTATTCCCAAACTCGGAATCCCAAACAGACGTCGATATCATTGAAATGCACTTTAACTTAAATTTATGAAATTCTTCCAAAACGCCAACCTTCCACAATAGGCGCCGAAACACTCACGGGTTATCCAAAACCCGATCAGGACATACGCCCAAGTCCAAATTCATCATACGAACCTGTTGGAACCTTCTGTGACGAAACAATATCCGACTAGTCATGATGACACCTAACACAACCCGCTAGGTAAACCAATTATCAAATATCTAATTCCAATAACAATTATTTAAGCAATTTAAGTAAAGAAAAACCTTAATCTTATACATTCCCAAGAACTGGCAGTACAAATCATGAGCTTCTAAGAATGGAGTATACAAAGCTGGTATGAGGTAATACATCATCTGTTTGAAAAGTACATAAACATAGTTTTATGAATCTAAGGCTACCATGAACAAGAGGCAGCTACAACCGGAACGCAGGTACATCTTCAGATCCAGCTCCCAACGAACACAACAACATTAGTAGCCAACATCTGCACGCAAGGTGCAGAAGTGTAGTATGAGCACAACCAACCCCATGTACTCAATAAGTAACAAACCTAACCTTAGGTTAAAGTAGTGATGAACTTGTACCAAGGTTGGGTCCAAAACCAATAGTCCACAATGGTCCATAACAATGTAAAGAAAGTAATACAAGAAGCAACTCAAAGATAAAATGCTAAGCATAATTATGATTTCTAAAAATAGTTCTTCCTTTCAAGTACATCAGTGAAAATCCAAATCGTTTACTAGAGTTGCCAAAAATGTGAATGAGTTTGAAAACAATAATTTTCCCAAAATATTTTCAATAATAAATAAGATGTTTCATTTTCTTTCCAGATAACCAGTGTAAAACAAATGCATCACTATGCCCATCTGTCAACATGTGTGAGAAATCAAGAATGATGTGATACCGTACAACATGAGTAGAATACATCTCTATGCATGTATGTCATGTGTGCATATCAATGCAATGTATCTCAGAGATGAACTCATGTACTCACACTCTCAGAGTACTCAATCTTACTTTGTCACACATTCCACTCATCATGCCCAATCACTCGGTACTATATATGGCCAATCCGGCCCAGGAAAGATCCATCTCGGAATATACACATCAACTGATCATCAGTCACTCAGTACCGAGTAGGGCCAATACAGTCCGTGGAGAAGATCCATCTCCAGGTATATAATGCTTCGGACAAGATCCACGTCCAGGGAAGATCCATCCCGGAATATACACATCAATTGATCATCAGTCACTCAGTACCGAGTAGGGCCAATCCAGTCCGTGGAGAAGATCCGTCTCCAGGTATATAATGCTTCGGACAAGATCCATGTCCAGGAAAGATCCATCCCTCAATAATAACAACCACGCTCACTGGGGGTGTACAGAATCCGGAGGGGCTCCTTTAGCCCAAGCGCTATAAACCGCACTGTCAATTCACGTGCTGCACGGATAACTCACGTGCTATAGTACAAATATCTGGATCCGCACGGACAACTCACGTGCTGCACGGAAAACTCACGTGCTATATAAAGCCTATAAGGCCTGCTGCAGGCGGGAAACCCCGATCCACAAAATAATAATAATGTATATAAAGCCAACATGGCCTGCTGCGGCGTGTAGCCCGATCCCAAAAATATCCTTGCAGTCAGGCCCTCGGCCTCCCTCAGTCAACAATCTCTCCAATATCTCTCTCGTGGGCTCACAATGTCATGAAAATAGCTCGAAAATAATGATATGATGTATCAATAAATAACAACAGAGACTAAGATATGATATGTAATGAAATGAATATGAGTGAGTATGAGTTTTAAATTTAAAGCAAATAATTCACAGCAATATGACCTCTGTGGGTTCTAATAACACTGGCACATAGCCTCAACATAATTTTTAATATGATTCTCAGCTCAATTTCTTTAACATATAAAACTGCATGGAAAATGCCAAGATTATCTGACTACAAAATTCCACGGAACAATTACGTCACAATTTCTATGGTGCAGGCCCGTCACCTAGCATGTGCGTCACCTCCAAACAATTCACATAATACGTATATTCAGGGTTCATACCCTCAGCTCCAAGATTAGAAGAGTTACTTACCTCGAACAAGACAAATCCAATTCCGAGCAAGGTCAAAAATGCTCTAGAAATTCCATTATTGTCAACTCCAGAACGACTCGAATCTAGTCACAATTAATTTGATTCAGTCCACACAATTATAGGAATTAATTCCATAACAAAATACTAATATTTCCCAAAAACTCCGAAATTACACTCCAAAAATCGCCTATGGGGCCCATGTTTCGTAATCCGACGAAACACACAAAATCCAACAACCCGTCCAATTACAAATTCAACCATAATAATTTCACTCAATTCCGACTCCAAATCGATGTTCAAATCTCAAAAATTCGTTTTTATGAAATTATAGGAATTTCCTTCAATTTCTCTTGAAGATTCGATAATCTTACACCAAAAATAAAGATTAATTCATGAAATATAATCACAAGGGAGTCAAGAACACTTACCTATAGTTGTGTGGAAATATTCCTCTCCAAAATCGCCCAAACCGAGCTCCAAAATTCGAAAATGGGTGAAAATATCGAACACTCAAACTTAAAGGGTTTTGCCCAGGCTTTTCACACCTGCGGAGCATGGGCTCGCACCTGCGCACACGCTTCTGCGGAAAAATTTCGCACTTGCGCTACCCGACTTCCTCACCATTTTCCGCTTCTGCGAATCCCTTCTCGCATCTGCGCAATCGTAGGTGCAGAAATCCCATCGCACCTACGACCTCTGCTGACATCCTCCAACTCCGCACCTACGCTCGAGCTGCCGCACCTGCGGCTAAGACCCTAGCAAGTGTGATCACACCAGAAGGGCTACAGCTTCAGCAACCTCACAACTCTAATTTTTGATCCGTTAATCATCCGAAACTCGCCCGACGCCCCCGGGACCTCAACCAAGTACACCAACAAGTCCTAAAATGTTCCACGGACCTACTCGAGGCCTCAAATCGCATCAAACAACATTAAAACGACGAATCATACCCCAATTTAAAATCTATGAACTTTGAACTTTCAAATTCTATATCTTGTGCCGAAACACATCAAATCAATCCGGAATGACTTCAAATTTTGCGCACAAGTCATAAATGACATAACGAAGCTATTTCCATTTCCAGAATCGTATTCCGACACCGATATCAAAAAGTCAACCCCCCAGTCAAACTTCCCAAAAATTCAACTTTCGCCATTTCAAGCCTAATTCTACTACGGACCTCCAAATAGTTTTCCGGACACTCTTTTAAGTCCAAAATCACCATACAGAGCTACTGGAATCATCAGAACTCGAATACGAGGTCGTTTACACATAGATAAACATTCGGTCGACTTTTTCAACTTAAGCTTTCCATTTAAGAGACTAAGTGTCTTATTTCACTCTAAATTCTCTTTGGACCCGAACTAACTAACCCGATAAGTCATACAACAGCTATAAAGCACAAATGGAGCAGTAAATGGGGGAACGGGGCTGTAATGCTCAAAACGACTGGCCGGGTCGTTACATTCTCCCCCACTTAAACATACGTTCGTCCTCGAACGTGCCAAGAGTTGTTTTCAAGCCATCAAATCACTATTCCATATTACCACGCATGTACCCGGCGGTGAACCCACGTCACCCTATTCCATATAGGCCTGAAAACACAATACAACTAAAAATCATTAATTTAACCTTAGCCCATAAATCTTGGGATTCAATTCCCAACCTTCAGAATTTCTTTTCAAGACACGAATCTTACATTTATACACTGTATGAGTCTGAACCAGCTACATCGAGCCATAACCTTAACCACGGACACAATCACCTAACATATTACAGAACTCGCATGCTCATAGCACCATTCCTGATCACAATGACTACTCCAACTAACCCGGTACTAGTATTAAACCCAATATCAAGTCAAACCTCATCCCAAAACCTTTGTACACTGTTGATAATAAAAGAAACACGCATAAATCTCATGACCATTCATCAGATCAACCAGTCATAGAATTCCCTCTCATTCGACAAGAACTATAGCCAATTCTAAGCCGACTTTCGATATTATCCTTCCAAATATACCATAATCAAATCTGATAGCACTCATCCTAGATCCGACGACTTCATCTGATCAAATACCAGCTACTTTATTGACATTCCACACCAATAATATCTAAAGCCACAACCTGTGCAATCCGTGCACCAATAAGCAACATTCCAAATGTACTCAATCACGAAAATGACTCAAACAAGAGAACCGTCCCGCAAGCTCGACGGGTGCCACCCCAACGCAATGCTAAGAATTCATCACACTGTAGAACCGTAACACACGAATCTAACACAAAGGATCATATCTCAACATAACTTTGCCGCCATGCGCGACCCCATCCAAACACTGATCCATATGAAATACCTCAGCCACCATGCTCAAAATCAATAACCACGCGTAATCCGACATCAAGTACTCAAAGTGCATTACCATACCCATGTAGAAGCAAGTGAAACAATGCCACACAAACCCAAAAGAACATAATCAATACGCAACCACTCATGCATCACCCAAATACCCATCTCGCGTAAATTTTTCTATAAGGCCCAATAGAACTGCACTAGGTGTGCTTATAACCAACGAATCACAACTCCTCATAGCATAGAAGAGTAACTCACCGAACATAATAGAACACGAATAAGCTCAACAACAACTGAATGACACATCCCTCAACAATAGCAGTATAGAGCCAACCAATCCGACTCGGTGTAGAATACACATCCTAATTGGGCCTACCAATGGAACCCCAAATCAACTCCGAGCACCCACACATGGATAAATAACCCTCCTAAATCCCACAATGACTAAATCATAACACATATTATCGTCTAGCTAGCTTGGGCCATGACTTCATAGTCCAGAACTATGAAAACAACCTGCTCTTGAGAATTCCCAGTCTCCAAGTCCATAGAACACACGAATCACCATATCTGATCCCAACTCCACCGCCAGAATGTCTAACACATCTCTCATACACGATTATCCCACAAGGAATACTTCTAAAATTCTTCAGTGCCCCATAATAAAATTTGAATATCAGCAGTCGATCAACCAGGAGAGTGTCGCAATACCTATGAAATATCCATAATTCAAAATATAGTGCGCCTTCTGAAATGTACACTCTACTCACGCAATACCAAATAATTATATCATTCATCTAAACATCGAAAACCGTCTATGCTCTCTAAGAATTTATGACCTCCCTTTCAAAACTAAACCGTGACCTTGCACACACAAACCTTAATCCCACACAACACACCGCATTTATCATGCCCTCATATGAAAAATACGAGAACCTCATAATCATTCTAAGTCACAAGTAGAATACATATCCGATCAGCTAGAAACCTTCCATTTGATCCCATTCGGTAGAAAATCACAATACTCAACATGCTCCTCAGGCCAGTAGGAAATATCCATCTCAAATCGTGGTAGAAATCCTTAAGAATGCCTTAGGATCCATTTGCACATAATCAAGATATCAAAACTGAATCTCTCTAACTCAACCAAGCCACGCAGGTCGCCAAACCCAAGAGTATTGCCACAAAGTACCTCTAAAAAATCCCCACATCATAAGCACCCAAAGAACCAATCATATCCATTACTATACTGATCCAACTTACCACCAAGCTGTCATATTTCTCTGAGTCCCTTCCAAATATTTCTTCAAATTGATACTTCTCCTTGCTAAAACACCACAATCTTTAACCACAATTCACCCCACGAACCCTAGCATAGAACCACAATGCCCTAAGGCCCATAAGCCGCTGAATTCCCTCTTAAGTACCCCAAAAGCACCACAACTGAGTCATCCACTCTGAAAGACCTTATGTAAATTTAAAATTGTTTCACTTCCCTTTCTTATACTGGAATATAGAATCCATAGTCATACAGAATTTCTGCAAGTCTCGACACCATTCAATGTAAATAACCAATTCTAGCGATATACGAATTTGAAATTTTTTTCAATTGCCACTTATACATTTTTTAATCCATTAGCACCTTCTCGAGAGTCACCCACTTTGCTCAAATCTAAAAATTACACCGAAAGACACGTGCCCCATTAGTACAACACCACTCAAAGAAGTAACCCTGCCTTAATACCACCGACCAAATTCATACTCTGTGCGCGCTACATCCTTCAGAAATAACCTCTCACTCATCACATGATTTTCCTATACTCTTAAAGTGCCATAACCCGTATCTAGAAATTTCCTTACTCGAGTTATTCTCGAACTTCACCTCTGCAAGTCGTCACTAATTCCCAAATATACCTCAGACCAAAACAAAAATTTGACACATAGCCATGAATTAAATTGTCAATAGAAGACTCCCCCACTTGGCTTAAACTCATAAATTTAAACAGTCGATAACTCACAATATCCATACTCTATTACTGTCATAATACCATAGTCAGTTCAACGAAAATTCTTCTCAAGCTCATACAACGCCAACCATAAAATATCTCAATCGTCTGCTAAGCTCGCATTCATTCTCTTAACACTCAAGTCAACTTTCTCAACCAGATTCAAATTAAAATCTCAACACATATGTCTTGCTAGCAGAAAAGAAACTCTCCACTCATATTATAAGGAACAGACCTACGTAGATTACTCCGCAGGGGATGACCCACCTGCTTAGCCTCAAATTGGTATCTTGTTATACCCTTTCGCAGTCACAATTACTATGCAATCACTTAGTCTATATGAGTCCAAACTCATTAACCAGACATGAGAATTTAATTTGCCCCAAAATTTAACAACGTGAAAGATCCTTCGAAACATTCATACTCGAGACTGTACGTCACATCAAAACAAAAAATCAAGCACCCAATGGCCCTTTTTACATTTCAAGGTAAACACTTCTTGTCACATTCAAATCGTCTTAACACATCCCGCATTTACATCATACTCATCACAAAGACATTCCTCCGCTCATCGAGTCACAAATTCCACTCGTAGGGACATTACCGGACATATATGTCCAAATGCACAAGTTACAACCGAAGCAACCGAGCTTAAGCTGCGGTCTAACCATGGCCTCAAGTCCTCCAGACTGGCCCATCACCAAAATACAGTATACACATCTCGAACCTCATTCATAGAATCATAAGTCGGCGATGCACAGCTAATACCGAACACTCATGTGCGCATACGAATGCGTGAAAGGAATTCAAAGAGTTATATTTCAAGCCAAATCAATTCCGTATGATAAGGAAAGAAAGATGGAAAATTACCCTAAATGCCCTGTAGACTCTCGAAGATAACTATGAACGTCATCATACCGATCCGCAAGACTTTACTAGACACTTGCTTATGATTTGTAGAACCTATGAACCTAGAGCTCTGATACCACCTTGTCACGACCCAAAATTCGACTAGTCGTGATGGCACCTAACCCAACCCACTAGGCAAGCCAATTATCAAATATCCAATTCCAATAACAATTATTTAGGCAATTTAAGTAAAGAAAAACCTTAATCTTATACATTCCCCAAGAACTAGTAGTACAAATCATGAGCTTCTAAGAATGGAGTATACAAAGCTGGTATGAAGTAATACATCATCTGTTTGAAAAGTATATAAACATAGTTTTATGAATCTAAGGCTACCATGAACAAGAGGCAGCTACAACCGGAACGCAAGTACATCTTTAGATCCAGCTTCCAACGAACACAGCAACATTAGCAGCCAACATCTGCACGCAAGGTGCAGAAGTGTAGTATGAGTATAACCGACCCCATGTACTCAATAAGTAACAAACCTAACCTTAGGTTGAAAGTAGTGACGAGCTTGTACCAAGGTCGGGTCCAAAACCAATAGTCTACAACGATCCATAACAACGTAAAGCAAGTAATACAAGAAGCAACTCAAAGATAAAATGCTTAGCTAAATAATGATTTCTAAAAATAGTTCTTCCTTTCAAGTACATCAGTGAAAACCCAAATCGTTTACCAGAGTTGCTAAAAATATGAATAAGTTTGAAAACAATAATTTTCCCAAAATTCTTTCAATAATAAATAAAATGTTTCATTTTCTTTCAAGATAACAGTGTAAAACAAATACATCACTATGCCCATCTATCAACATGTGTGAGAAATCATGAATGATGTGATACCGTACAACATAAGGAAAATACATCTCTATGCATGTATGTTATGTGTGGATATCAATGCAATGTATCTCAGAGATGAACTCATGTACTCACACTCCCAGAGTACTCAATCTCACTTTCTCACACATTCCACTCATCATGCCCAATCACTCGGTACTGTATATGGCCAATTCGGCCCAGGAAAGATCCATTCCAGAATATACACATCAACTGATCATCAGTCACTTAGTACCGAGTAGGGCCAATCTAGTCCATGGAGAAGATCCATCTCCAGGTATATAATGCTTCGGACAAGGTCCACGTCCAGGAAAGATCCATCCCTCAATAATAACAACCACGCTCACTGGGGGTGTACAGAATCCGGAGGGGCTCCTTCAGCCCAAGCGCTATAAACTGCACTGTCAACTCACATGCTGCACGGATAACTCACGTGCTATAGTATAAATATCTGGATCCGCACGGACAACTCACGTGCTGCACGGATAACACACGTGATATATAAAGCCTATAAGGCCTGCTGTAGGCGGGCAACCCCGATCCACAAAATAATAATAATGTATATAAAGCCAATATGGCGTGCTGCGGCGTGCAGCCCGATCCCAAAAATATCCTTACAGTCAGGCCCTCGGCCTCCCTCAGTCATCAATCTCTCCAGTCTCTCTCTCATGGGCTCACAATGTCATGAAAATAGGCCGAAAATGATGATATGATGTATCAATAAATAACAACAGAGACTGAGATATGATATGCAATGAAATGAATATGACTGAGTATGAATTTTCAATTTAAAATAAATAATTCACAGCAGTATCACCTCTGAGGGTCCCAATAACACTGGCACATAGCCTCAACATAATTTTTAATATGATTCTAAACTCAATTTCTTTAACACATAAAACTGCATGAAAAATGCCAAGATTATTTGACTACAAAATTCCACGGAACAATTATGTCACAATTTCTATGGTGCAGGCCCATCACCTAGCATGTGCGTCACCTCCAAACAATTCACATAACACGTATATTCAGAGTTCATACCCTCAGTTCCAAGATTAGAAGAGTTACTTACCTCGAACAAGACGAATCCAATTCCGAGCAAGGTCAAAAATGCTCTAGAAATTTCATTATGCGTGTATCAACTCCAGAACGGCTCGAATCTAGTCATAATTAATTTGATTCAGTCCACACAATTGTAGGAATTAATTCCATAATAAAATACTAATATTTCCCATAAAATCCGAAATTACACTCCAAAAATCGCCCGTGGGACCCATGTCTGGTAATCCGACTAAACTCACAAAATCCGACAACCCGTCCAATTACAAGTTCAACCATACTAATTTCACTCAATTCCAACTCCAAATCGATGTTCAAAACTCAAAAATTTATTTTATGAAATTATAGGTATTTCCTTCAATTTCTCTTGTAGATTCGATAATCTTATACCAAAAATGAAGATTAATTCATGAAATATAATCACAAGGGAGTCAAGAACACTTACCTCAAGTTGTGTGAAAAAATTCCTCTCCAAAATCGCCCCGACCGAGCTCTAAAATCCGAAAATGGGTGAAAATATCGAACCCTCAAACTTAAAGGGTTTTGCCCAGGCTTTTCGCACCTACGGAGCCTGGGCTCGCACCTGTGAACACGCTTCTTCGGAAAACTATCGCACTTGCGCTGCCCGACTTCCTCACCATTTTCCGCTTCAATGAATCCCTTCCCGCATCTGCGCAATCGCAGGTGCGGAAATCCCATCGCACCTGCGAGCTCTGTTGATACCCTCCAACTCCGCACCTGCGCTCGAGCTGCCGCACCTGCGGCCAAGACCCTCGCAAGTGTGATCACACCAGAAGGGCTACAACTTCAGCAACCTCACAACTCCAATTTTTGATTTGTTAATCATCCGGAACTCGCCCGACGCCCCCGGGACTTCAACCAAATACACCAACAAGTCCTAAAGCTTACCACGGACCTACTCGAGGCCTCAAATCACATAAAACAATATCAAAACAACGAATCGTACCCCAATTCAAAATCTATGAACTTTGAACTTTTAAATTGTATATCTTGTGCCGAAACACATCAAATCAATCCGGAATAACTTTAAATTTTGCACACAAGTCATAAATGACATAGCGAAGCTATTCCCATTTCCATAATCGGATTCTGACCCCGATATCAAAAAGTCAACCCCCCGGTCAAACTTCCCAAAAATTCAATTTTGCCATTTCAAGCCTAATTCCACTACGGACCTCCAAATAATTTTATGGACACGCTCCTAAGTCCAAAATCACCAAACGGAGCTACTGAAATCATCAAAACTCGAATCCGAGGTTGTTTACATATAGATCAACATTCAGTCTACTTTTCCAACTTAAGCTTTCCATTTAAGAGACTAAGTATCTCATTTCACTCTAAATTCTCTCCGGACCTAAACTAACTAACCCGATAAGTCATACAACAGCTATAAAGCACAACGGAGCAGTAAATGGGGGAACAGAGCTGTAATTCTCAAAACGACCGACCGGGTCGTTACACCTTTAAATCCCGATTCCGAGGTCGTTTACTCAAAAAACAAACCTTAGTCAATACTTCCAACTTAAAGCTTACCAAATTAGAATTTTCTTTCCAAACTAATTCCGTATTTCCTGAAATTCAATTCCGACCATATGTGCAAGTCATAAGACCTGAAGTGAAGCTGCTCAGGGTCTTAAACCGCTGAATGATGTGCTAGAGCTCAAAACGACCGGTCTGGTCGTTACCGAGAGTAAGTTTTGATTGGAATTTTAGAGGGAAGAAGCACATACCACATACAAAATATATACAAATTAGATACAAAATATTTACAAAAGACATTATATAAAATTTGTATAAAAATTATATTTAAGTTGTATGATATTGTAGTTGTATTTAACTAGGTAGAAATAATTTATGAAAGTTATAGATAAGTTATAAATAAGTTGTATAATATATAATTAGTTGTATAAAATTTATTTTTACTATGTATGTTGTTATAAATATTCAAATTTGCATTAAATTTGTACGAAATTTATTTTTAATTTGTATATTGATGTACCATATCTTGTTCTTAGAGATAAAGATTTTATGTGTTTAGTTTGAATATAAATATGCAATGAAGTTTAGATTCAGAAGTTCAGTTTTAGATCTTGCTAAAATCCATCCCAAATTCTCCTTAACTTTCTATATAAAACAATTCACACTATGCAATATGCAGTTCAAAAACTAAAAGCAAAATATGCAACTTTTTTTAATAAAAAAATTTAAAATAAGTAAATAAACTTGCAAGCTTATTAATTTGCATGTGATTCTTCTTCATCAATATCTATGAAATAATAAGCAAAGTTTATTTAGATGGTAATGTAAGATACTATATGTGTTGTCAACAATGAGCTTTTTTCTTTGGGATAAGTCACAATGAAAATTTTTATACTCCCTGCATCCTATTTCGTTTTTACTCCTTTCTATTAAAATCCGTCCCAAAATATGCAATTACTTGATTTGTTTTGTGGAAAATGTTGACTATTGGGAGTATCTTTGGTCCCAATATTCTGGAGAGAAGAGGGGAGAGAGGGGATAAAAAAAAATAGTGTAACTAAATCTCTTGATTGAAGACACTAATAATGGATTGAGAGCCTTTTAAGGTAGAATGTATATAATTTGTAAGTAATCCTTGTTTAGGATGGGTAATATACAAAATTAGAACAATTTTGGTAAATATGTTTCAAATATTGTATAGGAACGAAAAAATCCCTTTGCACAAATAGGATGTTTTAAGGAGTATTATCACTTTTAGCCCGCGTCAGATTTATATTTTATATATATATATATATATATATATATATATATATATATTTTGGGAGATATATTTCGGCTATTATTTTGGGAGCGACCATACAATGTTATTTTTTCATGTTTTAATTGGTTCACAAAATTCATTTTCCCATGTTTTAATTGGTTCACAAAATTGTACCGATTGTCATCTTAAAGGGATATACATATTTATATTTATATTTATATTTATATTTTGGCTATTATTTTGGGAGCAACTATACAATGTCATTTTTCCATGTTTTAATTGGTTCACAAAATTTTACCGATTGTCATCTTAAAGGGATTGGTCTTCAAAAGTTGTCATTTTTTACTTTGTTGAAAAAATAATTTCGTCTTAATCAAGGGTATCATAGTTCTTCAATTTTGAAAGCTTGAAATATTTTTTTGGGGTTGAAAATGAAAGTTAAGATTGATTATTGCTAAAATCTTTTGAATACTGATAATTTATGCTTAAATTTAGTTCAAACATTGAGTTAATGATTTGCTTTAAAAATCTCAAGCTTCATTATTGGTCCTTAGAAGTGTAGAAGAAGATAAAACAGATTTTCTTGATTTGAATATTTTGACTAAATTAATGGTTGGGGATAGTTTGTGTTAGTATTTGAATATTTTGTTTCAAATAAGATATCATTTGGAGTAGGTTTGTGATGGTTTGATCGAAATTGAAATTGCAAAGTTGAAGAATGAAGGAGATATGTTAGTTTCAATATTTGAAAATAGTACAGATTTTTAAATACGAATTAAGTGGCAATTTCGTAATTAATTTGAAAACTCTGGCAACCCAATTCTTAGTAAAATGACCATAAATACCTCATACGATGTCGAAATTTGATTTCAGTTGCTATGGTTCCAAAATTATGATATAGATATAATAGTTTAGTTGAAACACGAATCAAATGTCATTTGCTCAATATGGTAACCTTTATGCTCAAATCGACGTTGAAATTGAAAACAATCACCACACAACCCAAACTTATCCAAAACTTATCGGAATTTAACCAAACTTTGTGGATATATCCAAAATCATCATAAAAATTTATTGGAATAATTAAAACCCGATTCCGAGTCCGTTTACCCAAAAATTAAACCTTGGTCAACTCTTCCAACTTAAAGCTTCTAAAACGAGAATCACTCTTCCAAATCAATCATGAACCGCCCGAAAATCGAAATCAACCATACACGTAAGTCATAATACATAATATGAAGCTACTCAAAGTATCAAACCACCGAATGGAACGCTAAAGCTAAAAACGACCGGTCGGGTCGTTACATTCTCCCCCACTTAAACATGTGTTCTTCCTTGAACGTGGCAAGAGTCGTTTCAAAGCCGTCAAATCTCCATATACCCTCACCATACACATAACCATGGCTGATCCTACATCACCCCAATCCATATAAACCCGACAACACCACCTAACACAGGATCCTTACTTTAACCTTAGTCCATAAACCTTAAAACCCAAATCCCAAACATCCGAAACTCATTATATGACCCGATTCTTCCATCTATGCACCGTATAACTATGAACAAGCTGTATCGATCCATAACCATATCTCAAGACATAATCACATGATATACCACACATAACATAAATACTCATAGCAATAACTTCCGACTGCAATAGCTGCTCGATAACCAACCCGACACCGGAACAAACCTCTATCAACTAAAACCTTGTTATAAACTTTTGTACACTGCCAATGGTGAAAGAAACATACAGAAACTCATAACCACCCATTGGATTAACAAGTTGTGGAGCTCTCTTGCCCGATAAGAACCATAGCCAAAATCTAAGCTGACTAGAGACACAATTCTTGCAAACACACCATAATCAAATCCGATGTCACTCATTTTAGGACCAATAACCTCACCTCATCCAGTACAAGCTACTCGACCAACCTGTCACACAAATCCTTCTTAGAGCCGCATACCATGCAATCCGTGCACCAACAAATAATAACTCAAATATACCCAACGATGGAAAGCGAATGAAAATGAAGAAATCATCCCGCCAGCTCAACATATACCACCACGAAGCGCAATGCTATCAATCCACCACACAAGGGGAAACATTACACACGAAATAAGCATAAAGGATCATATCCTAGCATAACGTTGATGTGATGCATGACCCAATCCGACACCGGTCCACCTGGAATACGTCGAGCCATGATACTCACAATCAACAACCATAAGCATATCAACATCATGGAGATATGGATATCACTATATACCAGAAACAGAAAGACCATAACCAGAAACAGGAAGACCATAACCAATGCACAATCTACCATTCAATACCCTAAGAGCAATCTCGCTCGAATTTCGCTACAATGCCCAAACATAACCGCATCAGTGTGCAGATAACCAACAGATCACAACCCATAGCAGCATAGGAGAGTAACACATGAGACATATCAGAACATGAATGTGATCCACCCTAACCGATAACATACCCCTCCACTATAACTGTGTTGAGTAGATAAATCTAACTCGATTTAGAACACACATCCTTATTAGACCTACTAGTATCCTCCAAATCAATTCCGATCCTTCCAAAGTAGGTAGATAGCCTCCTAAAAGCCCACATTAACATATATATGGTACATACCATCAATTACCAACCTCTTAACATACCTTCACCGTTCATAACCATGGAACAATCTGCCTCGAGAACCCTCTTTGTCTTTAAATCCCTAAAATACTAGAATCTCCATATTTGATCACAACTACACTACTCAAATAACTGACACATTCCTCACACACCAACAACTCACGAGAAGTACTTCTATAATTCTTTCGTGCCACAAAGCAAAATCTAGACATCATCAGTCGATCAACCAGGTAATTACCATAATACCAGTCAGGCATCAGTAAGTCGAAACATAATTTGCCTTTTGGAGTGCGCACCCTTCTTAGGTGGTATAAAATAATGCTAGCATTATTCTAAACATTTGAAATTGTCCATGCTTTCTAGAACTGGTGACCCCATTCAGGCAAAAATCGTAACACGCAACACGTTCCTTATGCCAGTAGCAGACATCTAGCTCAAGCTGTGGTCGACACTATCAAAAACTTTTCGAGGCTAGTCCGCACATCAAAAAGCTATCAGAACTAAACATCCCCAACTCAACCAAGTCACGCAAGCCGTCAAACACAAGAGTATTACCATAGAACGTTGGTGAAGCATTACAACACTAAAGGACCAGTTACCTTTGTTGCTATGCTGACCCAACACCATCGAGCTGACCTATTTCTTCTAATCCTCCTCGACTTGTCTTCAGTCTACACTTTCACTTATCGTTACATAATGATCCTAAGTCTAAGCTCGTTGTGGAAGACCCTAGCACGAAACACATTATCCGACAACCCATAAACCGTTGTATTTCCTCTAGAGCACCCAACAATGTTGCAATCGAGATACCCACTCTGAAGAGACCTTCTATGAATCGGAAGATGTATGAAAGTTGTAGCACCCAACAATGTAGATTTATTAATGATATAGATGTACCACAAGTTCCAGCACTATCCCATGAAAATCTCAAATCTTAGTCATGTACAAATTCCGAGGAACCTCTCAACACCGCATATATACCTTAGACCCAAGACTGATATGACACTTTCCCATGCAATCTGATCATTGATAGTAGACTCCCCCACTTGGCACTGAGTCATAGGACAAAACATCCAATGATCCACATTACCAACCTTCATAAGCTCGTACAACACCTATCTGATACACGAACCTGTTGCATCTCACACTTGAACAACTGAAGATCTACCAACACGTCCGCTTCCTTTGTCTGGACAATACCTCGAGACAATGATCGAGCATCTATGGCCCCCTCGTAGCCCATCCGCAACATTACACACCGTCGGAACATAGCTGATACCGAGCGTGCAACATCATATATGAGTGGATGTGAAGAGATATAAATATATGCTTCAAGCTAAATCAATGCCGCATGATAAAGAATGAAAGGAGTGGTTCCTAATGGTTCCGTATTGATACGCGAGACTCTACTAAACTTTCTTATGGATCGTAGCACCTATGAACCTAGAGCTCTGATACCAACTTGTCACGGTCCCAATTTCCCAACTTAGAATGTCGTGATGGCACCTAGTCTCTAAGACTAGGTAAGCCTAATACATTACACATGCTAAGTTAATAATAGAATTGAACTATTTAATCATTTATCATAAACCATTAAATGACATACATAGCCACAAGTGGCCAATAGTTATACATTTCCCAAAACCAGTAGTACGAAGTCATAAGCACTACTAAAACATACAAGAATTTCTAAAAACAATACTATTTTGAATTACAATTTAACAGTAGCATAATGAAGTAAGATGGTGACTCCGAGGCCTTGAACGTCAAGCCGTTATACCTTGAAGTCTCCCTCGGAAAAAATGCAACTCTCAACAACACAATCATAATACCTGGATCTGCACAAAAATATGCAGAATCATAGCATGAGTACACCACAATGGTACCCAGTAAGTATCAAGCCTAACCTCGATAGAGTAGTGACGAGGCCAGGTCAAGACACCTACTAGACATAGAAACCTGTTCAAGATATACATAAGCTAACAATGAAAATAACATCAATATAAGACCAACGGCAAAAATATTATTGATTTACAACCAACAATGAAGTAATAAAAACATAAATGGCAACAAGTAGTAAACGAGTAAAAAAGAAACAACACAATCAGAACACCGATGAGATGTAAGGAAAAACGGATGATAACTCAAATAATCAAATCGCTCCCAATGTATGGACTTACAACAAGAATTACCCCGAGTCACTACACCTCATAAACCACAAATTATGGACCACAGTTTCCAAATCTTACACATATGGCACCTCGTGCCCACAATAACAATCACCTTCGCATGGCAATGCCCACGTGCTACCATGTACTTTGCAACCGTGATAAATACTTATTTAGATGAACGAAAGATATATTTAAGTATCATAAAATATAATAACAATCTTGAATAAAATAAGATGTCAAATGAAATAATGAGTTTATTTTAGGAATCAAGTAAAGTAAAATAATATATAATTCGTACGAAACAGAGTATAAGAAGGATTTAGTTTAGAAATCAATAAAATTGGGTAAAAGTATCATTTTTAAACAAAACAAAACATAAGTTAAATTAACGAATTAAATATAGAATTTGTTAAGGAAAAGTATGATAACAATTTTAAGTAATGTAAACATCTAACAAGGTGATGAGTATAATTTGTGAACCCAATTATTGTGAAAGTGCGATAACCATTTAGAATAATAAGCACCGAATGAGATAACGAGTTCTATCTTAAGAGACACATAGAATAAAACATGTTAATAATTCTTTTATTTAAACTATTATGTTACCAACAACTCAACAGAATATGATATAGTGACTCCACACAATTAAATTCACATTGACAATCAATTCACCAAGTTATAACGGAGGTACAGATTGGCATGTTAAAGCAACACAAAAAATCATGTAGAATGCATGACTCACACAAGAAAACACAATCGTTCCAACACTAAGATAACAACGATTAACCAAACACAATCAAAATACGGATGCATGATTGAAGGAAGAACAATGACCATTCAATTCAACAAGTTGTTCCAACATGGAATGTACAACAACCGAGGTACCGCCTTGTATGCACATTTCACAATTTCAATCACAATCTTTCCTTATATCATCGCGTGAGCCTTACATTTAGTTTTGAAAATCATTTTCCAGAAATAGCTACACGTGTTTTAGCGCACCTTATCTCACCGTATGGCTTCAAGTAGTTCCCTACTAGCAACACGCGTATCAAACCTACCTTATCTCACCGCATGCGTATCAACCCCTTGGCTTATACCACCGCATGCGTATCAATATCACAACACAATCACAACTTGCACCACAAGTGCCCATATGCCACAACTTGCCATAAAGTCAACAACATCAATATTTCCACAATAAATAGCCCATGGCTCAACCACAATGTGTACAAGAATTTAAACAATAACAAAATGAATGGGAATGCTCAACATGGAAAGGTATCTCAATAATTAACAATTTCGCCTCAATGTGATAACAACTATAATGACTTCAACACCAATAACTCAACAAGATGATATTACAAGAAGTAACAACTTCAACTAAAAATGATTCAACAATTAAGAGATAACAAGACAATAAGGTAGGTAATAACTTCAACTAAAGCATATAAAAGCAAAATAACAACTAAGAGGTAGAACAAGTGCTAACAACGTCAAATAGAAAATGTAAGAGTAGATTAACAATGAGAGATATAACATGTTATAACAGTTCAATTAAAGGCATGGAAAGAGTCTAGATAATCTAAATCGGACAAATACCACATATAGCCCGTGTACCCACTCGTAAGCTTTCGTACACGACTTTCATATAACAAAAATAGTATAATCAACCCAAATCCTAAGGGGTAGTTTCCCCCACAAAAAGCTTGGCAAGATACTTACCTCAACTAGGCCAACTCAACTGTCATGACCCCAAATCCACTAGTCATGATGGCACCTAACCCAACCCGCTAGGTAAGCCAACTAATAACCATCCAGTTTCAATAATATTAATAAGACAATTGAACAAAAGGAATTGTCTGAATCTTATACAGTTTCCCCAAGAACTGGTAGTACAACTCATGAGCTTCTAAGAATAGAGTTTAAAAAGTGGAAATGAAATAAATACATAGTCTGTTTGAATAGTACATAAACATAGTTTTACAGATCTAAAGCTACCACGAACAATAGGCAGCTACAGCTGGGACCCATGTATATCTTCAATCCAGCTCCCATCGAACGTAGCAACATCAGCAACCAACATTTGCACGCAAGGTGCAGAAGTGTAGTATGAGTACAACCGACCCCATGTACTCAATAAGTAACAAACCTAACTTTAGGTTGAAAGTAGTGGCGAGCTAACAGAAAAGTCGGGTCCAACACCGATATTCCACAACAATTCATAACAACATAGTACACGTAACAAAAGAGCATCTCAGAAATAAAAGGCTCAGTCCGTTTACAGTTCCAGAAAAAAATAGGCAATTCTTTTCAAGTATCTCAGTGAAAATCTAAATCTTTTACCGAAAAAACCAAAATGCGAGTAAGTTTGAAAACTATGATTTCCCCAAAACTCCTTTCAACAAATAATAAGATGTTTCATTTTCATATAGCATGAGGAAAGTACTTCTCTATGCCTGCATGTCAAGATACAGGTAAAATCACAAATGTCCCCAAAATTGGGTAGCGGAAGGAAATGCACCTCTATGGATGTATCTCAAGTACACATGTCAAATGCGATGCATCTCGATAATGAGCTCATGTACTCACACTCTCAGAGTAATCGATCTCACTATCTCGCATTCTCTCTCACTATGCTCAACACACTCAATCACTCAGCGTTGTACCATACCCGCTGCGGCGTACAGCCCGATCCCTATTTATAGTCGACTGCGCTCACTGGGGGTGTGCAAACTCCTGGAGGGGCTCCTTTCAGCCCAAGCACTATATCGCTGCGGCGTGCAACCCAATCCCATAATATATAAATAGCCATAAGGCTCGTTGCTCCATGCAACCCGATCCCATAAATGTAATCAATATATATCATGATGCGGCGTGCAGCCCGATCCCATATCTGTCACTCATAATCAGGCTCTTGGCCTCACTCAGTCATCAATCTCTCCAGTCTCACTCACGGGCTCACAATGTCATGAAACTAGCCCGACAACAATGATATGATGTGTCAATAAATAACAAATAAGACTGAGATATGATATGAATGCATGAATATGACTGAGTACGAAATATCAATGAAATCAGTGAGATGACGGTAAGAAACGACCTCTATGGGTCCCAACAGTATCGGCATAAAGCCTAAACATGATATCTAGCATGATTGACATATCAATTACTTTATCACATGGTGAAAACACAGACATTAACAAAGTAGGACCACTATACAGTGCCGTGGAAATAACAGAGTCCCAATGCACATGGTGCACGCCTACACGCCCGTCACCTAACATGTGTGTCACCTCAACACAAATCACATAACATGTATTTCAAGGTTTTATACCCTCAGCACTAAGATTAGAAGAGTTACTTACCTCGAACAAGCCAATACCAATATCGAACAAGCCAAGCGGTGCTCCGAAGATGCCATAACGTGCGTTCCGACCTCCGAACAGCTCGAAACTAACCAAAAACAACTCAACTACATCAAACAATGCTAAAGGAAACCATTCCAAATTATAAAGATCGAATCCTTAATCAAAACCCAAAACCGGCCAAAAGTCACACACGGTCCCGCGCCTCAGAACCCAACAAAACTCACAAAATCCGACAACCCAATCAATTACGAGTCCAACCATGCTAGTTTCACTAAAATCCGACTCCAATTCAATGTTCAAATATCAAAAATTCATATTATGAAACTTTAGGCCAAAACCCCCAATTTCTTCTTTAAAATTCACAATCCAATCACCAAAAATGAAGGTAGATTCATGGAATAAGATCAAAACCAAGTGTAGAATACTTACCCCAATCCATGTGATGAAAATTGCTCCAAAATTCGCCTAAACCGTGCTCCAAAATCCGAAAAAGGGTGAAAAATCGCGAACCCTCTAACTTAAAGGGTTCTGTCCAGTCAATCCGCACCCGCGGACAAAAGGTCGCATCTGCGACCTTCACTTCTACGAGAACAGCTTGGCCAGCCTTGATCGCTTCTGCGATGACTAGGACCGCACCTGCGATCGCGCTTCTGTGCGCATTGGCCGCTTCTGCGCATGCGCATATGCGCCATGGCTTCTGCTTCTACGGGCCTCCTCATCCAGCTCTCATCTCCCATCTGTGACGCCTTTGTCGCACTTGCGAGCCCATTTTTGCAAGCGCGGAAACACCAGAACCAGCAGCCTTCAACAATGCAATATGCAATGAAATTGATCAGAACCTCGTCCGAAACTCACCCGAGGACCCTGAGACCTCAACCAAATATACCAACAAGTCCCATAACATAATACGGACCTACTCAAGGCCTCAAATCATACCTAAAACATCGAAACGACGAATCACACCTAAATTTAAAATCAATAAACTTTGAAACTTCAACTTCCACAATCGATGCCGAAACCCATCAAATTACATTAGACTGACCTCAAATTTTGCACACATGTCACATATCACATTACGGACCTATTCCAATTTCTAGAATCAGATTCTGACCCTGATATCAAAAAGTCAACCCCCGGTCAAACTTTCCAAAAATTCAACTTTCGCCATTTCGAGCCTAATTCCACTACGGACCTCCAAAACTTTTTCGGACAGGCTCCTTAGTCTAAAATCACCATACAGAGCTATTGGAATCATCAGAAATCAAATCTGAGGTCGTTTACACATAAGTCAATATCCGGTCAACTTTTTCAACTTAAGTTTTCTATTATGAGACTCAGTGCCTCATTTCTCTCCGAAATCCTTTCGGACCCGAACCAATTACCCCGGCAAGTCATAAAATGACTGTAAAGCATAAAGTGAGCAGTAAATGGGGCAATAGGGCTGTAATACTCGAAACGACCGGTCGGGTCGTTACATCAACCCTCCGAAATAGATTTCCCCCTAAAATTCACCTCCAAATGGCTCAAATCTAACCAAAAATGTCTTAATAACATAAAACAATGCAAGAGAAACAAATTACATTAAATAAAGCTATGATTTTTATATTGTTTCCTAAAAAATCAGCAAAAGTTAACAGCCCGCCTTGGATTCTGAATCCAAGATTATCCGAGCGAAGCCCGAACCAATACAAGCTCACACAAATAAAAGAAAACTCAATCGGAGTCCGATAGCTCAACCAATTCGCCAAAATTTCACTCTTCGGTGTTCATAACCCAAGAGTCTAACCCACACTAGTTGCGTCCCATATTTCTCGAAATACTCCTCCAAACCTCGCCAAATTTCAGTATGTTGTTCTCCTAATATAGGATAACAAAAACCCAAAAGGAATCGAGAAATAAATGCCTCTAACTCATTTTCAATTTTTAAAATTTAGGACATAACCCTAGGTCTCGATTTAAAGAATTAAATGAGTTTTCAATTAAAATCATGGATTAAAGCTTAGACCAAGGGAATGAATCAAATGGAAATACTTAGGTTATGGTTTAGACCTTACCCCATGGAAGAAACTTGAAGAACATCCTTGAATTCTCCCTATCCCAAACTTTCGAGATGAGAAAAACTCCAACAACATTAATAGCCGAAAACGTCTACCTGTTCTGCCTCGTTTCTTATGCCAAACGATCCTAAACTCACTTTCGATACCTCCATTGGATTCCTTGTGCAATTAAAGTAAAGTTAAACTTTTGAATCACTCAATTTGACCTTATAATGTAGGAGATATGTTAGTTTCAATCTTTGAAAATAGTACATATTTTTAAATACGAATTCAGTGGCAATATCGTAATTAATCTAAAAATAATCTAGCAACCCAATTCTTAGTACAATTACCATAAATGCATCATACGATGTCGAAACTTGATGATTTCAGTTGCTATGGTTCCAAAATTATGATACGGATATAATAGTTTAGTCAAAACATAAATCAAATGTCATTTGCTCAATATGGTAACCTTTATGCTCAACTCGATGTCGGAACTAGAAAACAATCACCATACAACCCAAACTTATCCAAAACTCATCGGAATTTAACCCCACTTTGTGGATATATCCAAAATTATCATACAAACTTATTGGAATAATTAAAACCCGATTCCGAGTCCGTTTACCCAAAAGTTAAACCTTGGTCAACTCTTCCAACTTAAAGCTTCTAAAACTAGAATCATTCTTCCAAATTAATCCTGAACCGCTCGAAAATCGAAACCAACTATACACGCAAGTCATAAAACATAATATGTATCTACTCAAAGTCTCAAACCACTGAATGGAATGCTAAAGCTCCAATAAGACCAATCGGGTCGTTACATCAAAATCATGCTAATCAGGTAGAGTTTGTGAACATTTTAATAAATAAGTTGAGTACAAATAAACAAAGTCATGCCATTATAATGGAATTTGGTGAAAAACTGAACAACCACAAAGTTATGTCAACCGGGATAAAGTTTGTGAACAATTATCCATATAGGTAGCATAAATATTTTTTAAAATTTATCAATTCGATAGAGAAATCCATAACAAGCAACAAGTGTGTGAGGGGTATGTGGGTTATTTTTTAAACATATTAAAAACAAAAATAATATTTAAAGACTATCCCTTTATAGTGTCATTCCTATGAGTCACTCGTTTTTATCTCGTTAAGAAAGTTTTGAAAGAACACTCACGGTCAGTATTAGGTAGTAAAATTCCGATGAATCACCATAATTTTAAATTAAAAGGCAACTTGCCTGTAACAACCCGACCGGTCGTTTTGAGCTCTAGCGTGTCATTCAGTGGTTTGAGACCTTGAGCAGCTTCACTTAAGGTATTATGACTTGTACGCGTGGTCGGAATTTAATTTCGGGAAGTTCGGAGTTGATTTGGAAAGAAAATTCTAATTTTAGAAGCCTTAAGTTGGAGAAATTCACTAAAGTGTGATTTTTTAGTAGACAACCTCAGAATCGGGATTTGAAGGTTCCAACAGGTTCGTATGATTATTTTGGACTTAGGTGTATGTCCGGATCGGGTTTTAGATGACCCGGGAGCATTTCAACGCCTATTTTGGAAGGTTGGCGTTTTGGAAGAATTTCATAAATTTGAGTTGAAGTGCATTTCAATATTATCGACATCCGTTTGGGATTCCGAGTCCGGAAATAGCTCCGTATGATGATTCCGGTCTTAGGAGCGCGCCCGAAAGTGAATTTGAAGGTCCGTAGGTTATTTTGGGGTCATTTGGGTGAAAATTGGAAATTTGGATAATTTTAAGAAGTTTGACCGGGAGTGGACTTTTTGATATCGAGGTCGGATTCCGATTCCGGAAGTTGGAGTAGGTTTGTAATGTCAATTATGACTTGTGTGAAAAATTTGAGGTCAATTAGATGTGATTTGATAGGTTTCGACATCGATTGTAGAAGTTTGGAATTTCAAAGTTCATTAAGTTTGAATTGGAGGGTGATTCGTAGTTTCGATGGTGTTGGGTGTGATTTGAGGCCTCGAATAAGTTCGTAATGTGTTTTGAAACGTGTTGGTATATTTGGTTTAGGTCCCGAGGGCCTCGGGTGGATTCCGGATGATAAGCGGATCGAGTTTGGACTTGGGAAGAACACCTGAAACTTCCAGCTTTTGGTATAACCGCACCTGAGCAGAGGTAGCCGAAGGTGCGATCTCACAGGTGTGAGCCACGAGTCGTAGGTGCGAAGGAGAGGAGGCTGTCCAGTAACTACAGGTGCGGAACATTTGGGCGCACCTGGGCAACGCAGGAGAGGGCGATGGGCACAGGTGCGGCGCATGGACCGCATAAGCGAACGCGTAGATGCGCTACATGGGGAGCAAATGCGGGGAGTGTTGGGACGAGCTGGAGCCGTACCTACGATGGAATTTCCATAGGTGCGGAGCCGCATAAGCGGTTATTTGACCGCAGGTTTGAAGGTCGGGCTGGGCAGTGTGTTTCTTTAAAACAAGAGTTTGGCTCAATTTCACTTCATTTCCTCCATGGGAGCCGGTCTTGGAGCGATTGTGGAGCTCTATCTTCATCATCTATGTCAAGGTAAGTGATTCCCACCTATTGCAAGTTAGATACTTGGATTATATATGGATTTAGACATGAAAAATTGTAGAAATTTGGAATTTTGGTAGATAACCTAGAAATTAGATTTTGACCACAAATTTGGGTATGAAATTGAGAACATATTATATACTTTGGTTCGTAATGCTATGGGTAGTGTTATCTTCGAAAAATTTTCTGAATCCGGGCACATGAGCCTGAAGGTGATTTTATCGACTTTTCGAGTGGAGTTGGAAGTTGTTGTAAATTGAATTATAATGAGTATTAGAGCATATATTTATGGATTTACACATTTATTGAATAGTTTTGGAGCGATGGGCATCGATTCGAGTTGTTGGAAAAGCTTTGGAGCCGGTTATGGAACTTCGGAGTGAGGTAAGTCTCCTGTCTAACTCTGTGAGGGGGAAATTACCCCTAGGTGTTATATATGGATGTGTGCTACTTGTTGTGGGGGTTACGTACGCGCGAGGTGACGAGAGCTTGTACGTAGCTACATTCATGTTATTGTCCGGGTAGGCTTAGGGTCACATCATGCTATAGCCGTACTATTTGAGTAGTCTCTCGCTTATTAATTCCCTTGCTTTACATTCTATTTCAGATTAGACTTGCTATTATAAAGACTTCACGGGTTCACGATTAGCCATTAGATAATATTCCTCCTCTTACGGCATGGCTCCGGTATATATATATATATATATATATATATATATATATGTGTGTGTGTGTGTGTGTGTGTGTGTGTGTGTGTGTGTGTGTGTTTCATTAAATAAATTACAACTCACATGTTTATTCGTGAGTGGGGTCAAGGACCCATCAAAGCTTCTTATTCTAATGGGATCGGGCCGTTCGCCTCGGCAGGATTATGTATTTCACTTCTTATGGGATCGGGCCGTTCGCCTCGGCAGGATTTATGTACCACACTCTCATGGGAGCGGGTCGTTCACCTCGGTAGGTTAATACATACATCTATGGTTCGTGTCGTTCGACCCTCGACAGTGCACAGTTTTATTTTATGTTGGATCGGGCCGTACGCCTCGGCATTTCCTATATCATATCTCCATGAAATCGTGCGTAAGACTTGGCAAGGAGCCAATGTATCGGTAAATTTTCGGATTTGAATTATGGTAAGCTACTTGATGAGATTCACTATACCTATATATATGCCCCGGTTAAGGAGGGAATTTCTAATGAAGAGCTTGAGTTCCTCTTAAAGAGAGGGGGATTCGTACAATGTGATCTATATTTGTCTATTTCACTTACTTACTCTGCCTTATATTTACTTATCTCTTTACTGTACATGATATTATTGGACCACTAGTAAGTGTCGATGTCGACCCCTCATCACTACTCCTCCGGGGTTAGGCTAGATACTTACTGGGTACACGTTGATTACGTACTCATACTATACTTGCTGCACATTTTTGTGTAGGTACATATGTGACTAGTGGTCTTGTGAGAGCAGAGGCGTGCATGCATGCAGGGACTTACGTGAGCTGCATTCCATATTATGACCCGCAACCGGCAGAGTCTCCTTCAGAGTATTTATTTTTCTCCTGTCCAAAATTGTATTCTGGATAGATATTGTATTTTATTTTACATTCCTAGTTGATGCTCATGCACTTGTGACACCGGGTTTTGGGGTGATTATGGGTTGTTCTGTATTGTAATTTGTTAAAAATATTATTATTTATTCTGTAAATTCTATCTTTTACTGTTTAATTGAAGGAAATATGATATCAAAAGTATTAAAATGAGAACCAAACCAATAATTATTTTTCGCTTGTCTGACAGCGGTGTCCGGCGACATCACGACCTTTAATGGATTTTGGGTCGTGACATTGCCTTATTACAAAATTATTAGGATTTCTGGTCAAAATCCTCATAATGATGAATCATCAGAATATCTGACCACAACTTCTAACAAATCATCAGAACTGGCAACGAAATTCTGATGGTCATCATAACTTGCTATATAAAATTTTACTGTTACGACCCCAATTTCCCACCTTAGGATATCCTGATGGCTCCTAGTCTCTAAGATTAAGTAAGCCTAACACATGCTGATTTAATAACAGAATTAAACTATTTAATCATTTATCATAAATCATTAAATGATATACATAGCCGCAAGCGGCCAATAGTTATACATTTCCCAAAACCAGTAGTACAGAGTCATAAGCACTACTAAAATATACTAGAATTTCTAAACACAATACTATGTTGAATTACAATTTAACAGTAGTATAATGAAGTAAGATGGTGACTCCGAGGCCTGCGAACGTCTAGCAATTATACTTTAAAGTCTCCCGCCACGCAGACGCAACTCTCAACAACACAATCAGAATATCAGGATCTGCACAAAAATATGCAAAAGCGTAGCATGAGTACACCACAACGGTACCCATTAAGTATCAAGCCAAACCTCGGTAGAGTAGTGAAGAGGCCAGGTCAAGACACCTACTAGACATAGAAATCTGTTCAAGATATACATAAACTAACAATGGAAAGAATATCAATGTAAGACCAACGTCGGAAGAATTATTGATTTACAACCAATAATGCAGTAATAGAATTATAAATGGCAGCAAGTAGTAAACAATTAATAAAGAAACAACATAATCAGAACACCGATGAGATGTAAATGAACTCAAATAAGGAGAAATGAATGACAACTCAAATAATCAAATTGCTCCCAATGCATGGACTTACAACAAGAATTACCCCGAGACACCACACCTCATAAACCACAAGTCATGGACCACAGTTTCCAAATCTTACACAGATGGCACCTCGTGCCCACAATAACAATCACCTTCGCACGACAATACCCACGTGCTACCATGTACTTTGAAACCGAGATAAATATTAATTTAGATTAACGAAAGATATATTTAAACACCATAAAACATAATAATAATCTTGAATAAATTACGGTGTCAAATGAAATAATGAGTTTATTTTACAAATCAAGTAAAGTAAAATAATATATAATTTGTACGAAACATAGTATAAGATGGGTTTAGTTTAGAAATCAATAAAATTGAGTAAAAGTATCATTTTTAAACAAAACAAAACATAAGTTCATTAACGAAATCAATATAGAATTTGTTAAGTAAAACCATGATAACAATTTTAAGTAAAGTTAATTAATGAGTGAGATAACGAGTTCTATCTTAAGAGGCACATAGAATAAAGCATGTTAATAATTCATTTATTTAAACCATTATGTTACCAACAACTCAACAGAATATGATATAGTGACTCCACGCAATTAAATTCATATTGACAATCAATTCACCAAGTTATAACGAAGGCATTGACATGTTAAAGCAACACAACAAATCACGTCGAATGCATGACTCACACAAGAAACCACAATCGTTCCGACACCAAGATAACAACGAATAACCAAACACAATCAAAATGCGGATGAATGATTGAAGAAAGAACAATGACAGTTCAAATCAACAAGTTGTTCCAACAAGGAATGTACAATGAAAACCACAATCGAGGTACGCCTCGTATTCACATTTCACAATTTCAATCACAATCATTCCTTATACCGCCGTGTGAGACTTACATTTGAGATAGGTTTTGAAAATAGCTTTTCCCGAAATAGCAACACGAACTTTAGCCCACCTTATAACGCCGTGTGGCTTCACGTAGTTCTCCTAACAGCAATACGCACATAAGTCCCATCTTATATCACCACTTACACTTTAACCCCAAGCTTTATACCGCCGCATGCGCGTCAATATCACATTACAATAACAACTCATATCACAAGTGTCCATATATCACAATTTGCCAATAATAAACAATATTAATGTTTCCACAACAAAAGCCCACGGCTCCACCCTAACGGGTTCAAGAATATCAACAATAACAATGAATGTAAAATGCTCAACAAGGAAGATGTTTCAACAATAACAATTTTGCCTCAACATGATAAAGACTTTCACAACTTCAACACCAATAACTCAACAATGAGAGAGCAAATGTATAACCGTGATATTAGATAAAACTAACTCACAATGGAAGAGATAACATGTAGCAATGACTTCAAATAACAAAAAATCAACAATGAAAGAGATAACATGAACAATAACTTCAAATAATGGTATTCAACAATGAAATAGGTAACATGAACAATAACTTCAATTAATGATAATGAACAATGAAAGAGATAACATGTATAATGACTTCAAATAATAATAATCAACAATGAAGAGATAGCATGTAACAATAAAAGAGTCAACAAGTTCAACTAAAATATGAGAGCAATTTATCAATTAGGATGTAGAACAAGTGTTAACGAAATCATTTAAGGCATGTAAGGATAGGTTAACACAAGTAATAAATAGATTGACTAAGAGAATTTAGGACATGATACTACAATTCAATTAAAGCGTGAAAAGAGTCTAAGTGGCCTAAACCGGTCAAATACTACGTACAACCCATTTACCCACTCGTCACTTTACGTACACGGTCTTCACATAGCACAAATAAATCAAACAATACCAATCCTAAGGGGTAGTTCCTCCATAAAAAGTTAGGCAAGACACTTACCTCAAATAGGCCAATTCAACACTCGAAAATAGCTTTCCCCTTAAAATTCACCTCCATATGGCTCAAATCTAACCAAAAATGACTTAATAACATCAAATAAGAGAAACCAATTATAATAAATAAAGCTATGTTCTTTATATTTTTCCCCAAAAGCCAACAAAAGTCAACATCGAGCCCGCCTTGGATTCCGAATCCAACCTTACCCGAGAGAATCCCGAAGTAATACAAGATCACACGAATGAAAACTGACTCAATTGGAGTCTGATAGCTCAACCAATTTGCCAAAACATCGCTCTTGGGTGTTCATAATCCAAGAGTCCAACCCACACTAATAGGGTCTCGTATCTCCCGAAATACTCCTCCAAAACTCGCCAAATTTGAGTATGTTGTTCACCTAATATAGGAGAACAAGTCCCCAAAAGAAATTGGGAAATAAACTCCTCTAAAGCATTTTCAATTTTTAAAATTTAGGACATAACCCTAGTCTTGATTCAAAGAATTAAATGGATTTTCAATTAAAATCATGGATTAAAGCTTAAACCAAGGGAATGAATCAAAGGGAACTACTTAGGTTATGGTTAAGACCTTTCCCCATGGAAAAAACTTGAAGAACATCCTTGAATTCTCCCAATCCCAAACTTTCAAGATGAGAAAAAATCCAACAAAATTAATAGCCAAAAATGCCCATTTGTTCTGCCTCGTTTCTTGTGCCAAATAATCTCAAAACTCAATTTTGATGTCTCCAAAGGATTTCTCGTAAAATTCCAGTCAAGTTAGGCTTTTGAGTCATTCCATTTGACCTCCTAATGAAGGAGATATGTTAATTTCAATATTTGGAAATAGTGCATATTTTTAAGTACAAATGCAATGGTAATTTCGTAATTAATCTGAAAAATCTAGCAACCCAATTCTTAGTAAAATGACCAGAAATTCCTCATATGATGTCGAAACTTGATGATTTCAGTTGCTATGGTTCCAAAATTACGATACGGATATAATATTTTAGTCAAACACAAATCAAATGTCGTTTGCTCAATATGATACCTTTATGCTCAAATCAATGTCGAAATCGAAAACAATTATCATACAACCCAAACTTATCCACAACTCATCGGAATTTAATAAAACTTTGTGGACATATCTAAAATCACCATACAAACTTATTGGAATAATTAAAACCCAATACCTCAATCCTTGGTCGACTCTTCCAACTTAAAACTTCTAAAACGAGAATCATTCTTCCAAATCAATCCCGAATCGCTCGAAAAATCAAAACCAACCATACACCCAAGTCGTAATATATAATATGAAGCTACTCAAAGTCTCAAACCACCGAATGGACCGCTAAAGCTCAAAACGACCGGTCTGGTCGTTACATTCTACCCCACTTAAACATACGTTCGTCCTCGAACGTTTCAAGAGTCATTCCAAAGTCATCAAATTGCTATTTAACCTCATAGTACATATAACCATGGGTGATCCCACGTTACCTCAATCCATATAAGCCCGACAACACCACCTAACAGAGGATCCTTACTTCAACCTTAGTCCATAAACCTTAAAACCCAAATCCCCAATCTAAAACTCATTATATGACTTGATTCTTACATCTATGCACCGTGTAACTCTGAACAAGCTGTATCAATCCATAACCATATCTCAAGACATAATCACATGATATACCACATAACTCAAATACTCATAGCAATAACTTCCGACCGCAATAGCTGCTCGATAACCAACCCGACACCGGTAACAAACCTTATATCTACTAAAACATTGTTCTGAAACTTCGTGCACTGCCAATGATGAAAGAAACATATAGAAACTCATAACCACCGATCAGATTAACAAATCGTGGAGACCCCTTGCCCGATAAGAACCATAGCCAAAATCTAAGCCGACTAGTGACATAATTCTTGCAAACATACCTTAATCAAATCCGATGGCACTCATTTTAGGACCAATAACCTCACCTCATCCAGTACAAGCTACTCGGCCAACCTGTCACACAAATCCTTCTTAGAGCCGCTTACCATGCAATCCGTGCACCAACAAATAATAACTCAAATATACCCAACGATGGAAAGAGAATGAAAATGAAGAAATCATCCCGCCAACTCAACAGATACCACCATGAAGCGCAATGCTATCAATCTACCACATAAGGGGAAACATAACACGTGAAATAAGTACAAAATGATCATATCCTAGCGTAACGCCGCTGCGATGCATGACCCAATCCAACACCGGTCCACCTGGAATACGTCGAGCCATGATACTCACAATCAACAACTATAAGCATATCAACATCAAACCCATGAAGTGCATGACCATAACTATGGAGATATGGATATTACTATATACCAGTAACAGGAAGACTATAACCAAGGCACAATCAACTATTCAACACTCCAAGAGCAATCTCGCTCGAATTTCGCTACAAAGCCCAAACATAACCGCATCGATGTGCAGATTACCAATATATCACAACTCATCACAGCATACGAGAGTAACACATGAGACATATCAGAACTCGAATGTGATCCGCCCTAACCGATAACATACCCCTATACAATAACTATGTTGAGTAGACAAATCTGACCCGATTTAGAACACACATCCTTATTAGACCTACTAGTAGACTCCAAATCAATTCTGATCCTTCCAAAGTATGTAGATAGCCTTTGAACCCATAACAACATATCTATAGTACATACCATCAGTTGCTAACCTCTTAACATTCCTTTACCGTTCACAACCATGGAGCAATCTGCCTTGAGAACCTTCTTAGTCTTCAAATCTCTAATATACTAGAATCTCAATATCCGATCACAACTACACCATTCTAATACTGACCCATTCCTCACATACGGTCAGCCCACGAGAAGTACTACTATAATTCTTTTATGTTACAAAGAAATATCTAGACATCCATTGTCGATCAACCAGGAGATTACCGTAATACCAGTTAGGCATCCGCAAGTCGAAACATAGTGTGCCTTCTGGAGTGCTCACCCTTCTTAGATGGTATCAAATAATGCTAGCATTCTTCTAAACATCTGAAATCGTCCATGTTGTCTAGAACTCGTGACCCCATCCAGGCGAAAATCATAACACACAAGACGTTCCTTATGTCGGTAGCAGACATTTAGCTCAAGATGTGGTCGAAACTATCAACAACTCTTCGAAGCCAGTCCGCACATCACCAAGCCATCAGAACTGAACTTCCCCAACTCAACCAAGTTACGCAAGCTCAAACCCAAGAATATTGCCACAGAACGCTGGTGAAGTATTACCAAACCAAAAGACCAGTTACCTTTATTGCTATGCTGACCAACACCACCGAGCTGACCAATCTCTTCTAATCCTGCTCGACTTGTCTTTAGCTCAGCACTTTCCCTCATCGGTACACAATGATCCTAAGTCAAAGCTCACTTCGGAAGACCCTAGCACGAACCACGTCATCCAAAAACTTATAAACCACTGTATTTCCTCTGGAGCACCTAACAATGCTTCAACCGAAATACCCACTATGAAGAGACCTTCTGTGAATCTGAAGATATTTCTCTAACCTCTCTGATGCCAGAATGTAGATTTAGTAATGATACAGATATACCGCAAGTTCCAGCACCATCCCATGAAAATCTCAGATCTTAGTCACGTACAATTTCGGGGAACCCCTCTACACTACATATATACATCAGACCCAAGATTGATATAACACTTGCCCATGCAATCCGATCGTCAATAGTAGACCCCCCCACTTGGCGCAGAGTCATAGGGCACAACATCCAAATGATCCACATTACCAACCTTCATAAGCTCGTACAACTCCGCTCAGATACACGAACCAGTTGCATCCCACACTTTGAACAACTGAAGAATTACCAACACGTCTGCTTCCTTAGTTTGGACAATACCTCGAGACAATGAGTGAGCATCTATGGCCCCCTCGTAGCCCATCCGCAGTATTACACACCGTCGGAACATAGTTGATACCGAGCGCGCAACATCATATACGAGTGGATGTAAAGGGATATAAGATATATGCTTCAAGATTAATCAATGTCACACGCTAAGGAATGAAATGAGTGGTTCCTAATAGTTTCGTAGCCTCTCGAAGATAAGTACATACGTCTCCGTACCGATACGCAAAATTCTACTAAACTTGCGTATGACTCGTAGAACCTATGAACCTATAGCTCTGATACCAACTTGTCACGACTCCAATTTCTCACCTTAGGATGAAGTGATGACACCTAGTTTCTAATATTAGGTAAGTCTAACACATTCTTTTTTAATAACAGAATTGAACTATTTAATCATTTATGATAAACTATTAAATGACATACATAGCCCAAGCGGCCAATAGTTAAACATTTCCCAAAAGCGGTAGCACGGAGTCATAAGCACTACTAAAACATACTAGAATTTCTAAAAATAATATTGTTTTGAATTACAATTTAACAGTAGCATAATGAAGTAAGATGGTAACTCCGAGGCCTTGAACGTCAAGAAGTTATACCTTGAAGTCTCCTGCCATGCAGACGCAACTCTCACAATACAATTAGAATACCTGGATCTGCACAAAAATGTGCAGAAGCGTAACATGAGTACACCACAATGGTAGCGAGTTAGTATCAAGCCTAACCTCAATAGAGTAGTAACGAGGCCAGGTCAAGACACCTACTAGACATAGAAACCTGTCAAAGATATACATAAGCTAACAATGGAAAGAATATCAATGTAAGACCAACAACGGAAAAATTATTGATTTACAACCAACAATGAAGTAATAGAAATTTAAATGGCCGCAAATAGTAAATGAGTAATAAAGAAACAACATAAGCAGAACACTCATGAGATGTAAATAAACTCAAATAAAGAAAAATGGATAACAACTCAAATAATCAAATCGTTCCTAATGCATGGACTTACACTAAGAATTACCCCTAGACACCACACCTCATAAACAACAAGTCATGGACCACAGTTTCCAAATCTTACACATATGACACCTCGTGCCCACAATAACAATCCCCTTCGCAAGGCAATGCCCACGTGCTACCATGTACTTTTCAACCATGATAAATATTAATTTAGATCAACGAAAGATACACTTAAACACCATAAAACACAATAATAATCTTGAATAAATTATGGTGTCAAATGAAATAATGAGTTTATTTTAAAAATCATGTAAAGTAAAATATTATACAATTTGTACAAAATAGAGTATAAAATGAGTTTAGTTTAGAAATTAATAAAATTGAGTAAAAGTATTATTTTTAAATAAAACAAAATTTAAGTTAATTAACGAATTAAATATAAAATTTGTTAAGGAAAAACATGATAAGAACTTTAAGTAAACATCTAACAGGGTTTGAGAACCTAATTATAGTGAAAGTGCGATAACCATTTAGAATAATAAGGCACCGAGTGAGATAACGAGTTCTATCTTAAGAGGCACATAGAATAAAGTATGTTAATAATTCTTTTATTTAAACTATTATATTACCAACAACTCAACAAAATATGATATAGTGACTCCACGCAATTAAATTCACATTGATAGTCAATTCACCAAGTTATAATGGAGGCATTGGCATGTTAAAGCAACGCAACAAATCACGTAGAATACATGACTCACACAAGAAACCACAATCGTTCCAACACCAAGATAACAACGAATAACCAAACACAATCAAAATGCGGATGAATGAATGATGGAAGAACAATGACCATTCAAATCAACAAGTTGTTCCAACATAGAATGTACAATGAAAATCACAACCGGGGTATCGCCTTTTATTCACATTTTCAATCACAATCTTTCCTTATACCACCGCTGAGCCGTGCATTTGAGATAGGTAGCTACACGCATTTGCCCACCTTATAACGCCGTATGGCTTCATGTAGTTCCCCTACAAGCAACACGCACATAAATTCCACCTTATACCGTCGTATGCGCATTAACCCTAAGCCTTATATCGCCGCATGCACGTCAATATCACATTATAATAACAACTCGCACCACAAGTGTCCATATATCACAATCTGCCAACAATCAACAATATCAATATTTCCACAACAAAAGCCCACCGCTACACCCCAACGGGTTCACCACCACCACCAACAACAACAACAACAACAGCAACAATGAATATAAAATGCTCAACAAGGAAGATGTTTCAGCAATAACAATTTTGCCTCAACATCATAACGACTTACACAACTTCAATACCAATAACTCAATAATGGAAGAGATAACGTGTAGCAATGACTTTAAATAACAGAAAATCAACAATGAAAGAGGTAACATGAACAATAACTTCAAATAATAGTAATCAACAATGAAATAGGTAACATGAAAAATAACTTCAATAAATGATAATCAACAGCGAAAGAGATAACATGTATAATGACTTCAAATAATAATAATCAACAATGAAGAGATAGCATGTAATAATAAAAGAGGCAACAAGTTCAACTAAAGCATGAGATCAATTTATCAATTAGGATGTAGAATAAGTGTGAATGAAATCATTTAAGGCATGCAAGGATAGGTTAACACAAGTAAGAATAGATTGACTAAGAGAATTTAGAACACGATACTACAATTCAATTAAAGCATGGAAAGAGTCTAAGTAGCCTAAAACGGTTAAATACCACGTACAACCCATGTACTCACTTGTCACCTTGCGTACACGGATTTCACATAGCACAAATGAATCAAACAATACCAATCCTAAGGGGTAGTTTCCCCACACAAAGTTAGGCAAGACACTTACCTCAACTGGGCCAATTCAACATTCAAAAATAGCTTTTCCCCTAAAATTCACCTCCACACGGCTTAAATCTAACCAAAAATGACTTAATAACATCAAATAATGCAAGAGTAACCAATTACTATAAATAAAGCTTTGATCTTTATATTTTTCCCCAAAAGTCAATGTCAGACCCGCCTTGGATTCTGAATCCAAGTATACCCGAGAGAAGCTCGAGACAATACAAGCTCACACGAATGAAAATGGACTCAATCGGAGTCTAATAGCTCAACCAATTCACCAAAACATCCTTGTTGGGTGTTCATAACCCAAGAGTCCAACCCACACTAGTTGGGTCTCATATCTCCCGAAATACTCCTCGAAAACTCGCCAAATTCGAGTATGTTGTTCTTTATAGGAGAACAAGTCCCCAAAAGAAATCGGAAAATAAACGCCCCTAATCCATTTTCAATTTTTAAAATTTAGAACATGACCCTAGGTCTTGATTCAAAGAATTAAATATGTTTTCAATTAAAATCATGGATTAAAGCCTAAACCAAGGGAATGAATCAAAGGAATATACTTAAGTTATGGATTAGACCTTTCCCCATGGAAGAAACTTGAAGAACAACCTTGAATTCTCCCAATCCCAAACTTTCAAGATGAGAAAAACTCCAACAAAATTAATAGCCAAAAATACTCAGCTGTTCTGCCTCGTTTCTTGTGCCAAATGATCCTGAAATTTGCTTTTGATGCCTCCAAAATATTCTCGTAAAATTCTAGTTAAGTTAGGCTTTTCAATCACTTCATTTGACCTTATAATGAAGGAGATGTTGATTTCAATATTTGAAAATAGTGCAGATTTTAAGTACGAATTCAGTGGCAATTTTATAATTAATCTAAAATATCTGGCAACCCAATTCTTAGTAAAATGACCATAAATTCCTTATATGATGTCGAACCTTGATGATTTTAGTTGCTATGGTTCCAAAATTACGATACACATATAATGGTTTAGTCGAAACACGAATCATCGTCGATTCCGAATACAATTGCCATACAACCCAAACTTATTGAAAACTCATCAGAATTTAACCAAACTTTGTGGACATGTCCAAAATCATCATACAAACTTATAGGAATAATTAAAACTCAATTTCGAGTTCGTTTACTCAAAAGGCAAACTTTGGTTAACTTTTCCAATTTAAAGCTTCTAAAACGAGAATCATTCTTCCAAATCAATCCCGAACCGCTCGAAAATAAAAAACAACCATACACGCAAGTCAAAATATATAATATGAAGCTACTCAAAGTCTCTACCACTGAATAGAACGCTAAAATTCAAAATGACCGGTTTGGTCGTCACATTTACCAACACGTGTTTGCTTCAAAATTAATCCAAATCAACCTCAAAATTGATATACAACCTTCCAATTTATCAATCCAGCATTTTTAATTGTTAGATTAAACCTAAACTTTTAAAAGTTAATAAACTCATTTAGTCTTCCATAAGTTTTCTCAAGCTCCATAAAATTCAATAATTGTATTTCTCAATTTTCTCCAATCAAATTGAGAGAAGAAGGGAGAAAGAGGAAGATTGAGAAGAAGAAGATGGACAAGTAGGAAAAAAATTGTGGGGGGGGGGGGTGATGAAGAAAGAGGAGGAATTTCTTTGCGGAAGTCTTAAATTGCAACTCCCTCCGGTGTATAATAAGTGATCATTTTACCTTTGGTACACCCATTAAGGAAATACAAATTCCTAGAAAAAGAAAAGATGTATTCACTAAATTAACCTTAATTAATTGTTACCTTGACACATCGGAATATATAAATAAGAGTAAATTTTGGAAAAATAAAATTAATTCCTTCTTGATTATGTAAATGGACACTTATTTTGGACCAAAATAAAGAAGTAAAATGATCACTTATTGTGGACTGAAGGGAGTAATACTTTTTTAATAAAGTCAAAAATTAAATGAATATCTTTTTTGAGCATAAATTCGTGCTTCAAGTAAAAGATATGAAATTGGATAAGGTGCAACTAGGGGCATGGTCGATGTGGTTTGATTTTTATCAAACCAACCAAGCTCGATTTATGCAATTCCCATTCTACTGAACTAGTGTTAGAACCCGCGCGATTCGCGGATAATTTGACAGAATATTAATCTTATAACATTATGATCTAATATATCATAATATTTTAATAAATATTAGTTTTTATTTTATTATTTAATATAGTGTGCAGAAATATAATAAAATCTATACAAAATCAAAGGATACACATCATATAGTAATCAAATAAATTATTTGTTCCTTATTTATTCTTTATTAAATTAGCAAGTACTTAGTACTATACATTTACTAATGTGACTTTTTATTAACTTGTCAATTGACTTAATATTTTGATACTACTTCTCCTTTAATGTCACGGCCCAAAATTCACCAGTCGTGATGGCACCTAACCCAACCTGCTAGGTAAGCCAATTAATAACCATCCAATTCCACTAATATTAATAAGACAATTAAACAAAAGAATTATCTAAATCTTATACATTCCCCAAGGACTGGTAGTACAAATCATGAGCTTCTAAGAATAGAATTTACAAAGTTGATATGAGATAAATACATCTTCTGTTTGAAAAGTACATAAATGGAGTTTTTATAAATCTAAGGCTACTATGAACAAGAGGCAACTACAACAGGAACGCATGTACATCTTCAAATCCAGCAACCATCGAGTACAGCAACAACATTAGCCAACATCTGCACGCAATGTGCAGAAGTGTAGTATCAGTACAATCGACCCTATGTACTGAGTAAATAACAAACCTAACCTTAGGTTGAAAGCAGTGACGAGCTGGAACATAGGTCGGGTCCAACACCAATAACCAGTAGCAGTTCATAACAACGTAGAGCATATAAATAAGAAAATAACTCAGAGATAAAAATGCTCAGCCTTTTCACAGTTTTCCGAAAATAGTTCCAATTTTCAAAAATATTAGTGAAAACTTAAATCCTTTACCGAAATCGTCGTAAACATATGAGATAGTTTGAAAACTGTAAAAAAAATTTCAAAAATCCTCTCCACAATAAATTAGATGTTTTATTTTTAATTCCATATAGCAAGTGAAAAATGCCTCTCTATGCCCACATAAGAATGTGTGTAAAAAATCACGAATGACGTGATACCGTGCAACATAAGGAGAAATGCATCTCTATGCATGTATGTCATGTATTCATCCCAATGCCATGTATCTCAGAGATGAATCATGTACTCACACTCTCAGAGTACTCAATCTCACTGCCTCACACTTTTCACTCATCATTCTCAACCACTCGGTACTGTATATGGCCCATACGGCCCAGGGAAATCTATCCCGGAACATATACAACACTGACTGTAAGTCAACCAGTACCGAGGAAAAAGGGCAATCCAGCCCTGTGGAGAAATCCATCTTCAAGTATCAAATACTTCGGACAAATCCATATCCAGGGAAATCCATCCCTCAATAATAGCATCCGCGCTCACTAGGGGTGTGTTACAGACTCCGGAGGGGCTCCTATAGCCCAAGCACTATCATAATCATTAATATAACAACTGCGGCGTGCATCCTGATCCCTTAACTGTCACTCATAATCAGGCTCTCGGCCTCACTCAGTCATCAATCTCTCCAGTCTCACCCACGGGCTCACAATGTCATGAAAGCTAACCCGGAATAATGATATGATGTATCAATAAATAACAACTGAGACTGAGATATGATGTGAATGCATGAATATGACTGAGTATGAAATATCAGTGAAATCAGTAAGATGACAGTAAGTAACGACCACTATGGGTCCTAACACTATCATCATAAAGCTTAAACATGGTATCTAGCATGATTGACAACTCAGTTACTTTATCACATGGTGAAAAGACGGATATCAACAAAATAAGGCCACTATTCAGTGCCATGGAAACAACAGAGTCCCAATTCACATGGTGCATGCCCACACACCCGTCACCTAGCACGTGCTTCACCTCAACACAAATCACATAACACGTATTTCGGGGTTTCATACCCTCAGCTCCAAGATTAGAAGAGTTACTTACCTCGAACAAGCCAATTCCAATACCGAGCAAGCCAAGCGATGCTCCAAGAATGCCATCACGTGCGCATCGACCTCCGAATGACTCAAAACTAGCCAAACGCAACTCAAATACATCAAATAAAGCCCAAGTAAAGAATTCCAAATGATAAAGATCGAATCCTAAATCAAATCCCAAATCCAGCCAAAAATCACACCCAGGCCCGCACCTTGGAACCTGACGAAACTCCCAAAATCCGAGAATCCATTAAATTACGAGTCCAACCATACTAGTTACACTCAAATCCGATTCCAAATCGGTGTTTAACACTCAAAAATTCATATTATGCAATTTTAGGCCAAAACTCCCAATTTCTCTTTAAAATTCCTCAACCAATTGCCAAAAATGAAGATAGATTCATGAAATTTAATCAAAGCTGTGTAGAGAACACTTACCCCAATCCTTGTGATGAAATTTGCTTCCAAAATCGCCTTAATCTGAGTCCCACATCTCAAAATATGAAGAAAGAACAAAACCCTCGATTTTTATATTTCTGCCCAGCACTTTCCGCATTTCCGGACAAATAGTCGCATCTGCGGTAAAAACTTCGCTTCTGCGAAAATAGCGTTGCCCAGAAATCCCCGCACCTGCAGATGTAAAATTCCTCTTCTGCGAAGCCTTACGCACATGCGATACAAATCCTGCATATGCGCGCACGCAGGTGCGCTACAAAAATCCGCTTCTGCGGTCTACCTCACACAGCCTCTTCTCGCTTCTGCGACCATCACACCTGCGCAAACCAGCCGCAGGTGCGGTCATACCAGAACCAGCAGAACACAGCAGTGAAAAATGAAGGAAACATAGCCCGAAATCAATCCGAAACATGCCCGAGCCCCTCGGGACCACGTCCAAACATACCAACAAGTCCCATAACATAATACGGACCTACTCGAGGCCTCAAAACACACATAACAACATCGAAACGACGAATCACACCTCAATTCAAAATTATTGAACTTTGAAACTTCAACTTCCACAACCGATGCTGAAACCTATTAAATCACGTCCGATTGACCTCAAATTTTGCACACTAGTCTCATTTGACATTACGGACCTTCTCCAACTTCCGAAATCGGAATCCGACCCAGATATCAAAAAGTCCACTCCCGGTCAAACTTTTCAAAATTCCAACTTTCGCCATTTCAAGCCAAATTCTACTACGGACCTCCAAGCCATCAACCCGTAGGGTAACCTTACCATGCACATACCCGGGGGTGATCCCACGTCACCCTATCCCATATAGGTCTGATAACACAATATGACTGAAATTTCTTAATCCAACCTAGGCCATAAGCCTTAGAATCCAATTCCCACATCCGAATTTTCTATATGATCAGAATCTCACTTCTACATACCGTATAAGTCTGAACAAGCTGTATCCAGCCATAGCCATAACTCAAGATGAAATCACATGATATACCACATAACTCAAACACTCATAGCGATAATTTCTTATCACAGTAGCTGCTCAAAATAACCCAATGCCGGTAATAAACCTCTTATCACACAAAGCCTCGTTCTAACACCTTCATATACTACCAACGATGTAAGAAACACGCAGAAACTCATAATTGTTCGCCAGATCAACAAGTTGTGGAACTCTCTCTTCTTCGATAGGAACTATAGAAAATTTCTAAGTCGATCATCATCAATATCCTTCCAAATATACCGCAATCAGATCCTATAGCACCCATTCTAGTACAATGACCTCATCCCATCTAACATAATCACTCTAGTGACATGATACATCAATACAACTTAAAGCCACAACCCGTGCACCAAATAGCAACATTCCAAATGTACTCAATCCTGAAAATGCCTCAAATGATAGGACTGTCCCGCCAGCTTAACAAGTACCATCACAACACCATCCTAAGAGCCTAGCACACACTGTAGAACCAAAACACACGAATCCAACACAAAGGATCATATCTCAACATAACTTTGCTGCAATACATGACCCCATACAAACGTTGGTCCATATTATATACCTCGAGCCACCTTGCTCAAAATCAATAAACACGCAAAATTCGACATCAAGTACCCAAAGTGCATTACCATAACCACGGAGAGAAAATAACACAATACCGCAATTTGGAAAGAACATAGCCAACGCACAATCAATCATGCAATACCCAAATACTCATCTCGCTCAAATTTCGCTATAAATCTCAAATAGAACTGCACCATATGTGTGTATAACCAACGAATCAAAACTCCTCGTGGCATAGAAAAGTAATTCACAAATCATTTCAGAACATGAATAAGCTCAACAACAACCGAATGGCACCTCCCTCAATAATGGCAGTGTGGAGCCAATCAATCCGACTAGGTGCAGAACACACATCAATATTGGGCCTACCTATGAACCCCAAATCAAATCTCGTCACCCACAATAGATAAATGCCTCTTCGAAAGTCCACAATAACTGAACCACAAAACATACTATCTTCTGACTAACCTTGGCTACGTTTTCACAGTCCACAACCACGAAACAATCTACTCATGAGAACTCCCAGTCTCCAAATCCATAGAACACACGAATCACTATATCTGATCTCAACTCCACCGCCTGAATGTCTCATACTCCACCAATACACAATCATCCCACAAGGAATACTTCTATAATTCTTCTGTGCCACAAAGCAAAATTTAAACATCAGCAGTCGATCAAATAAGAGAGTGTCGCAATACCAATAAAGTATCCATAAATCAAAACACATTGCCCCTTCTGAAATGTATACCCTCATCAAGCCATACCAGATAGTAATATCATTTACCTAGTCGTCCGAAACTGTCCATGCTACCTAAAGACTCATGACCTTCCTTTCAAAATTGAACTGTGACCTTACACATGAAATTCTCAATCCTACACAACACACCGCACATACCATGCCATCATACGAAAAATACGAGAGCTTTGTAATCCACTCCGAGTCACAAGCAACTGCATACTTAATTAGCCAAGAACTTTCCATTTGATCCCATCCAGGAGAAAATCACTATACATCACATGCTCCTCACGCCAGTAGGAAATATACATCTCTAACCGTGGTAGAAACCATCAAGAACTTTCTGAATCCCATTTGCACAAAACCAAACCGTCAGGACTGAACCCCTCTAACTCAACCAGGCTACGCAGTCCGTCAAAATCCAAGAGTATCGCCACAAAACACCTGTATAAACTCACTACATCATAAGCACCAAAAGAGCCAATCGCATCTGTTACCATGCTGATCCAACCCGTTACTAAATTGTCCTAATTCTCCGAGTCCTTTCCAAATTGCCTTCAAATTGATACTTCTCCTCGCTACAACACCACGATCCTTAACCAAAATTCACCACACAAGAGACCCTAGTATAAAGCCACAACGCCCTAAGGCCCATAAGCTACTGACTTCTCTCTTAAGCACCCTAAAGCACCACAACCGCGACACCCACTCTAAAGAAACCTTATGTAAACCTAAAACTATTTCTTTCACCTTCTTGATACTGATATGTAGAATCCATAATGATATAGAAATGCCACAAGTCTTCACACCGTCCCATATAAATCTCAGTTTCTAGCCAATACACATCCTGAAGATTCCCAATTGTTACATATAAATCTTGAATCCATTAGAATCATTCTCGAGAGTCATCCACTCTACTCAAATCCCAATTAAACTGATCAAATATACCGAACGACCTGTGCCCCATTTGCACACCAACACCCTAAGAAGTAATCCACACTTCTAAGAAACTGAGTGAATTCCCGACTCCATTCACCCTACATTCTTTACGGATAACAACTCAATCATTTAGTGTTTCCCATATGCCCAAAAACGTAATAGAACCTGTATCCATAAATTCCTTTACCCGAGTCATCCTCGAACTCAACCTCTACCAGTCATAACTGATTCACCAGTATGCCTCAAACTGAAACCAATTCAACATATAACCGTGCAATCAACTTATCCATAGCAGACTCCCCCACTTGGCTCCAAGCCACAGATCATAGCACACAATAATTCACAATGCCCATACTCTATTACAGACATAATTCCGCAGTGAAATTAAACTGAATCCTTCCTAAGCTCATGTAACGCAAACCATATAATACCTCAATCATTTGCATATGTCGCATTCATCCTCGTAACAGTCAAGCCAGCTTCCACAAGTGATCCAAACTCAAATTGCACTACATATAATTCACTGGTAAACGAGAACTTTCAACAAAACAACATAAGGATCGCACAACCTTAGGACATCCCGTATGAGATAACCCACATGCTTAGTCTCAAACTGACATCTCTCTATACCCTCCCACGGTCACGACTACTACGCAATCACTTAATATTCTCGATTCTGAACTCATCAACAAGACATGAGAATCTACTTCACTCCACAACTAAACAACATAAGAGATCCCTCAACACACCCATAACTCGAGACCATGCACCAAATCAAGATAGAAATCAAACACCTCATAGTCCTTGCTACATCTCAAGTAAACTCTTCACGTCACATTCAAACAATCTAAACTAATTTTGCAGTCTCATCATACTCACCCCATAGTCATCCAATCACAAATTCCTCTAATAGGGACACCACCAGACATATAAGTCCCAAAAACACGTGCTCACACAACCAAAACCTCCATGCTCAAATCACCGTCAAAACCTAGCCTCAAGTCCTCCATACTAGCCCATCATCAGCACGCCAAAATTACATCTCGTACCTCAACAATGGAATCACAAGACATCGGCGCACAGCCGATACCGAGCGCTCATATGCGCATACGAATGCGTGAAAGGAATTCAAAGAGTTACGCTTCAAGCTGAATCAATTCCGCACGATAAAGAAAGAAAGATGGGAAGTATATCGTAAATATCATGTAGCCTCTCGAAGATAGGTATGGACGTCATCATACCGATCCACAAGACTCTACTAGACACTTGCTTATGACTTGTAGAACCTATAAACCTAGAGCTCTGATACCAATCTGTCACGACCCAAAATCCACCAGTCATGATGGCACCTAATCCAACCCACTAGGTAAGCTAACTAATAACCATCCAATTCCACTAATATTAATAAGACAACTAAATAAAAGAATTATCTAAATCTTATGAATTCGCCAAGGACTGGTAGTACAAATCATGAGCTTCTAATAACAGAATTTACAAAGTTGATATGAAGTAAATACATCTTCTCTTTGAAAAGTACATAAATAGAGTTTTTATAAATCTAAGGCTACAATGAACAAAAGGCAGCTACAACAGGAATGCAGATACATCTTCAAATCCAGCAACCATCGAGCACAGCAACAATATCAGCCAACATCTGCACGCAATGTGCATAAGTATAGTATCAGTACAACCGACCCCATGTATTGAGTAAATAACAAACCTAACCTTAGGTTGAAAGCAGTGACGAGCTGGAACATAGGTCGGGTCCAACACCAATAACCAGTAGCATTTCATAACAACATAGAGCATATAAATAAGAAACTAACTCAGAGATAAAAATGCTCAGCCTTTTCACAATTTTCCGAAAATAGTTCCACTTTTCAAAAATATCAGTGAAAACTTAAATCCTTTACCGAAATCGTCGTAAAAATATGAGATAGTTTGAAAACTGTAAATTTTTTCCAAAACTCCTCTCCACAATAAATTAGATGTTTCATTTTCTTTCCAGATAGCAAGTGAAAAATGCCTCTCTATGCCCACATATCAATGTGTGTAAAAACTCATGAATGATGTGATACCGTACAACATGAGGAGAATGCATCTCCATGCCAGTATGTCATGTATGCATGCCTATGCCATGTATCTCAGAGATGAATCATGTACTCACACTCTCAGAGTACTCAATATCACTTCCTCACACTTTCCACTCATCATGCTCAACCACTCGGTACTGTATATGGCCCATAAGACCCAGGGAAATCCATCCCGGAACATATACAACACTGACTGCAAGTCAACCAGTCCTGAGGAAAAAGGGCATTCCAGCCCTGTGGAAAAATCCATCTCCAAGTATCAAATACTTCGGACAAATCCATCTCGAGGGAAATCCATCCCTCAATAATAGCATCTGCGCTCACTAGGGGTGTGTTCTAGACTCCGGAAGGGTCCTACAGCCCAAGCGCTATCATAATCATCAATATAACAACTGCGGCGTGCAGCCCGATCCCATAACTGTCACTCATAATCAGGCTCTCGGCCTCACTCTGTCATCAATCTCTCCAGTCTCACCCACGGGCTCACAATGTCATGAAAGCTAACCCGGAACAATGATATGATATATCAATAAATAACAACTGAGACTGAGATATGATAGGAATGCATGAATATTCATAACAGTATCAGCATAAAGCCTAAAAACATGGTATCTAGCATGATTGAAAGCTCAGTTACTTTATCACATGGTGAAAACATGGATATCAACAAAATAGGGCCACTATTCAGTGCCATGGAAACAACAGAGTCCCAATTCACATGGTGCATGCCCACACTCCCGTCACCTAGCATGTGCGTCACCTCAACACAAATCACATAACACGTATTTCGGGGTTTCATACCCTCAGCTCCAAGATTAGAAGAGTTACTTATCTCGAACAAGCCAATTCCAATACCGAGCAAGCCAAAGAATGCTCCAAGAATGCCATCACGTGCGCAACGACCTCCGAACAACTCAAAACTAGCCAAAAGCAACTCAAATACATCAAATAAAGCCCAAGGAAAGAATTCCAAATGATAAATATCGAATCCTAAATCAAATCCCAAATCCAACCAAAAATCACACCTGGGACCGCACCTCGGAACTCAACGAAACTCCCAAAATCCGACAATCCATTCAATTATGAGTCCAACCATACTAGTTACACTCAAATCTGACTATAAATCGGTGTTTAAAACTAAAAATTTTATATTATGCAACTTTAGGCCAAAACCCCCAATTTTTCTTTAAAATTCCTCAACCAATTGCCAAAAATAAAGATAGATTCATGAAATGTAATCAAAGCTGAGTAGAGAGAACACTTACGCCAATCCTTGTGATGAAATTTGCTTCCAAAATCGCCTTAACCCGAGTCTCACATCACAAAATATGAAGAAAGAACAAAACCCTAAATTTTTATAATTCTGTCCAGCACTTTCCGCATTTGTGGACAAATAGTCGCATCTGCGGTAAAAAACTTCGCTTCTGCAAAAATAGCCTTGCCTAGAAATCCCCGCACCTGCGGATGTTAAATTCCTCTTCTACGAAGCCTTACGGACCTGCGATCCAAATCCTGCATTTGCGCGCACGCAGGTGCGCTACAAAAATCCGCTTCTGCATTCTACATCACCCAGCCTCTTCTTGCTTCTGCGACCATCGCACCTGCGCAAACCAGCCGCAGGTGCAGTCATACCAGAACCAGCAGAATACAAAAGTGAAAAATTAAGGAAAAATTGAATTAAATCAATCCGAAACATACCCGAGCCCCTCAGGACGACGTCTAAACATACCAACAAGTCCCATAACATAATACGGACCTACTCGAGGCCTCAAAACACACATAACAACTTCAAAACGACGAATCACACCTCAATTCGAAATCATTGAATTTTGAAACTTCAACTTCCACAAGCGATGCCGAAACCTATCAAATTACGTCCGATTGACCTCAAATTTTGCACACAAGTCACATTTGACATTACGGACCTTCTCCAACTTTTGGAATCGGAATCCGACCCCGATATCAAAAAGTCCACTCCCGGTCAAACTTTCCAAAATTCCAACTTTCGCCATTTCAAACCAAATTCTACTATGGACCTCCAAACCACAATCCGGACATGCTCCTAAGTCCAAATTTGCCCAACGGAGCTAACAGAACCATCAGGAATCCAATCCGGGGTCAAATACTAAAAAGTTAAACTTGGTCAAACCTTTCAAATTTAAAGCTTCTAGATGAGAATCTTTCTTCCAAATCAATTCTGAATAACCTAAAAACCAAAATCGACGATTCACATAAGTCATAATACATCATATGGAGCCACTCATGCCCGAAAACTACTAAGCGAAGTGCAATTGCTCAGAACGACCGCCGGGTTGTTACATTTAATATAACATAGATATTTATTGTCACAACCCTAATGTTCGTCTGTAGGATGTCGTGACAATACCTAGTCTCTAATACTAGGTAAGCCTAATACTTACTGAATTAACAAAAGAATTTAACCATCAACCGATAAATATAAAATAGAAATCTTTATACACAACTTACCATTCCAAAACCAGTAATACAAGTCATAAGCTCTACTGAGTTTGCTAGAAAATCCATAAATACAATTTTTCGAAATAGAATTAAACAGTATAATTACAATATCAAAGGGTGACTCTGAGGCCTGCGAACACGACGATAGGTTTACCTTGAGTCTCCACTGCAATACTCAACCAGCTAGCTAATAATCAACAATAACCGAGGCACCTGGGCCTGCACAAAAATGTGCAGAAGCGTAGTATGAGTACACTACAGCAATACCCAATAAGTATCATGACTAACCTCAGTGGAGTAGTGACGAGGGATAATCAAGACACCTACTGGACTAAAAAAGCTGAACAAGTATGAAGGTGAACAAACAGAGAAACAATATTAATATAAAGCTAAGCAGGATAAGGAATAAAACATAATACTTGCAATGATACACTAGTAACAATAATGTTTAACATGAAACAGTCTGGTAATAATGTTGTAGAGTTAGCTGAACATAGTCTAAGTTCGGTGAAAGCGAATAAAGGAAAAAACCAACAACAACTCAATAATAACAACCGCTTTCACACTAGATCTGTTCAAGAATTTTCACGAAGGACCAAACCTCATAATCACAGCTCGCGGGTCCCTATTCATGAACCCTAATCACTTGGCACCTTGTGCCCACATTACAATTCATAACCGCACGGACGACTCATATGCCAATATAACAACTCTAACGCAGAAGGTAAGTAGACGAGAGTACATGTAAATGGTCAATAATACCACGATTCATCTTCTTAAACCGATATGGGTGATTTATTTACGTGTATGCTTGTGCAAGTATTCTACCATAATTCAAGTCAACAAGTAAGAGTAGAGACAATAAATGGCACATAAGAAACGATGACCAAAAAATGTACAATGAAATAAATACATCAATGAAAATGAAGCAGCGACTAGTAGAACACGATTAGCTACATAGAACCAAGCAAATAGTGCAACACGGAGGAGAATAATTAATAGTATGCTAAGGAAAAAAACAATCAAAGACAAGTGCACAGGAAAGGGGAAATGTCAACAAGAGCCTTACCGAGGTACCGCCTCGCAGTCTCAAATCATAAAACAAATCACAAACTTTCCTTATATCATCGCGGGAGCCTTTACATTTAGATGAAAATTATTTTTCCCGAAATAGCATCCCGCATTTTAGCCCACCTTATCACACTGCATGGCTTCTAGCAGTTTCCCTACTAGCCACGCGTATCAAGCCCACCTTATCTCACCGAATGTATTTCAACACCCAGACCTTATATCACTGCATGCGTATCAATAATAACAACAACACAATAGAAACCTCGTGCAAACATCATAACAATAGCACGACAGAAACCTCGTGCAAATATCATAACAATCCTCTTAATAATAACATGTGTGCCAAAACATAACAACTCAGCAAAATGACTTTCATAATATGTTCCCATATGCCATAACATTTCCTTAAAACAGTTTTAATATCACAACCACGCATAGACCTCGACTCAACAACACTGAATACAATAGCAACAACAATAATAACATAAGAATACGACAAATAATTCAAGACAAGAACTTCATAACACAAAGAAATGGAAGAACTAATGCACAAAGAAAGACACAACAGGGAAATAATAGTCTCAACAAGAACAGTTCAACAGGGGAGAGGTGTAACGACTCGACCGGTTATTTTGCCTTCTAGATTCATGTTCCCTAATTTAGACTCCTCGCATGTACTTTTACTATTTTATGACTTGCAGGGATGGTTAGTTCGGGATTTGGAAGGGTTCGGGTCGAAATCGGAACACTTGATTCCTTAATGTTGGCTAAATAAGGATAAGTTTTACTTGAGTCAACGTTCTGAGTAAACGACCTTGGAATTGGGATTTGACGGTTCCAATAAGTTTTAATGATGAATTTGGACTTGGGCGTAAGTTCAGATCACGTTCTGGAAGACCAGGGAGCATTTCGGTGCTAAATATTGATAGTTGACACCTTGAAGGTTTTTAAAGTTCTTTAAATTTGGTTTGGAGTAGTTTTTGGTTTTATCGAGGTCCGTTTTGGATTCCAAGCCAGGGAATAGTTCTGTATGGTGATTTGAGACCTGCACAAAAAATTTGCTGTCATTCCGAGTAGTGAAAGTATGTTTCAGCGCGTTCGGGGTAAGTTGGAAGAACTTGAAATTCATAAGTTGATTCAATTTGGTTGGAAGGGTGATTCTTAGTTTTGATGTTATTTTAAGCATTCCGAGGATTCGAACGAGTTCTTTTTTTGATTTCAAACTCATTGGTATGTTTGGGGGGCCCCCGAGGGCCTCGGGTGTTAATCAGACGAAGCACGAAACTCATTTGGACTTTGAAGGACAGCTGAAGCATCGGGCTTCTGGTGTAATCGCACTTGCAGAGGGCTAGCCGCAGGTGCAAGCTCGCAGAAGTGAGCCATGGACTGCAGAAGAGGCGCAACATAGGCTGCCCAGTGATCGCAGAAGCGGCAAAGGGACCGCACCTGTGGAGGCGCATATGCAAAGAATACTATCGCAGAAGAGGAATAGGGTCGCAGGTGCGACGCACTCGCTGCAGAAGTGAGCTTGTGGACGCAGAAGAGAAACCATCCTGCCTTAGGCACTTCCACAGAAGTGATGTTGCAGATGCGGCCCAGCGACCGGAGGTGCGGAATCGCTGGAGGCAGAGTGGTCCTTTTAAAATGGGACATAGGCTATTTTGGGTTCATTTTATTGCACACATGGGAGATTTTTAGAGCTTCAATAAGGGGGATTTCCACCTAGCTAATTGAGGTTAGTAATTTGCTATATGAGTTTAATACATAAATCATGGGTATATTTTAACATTAAATTTGTGAAAATTATGGGTTTAGATGAATAACCCTAGATTTTGACAAAAATGGGATTTAATCACGAAAATGGTTATGGAATTGAGTGAAAATTATATATTTGAGTTAGTGAGGTTATGAGTAATAACTTTCTTCAAAAACTTTGGGAATCCGGGCACGTGGGTACGGGGATGAATTTTAGGGATCCTTTAATTGGGGTTGGGTAATCACTCTAATGGTTAGAATATGAACTTTTGAACATATATTGATCGATTTATACCATATTTGACTACTTTCGGATTTTCGGCGCCGAGTTTGAGGCCTTAGACTGGAAATTGATGCCGGAAAGTGAGCTTTGAGATGAGTTAAGTCTCTTGTCTAACCTTGTAAGAGGAAAATTACCCCATAGGTGATTTGAGTTAATGTTTGCTTCTAATTATGGGGGCTACATATGTACGAAATGACGAGAGTTCATGGGTAGCTACTAATTATGCTTATGTCCGGGTAGTTTTAGGACTCAAATCATGATTTATTTGAAATGTTTGCACCCTACTTGCTAATTAAGGTGCTTAAATTATATTAGAACTCGTGAGAGAATTAGTGAAAGGAGGTTAAGGGAATTTGTTTTACATTGTGCATTGGCCTTTAATAACGTTTAAGTTAAATGCTTATAAAGTATCCTCTCTTCTTGTGGAGAAGGTCGAACGCCTCGGCAGTAGATAGATGTATCTATGGATCGTGTCGCACGTCCCTTAGCAGTGTACATGTTATTCTGGATCGGGTCGTACGACCTCGGCATAAATCATGCTTAAAAATACTTGGAGCCTAATTGTACTTGATATTATTTTGTGGCTTATGAGGTTACACTTACCAATGACGGGAATTTATTTGGAACTTGTCAATTTATGAAAGAACTATTTGCTCATGCTTGTTAATGGTTTATTATTATTAATTAATTACATAATTCATGCTTATTTGGAATTTCTGTATTCATATTGTTAACCCATAGTAAGTGTCGAAGTCGACCCCTCGTCACTACTTTTTCGAGGTTAGGCTAGATACTTATTGGGTACATGTTATTTATGCACTCACGCTATACTTCTGCACTAATCGTGCAGGATGTGAGGCAGGTGCATCTGGCGGTACTACTGGCGCGCATCCCATATATCCCGAGGCCTAGTGGTGAGCTGCATTCTTGAGCCGTTCTGCAGCACCTAGAGTCTCTCCTTTACATTTATTTCTGTCTATTTTCATTTTAGACAGTGGCTAGAGTTTTGTATAATCTAGTAGTGCTCATACACTTGTGACACCAGGTCTTGGCAGACAGACTAGTAGGCATATGGTTTTGGATTATACTATGGTTGTAATTGTACACAACTATTTTCTTATATTTATTTGCAAGTTTGCGGTTTCTTAACCTTTTTATTTAATGGGATTTAATCACTTGAAAACTTATTAAAAAGAGAAATAACATGGCATAATTTACTGTTGGCTTGCTTAGCAGTAGCGTTGGGCGCCATCACGACCTATAAGAGAATTGGGTCATGACAAGAGGTAATGTGTAACAATGATTCTACGAAAGTACAATTCGACAATAAGAGAGAAAATAGGAATACGTCAACAATGAAAGGGATAACAAACTTCAATTAAGGCTAAGCAATTACAGAAGAGATAATAATGATTTCAATTAAGGTTAAGCAATTATGGAAAGGATAGCATGACAATAAAAGAGGCAACAACTTCAATTAAGGCACATTTCCAATTAAACACGTAAGGGTGAATTTAGTAAATGGGAATTTAACATGACAAAACAACTTCATATCTAGTGAACATAAGAACCTAAGAGCCCTAAGCAGTCAAGTTTCCACAAATAAGTCTGAGCACGTACTCGTTGATCGCGTCCAAATGCACACCTCAAAAGAGATATGAAACGGTCGTTTGCAATTATACAAACCCAACTAAGATCGGGGTGGAATCTACAGGGAGCTAAGATGGGAGTTAGGGGTATATATTTCAATGTGCGTGATTGAATTATCGAGATTGCACTTCCACAAAAAGATTGTTTTTCTATTTCTAATTTTACTCTATTGATTGCAAAATAAAGAAAGAAGACTAAAGATAATTCTTTTTGGGGCTTTTCCAAATTGATAAAAAGCTTAGGGCTATGACCATTACCTAGGTGTTTGCCTAATGGGATAAAGACTTTAATGCTTGTTCTGTTGACTGGGGTATATTATAGCTATCAACTTTAAAGTACCCACTCAATACCTCTCGGTCAGAGAGTGGTTTTGCCCAATTTGGTTTTCTCAAGACCAAATAGGTAACACACAAAACAGTTGATAAAAGCTCAAGTCGGGTTAGTACCATTCCTAGGTTGAACCCTTTAATTGGTAAACCAATCTCTTGATTGACCCAATTCTTTGTTAGCCAAGTTATCCTAGACTAGGTTTCTCTTTCTCAAGAAGAGACTAAGTCAAATAGGCATGAACTGCAACCATTACTTCCTCAAATTAAAGCACGAACTAAGACAAATAATAAATACCTAATTCATAAACAAGCACTAAATTAAATACACATAACGTTTACACACTAGGGTTGGGTCGCAACCATAGTAAAAATCTATCTATTCATACTTGGGTTTGAAGAAAATAAATAAAGACTAATTAAACTCATAATAAAAGCTTAAAATAATTAAATCTATTGTAAAATACACCAAAGCAAAGTAAACTTCCAAAATTGGCAAAGAAAAATGGCTACAATAATTGTTGAAGTTCAAACTTGACCTAATTTTGTGAAAATACCCCTCGGGAGCTTCTGCGGCCGCACAATTCCAAGTGCGGTCCGCAGGTTTCTTCATCTGACAGGATCCGAGGTTCTACGGCCGCACGACTTCGAACTACAGCCGCGAAGCAATTTTTTTGCGATCTGCAGATTTAAACTACGACCGCAAGACAATCTACTACGGTACGCAATGTTAGGGTTACAGCCGCACAAATATTGTGCGGTCCGCAATGCACTGAGGTTATGGACTTGGTAATTTTCATACACTTTGTTCTTGACTCCTAGCCCAGCTTTTGCGGCCGCACAATTCATGTGCGGTCCGCAATTTGCATAATTGATTGCAGATGTTTCCTTCTTTGGTTGCGGTCGCAGATGGAATTCTGCGGTCCGCAATTTCTTCTGCAGCCGCAGAATTCCTTCTGCAGACCACACATTTTGTGCTTATGTGCCCTTTTATTGCATTATGCTTACATTGCTCCTTTTTTAGTTGGATTTCATCTCGGGAGCCCAACTTCCAGCATTCCTATAATTTTGCACAATTTCATTAGTTCCGGGAACATAATTTAATGCTTTTAGAATAAAACAAAAGTTAAAAGGTGCTAATAATTAGTCAAAATCCTCACTTATCAACTCCCCCAAACTTAAGTCTTTTCTTGTCCTCAGGCAAACAATTTAGTCCCCACCTCCAAATATTAAGGGTCAATTTAGCGAGTCGAAGGTAAGCCATCCACACGTCAGTTGGGACCAGCAATTACCCACACTACTTATGTATTATCAACAAGGCGACAAGTTAAACATTTATGCACATATAGTTTAAAATGACATTTGAGCATCAAAAGTTGACTTTACTCATCAAGGACTCTTTCTCTATCATATAGGTCATGGTGGACTTCAAACTTTTCCTCCTCTACTCTCCGGTTCCCTGGCTCACTTAAGAATTTTAGCACTCAATTCAAAGACTTATGAAAGGTTCACTCATCTCTCTCAAGAGAATGTCGCAAGTACGACTTCAAGTACCATAGGCTTGCCCATCTTGTAGATCACCACTAATGTAAGCTCACTCGGCTTGAAATCAAATAGGACTTCATTCAGGATATAATGAAGGCTTTTGGATTAGGGTTGGATATAATATGGTTGAGTGGTTACACCTTTCCTTAAGCACTCCATTTTATTTTTATTCTCGGCTCACACTTTGCCAATTCTTTGAGGCACTTTCTTTTCCTTGGAGAACTAGAGAGACTTAACATCACTATTTCTTGATCATTACATTCATTTTCTCCCTCTTTTATTTCTCCGTGGTTGGGATCATTGCCTCTCTTTGAATCCCTTTAACACTTCCACTTATTTACTCTTTTTTTCTTTTCTTTTCTTGTCTTTCTTTTCTCTTTTTGTGCCTTGATACCTTTTTCAATTTCCTCGTCTCTCCCCCAAACTTATGTTTTTAGCCATTTGTTTCACAAGAGTGTTAAGGAAAGCTCGGGTGCCAAGAGAGGGTCACGACAAAACAGGTAAAGGCTTGTAACATGGTTATCAAATGAGAAAGGCTCGAGGCTCAAATGGGTTGACTAGGGATAACAACATTGGTAGGCAATAGAAAATTCAAACGGGCCAAGGAAAGCCTACAATCATTTCTCAAGCCAAGCAAAACTTAGGATTTCACCAAGAAACACATTCGGGACAAGTTCTAGACCTTTCGCGTGGGTACTTGAACTAGCAATAAAGTGTCTCACCCCTCACACAATTGGATTGCTAAAGAAGATAGAGTCAAGGATCCACAATGACCATATTTAAGATTGAAAATCACTATGGTTCAATTAAACCAGTCGATGGTTTCCAAAGTCAATACAAGAGTCACAAAGTCACTAACTACAACTATTTCTTTTAAAAACCTTGTTTCTAACCATAAGCATGTCGTTAAGTGTGTTGGTACCAAATGAAGTATGTTTGACTCTTCGATCATGACTTAATTAGGTCTTTTATTCATTACTACCACTATTATTACCTAAACACCAAAAACAGACTCATTTCCTTAAGAAGGTTTTCACGCCATCCATCGTTGGGACGAGTTACCCGGTTCACACAATAATGAGTGATTGATCAAAGATGTTGTATGAATGCACAGGTAGACTAAACAAGAAACTTCAAAAGATTATGTGATTTTTGCTCAGAGAGGGAAAAGGGTAACAGTAACCCTAGCCCTCTATTTACATGTTTAATGTTCTTAAGGGAGAGAAGAGTGAGTGCGGCCGCATAATTTCAATTGCGGGCCGCACTCTGTTACCTGGTGCTTCAATTATGGTGTCCATCTGTGGTTCGCAGAATTTTATTTGCGGATGCAGATTTCCTGTTGCGGCCGCAGATCGACCATTTTCTGACAGACCAACTTCAGAGAGTTGGCATTTTTCACCTTTCAATTTTGCGGTCCGCAAGATAATTGTGCGGCCGCAAAGCGCTTTTACTGCAGCAACTATAAATGTGCGGTCCACATAATTTTTCTGCGGTCCGCACAACTTTGCACACTTAGCCAGATTTCTGTCCACTATTTCTGTAAGGTACACTCATCCTTGCAGCATACTTCAAATCAAGTTAGCACAAAAATAACACCTAACTACAAAAGAAGAAAATAAAAGAAAAGAAAAAGAAACATGGGTTGCCTCCCAAGAAGCGCTTGATTTAACGTCGCGGCATGACGCAGAATACCATCAGTTGAAATGAATCAGTGCCACGACATGGCCATCTCCAACTTTTCCTAAATATCATTTCACATGGTGGCCATTGACTCAGAATACCAAATTGTTTTTGTTCTTCATGTCCAATGCACCAAAAGACGTCACACTCACAATTTCAAAAGGAAAACTCTATTTAGACTTTAGCTTTCCGAGAAACATCTTCAACCTCGAGTTGAACAACAATACGAGATCGCCCATATTGAACTCTTTGTTACAAATGTATTTGTCATGAAGATATTTTATCTTTTTTTGGTACAAGGACAAACTTTCATAAGCATGATACCGGAACTCATCCAATTCATTCAAATGTGCAACCCTCAAGTTAGCGGCTACATCCCAATCAAGATTCAACTTCTTTAGAGCCCACGTGGCTTTGTATTCAAGTTCCACCGGAAGATGACAAGCTTTGCTGAACACAAACCGGTATGGAGACATTTCGATAGGTGTTTTGTAAGCCGTCTGATAAGCCCATAATGCATCATCAAGCTTATTAGACCAATCTGTCTAGTTAGCATTCACTGTTATGGACAAAATACTCTTTATTTCCCGGTTGGAGACTTCCACTTGACCGCTAGCTTGTGGATGATAGGGAGTCATGACTTTATGAGTAACACCATACTTACTAAGTAAAGTGTCGAAAGCGTTGTTGCAAAAATACGACCCCCTATTGCTTATGATAGCCCTCAGAGTACCAAACCTTGTGAAAATATTCTTCTTCAAGAACGCCACCACACTTCTCGCCTTATTGTTGGGTAGAGCAACGGCCTCAACCCATTTAGACACATAATCAACCATGACCAAGGTGTAGGTTTCTCCATAAGAACTCACAAAAGGACCCATGAAGTCAATACCCCACACATCAAAGATATCAATATCCAAAATAGTAATGAGAGGTATTTCATTTTTCTTCGAGATTCCACCGGCGCACGTTGACATTCATCACATCTTTTCACTACATCACTTGCATCCTTGTAAAGAGTGGGCCAATAGAAACCGCAACGTAGCACTTTGGCCATCATTATTGCTCCACCATGGTGACCACCATATGGCGAAGAATGACAAGCCCCAAGAATTTCACCTTGTTCCTCTTCCGTTACACATCATCTAATTACCCCGTCCGTGCAAATCCGGAAAAGGTATGGTTCATCCTAATAATAATCTTGACAATCCCGTTTGAGCTTCTTCCTTTGGTTTGAAGAGAACTCATCCGGGATGATTCCACACACAAGGAAATTTGCTAGATCTGGGAACCATGGCACTTCCTTCATTAAAATAGCCAAGACTTGCTCATCGAGGAAGGAATCATTGACTTCAAGGCCATCATGCGGCCTCCCCTCCTCCTCCAAATGAGACAAGTGGTCCGCCACTTGATTTTTACTCCCTTTTCAATCTTGGATGTCAATATCAAACTCTTGCAGCAAAAGCACCTATCTCATCAACCGAGCTTTGGAAAGTTTCTTGCTCATAAGATAACAAAGTGCCGCATGATCTGTGTGGACAATAACTTTCGCACCCATCAAGTACGGGCGAAACTTCTCAATTTCAAACACAATGGCAAGGAGCTCTTTCTCCATAGCAGTATAGTTGACTTGGGAACCATTCATGGTCTTACTAGCATAGTATACCAGATAAAAAATATTGTTGATGTGTTGCCCCAAAATAGCCTCAACCGCTACGTCACTAGCATCACACATGAGTTCAAAGGGGACACTCCAATTTGGAGCGGTGATGATGGGAGTGGTTGTCAACTTGAACTTTAACAATTCAAAGGATCTCATGCAATTATCATTGAAGTTAAACTTAGAATCTTTCTCAATAAGCTTGCACAACGATTCACCACCTTAGAGAAATCTTCGATGAAACGCCGGTAAAATCCCGCGTGGCCTAAGAAACTCCGCACACCTTTTACCAAAATTGGAGGTGGAAGTTTAGAAATCACCTCAATCTTTGCTTTGTCAACTTCAATTCCATTCTTTGAGATTTTGTGGCCAAGGACAATGCTTTCCTTGACCATGAAATGACACTTCTCCCAATTGAGCACCAAATTTGTTTCTTCACATCTTGCCAATACTTTACCTAAATTTGCAAGACAATCATCAAAAGAATCTCCAACTACCAAGAAGTCATCCATGAAAACTTCAAGGTAGTCCTCCACCATGTCTGTGAAGATAACCATCATACACCTTTGCAAAGTCACCGATGCATTGCACAAACCAAATGGCATATGCTTGACGGCGAAAGTACAATAGGGACATGTAAAGGTTGTTTTCTCTTGATACTCTGGAGCAATAATGATTTGGTTGTAGCCCGAATATCAATCAAGAAAGAAATATAAAGCACGGCCGGCCAACCTATCAAGAATTTGGTCGAGGAAGGGAAGTGGAAAATGATCCTTCTTTATGACTTTGTTGACCTTGCGATAGTCCATACACACTCTCGAACCGGTTACTGTTCTTGTAGGAATCAACTCATTCTTGTCATTGGTGACCACCATCATTCCCCCTTCTTTGGGACACATTGAACTAGAGAAGTCCACGAACTATCGGAAATGGGGTAGACAACCCCGGCATCCAACCACTTGATAATCTCCTTTTTGTCAACTTCTTGCATAACCTCATTGAGTCTCCTTTGATGTTCAATAGATGAATTGGCACATTCCTCCAAGTTGATCTTATGCATACAAAATGCAGAGCTTATCCCCCAAATATCTACCAATGTCTACCCAATATCCTTCTTCCTCTTTTGTAGCACCGCCGATGTAGAATCTACTTGCACGTTAGTCAAACAAGAGGAAAGAATAACCGGTAAAGTAGAACAAGGGCCAAGAAATTCATACCGAAGATGTGGAGGCAATGGCTTCAACTCCAAAGTAGGAGGGTCTTCAATGGAAGGATTTGTAGGAGGAGTTTTCCTACTTTCAAGATCCAAAGATAGTTTTCGGGATGCGTAATTGTACGACCCCATTCTTTGCAAAGAGTTCACATATTTCATGAAGCCATCCATCTCGTCATCATCAAAGTTGAGCAAGACGGCCTCCAACATATCACCAACATTGATTGTGGCACTTGTATCATCAATAATAACATCGGTCACCAAGACTACAAAATAACACACCTTATTGCTATTTGGTTGCCGCATGGACTTGCACACATGGAATACCACTTTTTTATCTCCCACCCGGAAAGTGAGTTCTCCGACTTCAATATCAAAAATAGCCTTCCCCGTAGCAAGGAAAGGTCTTCCAAGAATAATCGACACCTCATAATGAACTTCACAATCAAGAATGACAAAATCCGCCGGAAGAATGAATTTATCAACACGAACCAAGACATCTTCAATCACTCCCAAAGGTCTCTTCATGGTCCGATCGTCCATTTGCGATCTCATAGAGGTGGGTCTTGTTTTCTCAATTCCCAAGGTTTTGAAAACCGAATAAGGTATCAAATTGATACTTTTCCCAAGATCACAAAGAGCTTTAGCAAACTCGACACTTCCAGTTGTACAAGAAATAGTAAAAGCACCAGGATCTTCCAACTTAGGAGCCATTGAATGCACAATTGCACTCACTTGATGAGTGACTTTGATAGTTTCAAAATTCATTGACCGCTTCTTTGTCACAAGATCCTTCATAAACTTTGCATAATCGGGCATTTGTTTCAAAGCTTCAACTAGTGGCAAATTGATTAAGAGACTCTTCATCATTTGAATGAACTTTTTAAATTGATTCTCTCCATTTGTTTGGCAAGTCTTTGAGGATATGGAGGTGGAGGCTTAGGCAATGGTGCCTTAGCCTTTTTCACTACCGGTTTTGGTATGTCAATAATGTGATCCCTAGACGGGTTCACATCCTCTTGAGTCTCTTTCACATTATCATCAATATCAATCTAAGCTTCATCATTTGCTTGCACCACATTGTTAGGGACCTCCTCTTCTTGTACCACTTGCTCATCATCCACAATTTGCTTTTTACTTGAGGTGGATGCATTTTCACCTCTTCCACTTCTTGTGGTAACAACCATGGCAGGGTCTGTGTTGTTCCCCCCTTTGGGTTTACCAACATATCACTTGGTAGTGTTCCCTTAGGACGAGAATTTAGAGCTTGAGAGATGTGCGCCATTTGAACTTCTAAGTTGCGGATCGATGTGTTGTGTGAGGCAAGTTGGGCATCTGAATCTGCATTCTTTTCCATCATTTTCTTGAACATGTTCTCAATATCCCCCATCTTATTGGTTGAAGAACTAGGACCATGGGAAGGATAAAGAGGTGGGTTGTTCAGTTGTTGATACATCGAGGGGCTTTGAAAACCCGACCCTCGATTGCCTTGATTATTGTTCTATCCGCCTTGATTATTAAACCCCCCCCCCCCCCCTCAATTTCCTTGATTGTTGTTATGCCAATTCCCTTGATTGTTTTCACCATTCCAATTTCCTTGGTTGTTAGAATTCCAACTGCCTTGATTGTTTTGAGGTCTCCATTGTTGTTGGTTTGGGTCTTGCAAATTGCTTCGTTTCCCTTGAAAGTTGTTCACATATTTCACCTCCTCTTCTTGGTCATTGTAAGAGCCATCTTGATCAAAACTACTATCTTCTTGCACAAAATTATCCAATCGATGTTGCACTTATGGACCCTTTATTCTTCTTTTATTCATCATCATGCTCATTCCTTACATGACATTGACTTGCTTAGGATGTTGCACTTGTTAAAGTTGAGCCTTTGCTAATTGATTCATGGTGGTAGTCAATTCGGCAATGGTTTGCCCATGGTCATGCAACTCTTTGTGAAGGTAGATCACGTTGGGATCACCTTGTGGAACATTAGCTCGGGATTGCCATGCCGATGATGTTCCCGCCATTTCATCTAAAATCTCACATGCCTCTGCATAAGGCATAGTCATGAAGTTCCCACCGGCAAGTTGATTCACTACACATTGGTTGTTTGTGTTGATCCAACGATAGAAAGTTTGTTGAATCATGTTCTCCGTCATATTGTTATTGGGACATTCCTTAACCATTGTTTGATAGCGTTCCCATATCTCGTGTAGTAGTTCATTTAGCTCTTGATTAAATGCCAAAATCTCATCCCGAAGTGTAGACATGTGCCCCCGAAGAGAAGAATTTATAAATAAACATTTCCGCCAACTCATCCCAAGTGTGAATGGAATGGTTCGTCAAATGTTCCAACCAATCTAAAGCTTTCCCCCATAGAGAGAAGGGATAAATCCTTAGCCTCAATGCATCCTCGGAGACATTTGTTTGTTTGCTGCCCCAACAAGTGTCCACAAACCCCTTCAAATGTTTGTATGCATTTTTGACTTAGAGCACAGTGAAGAAATCTCGTTGCTCTAGCAAAGTGAGCACCATGTTGGTGATTTGAAAGTTGCCTGCCCTAATACGGGGATGGACTCTTTCACTTGAATATCCTTCATTGGGTAACACCCGGTGTGGGTGGGGTGGAATGGGCACATTGTCATGAGGCACTCGGCCTCTTCTATTGGCTTGAAGTTCAAGAGGAAACTCGTTCACTTGGTCATCCTCAACGTCCACATCCCCCAAAGTAATATTTTTGAGCTCATTGTTTTCCATGGTTGTACCTATGATTTCGCAAACAAGTTAGTAACGCGGAAGGAAAATAAGATACTCCAAAAACACACCCAAATATATAGCTAACACCATTTTTAACTCCCCGACAATGGCGCCAAACATTGATCGCGTCCAAATGCACACCTCAAAAGAGGTATGAAATGGCCGTTTGCAATTATAGAAACCCAACTAAGAATCAGGGTCGAATCCACAATGAACTAAGATGGGAGTTAGGGGTTTATATTTCAATGTGCGTGATTGAATTATCGAGATTGCACTTTCACAAAAAGATTGGTTTTCTATTTCTAATTTTACTCTATTGATTGCAAAATAAAGAAAGAAGACTAAAGATAATTCTTTTTGGGGCTTTTCCAAATTGGTAAAAAGCCTAGGGCTGTGACCATTACCTAGGTGTTTTCCTAATGGGATAAAGACTTTAATGCTTGTTCTGTTGACTGGGGTATATTATAGCTATCAACTTTAAAGTACCCACTAAATACCTCTCGGTCAGAGAGTGATTTTGCCCAATTTGGTTTTTTCAAGACCAAATAGGTAACACACAAAACAGTTGATAAAAGCTCAAGTCGGGTTAGTACCATTCCTAGGTTGAACCCTTTAATTGGTAAACCAATCTCTTGATTGACCCAATTCTTTGTTAGCCAAGTTATCCTAGACTAGGTCTCTCTTTCTCAAGAAGAGACTAAGTCAAATAGGCATGAATTAACGTTTGCAATCATTAATTCCTCAAATTAAAGCATGAACTAAGCCAAATAATAAACACCCAATTATGAACAAATACTAAATTAAATACCCATAAGGTTTACACACTATGGTTGGGTTACAACCCTAGTAAAAATCTAGATACTCATACTTTAGTTGAAGAAAATGAAGAAGAAAGACTAATTAAACTCATAATGAAAGCTTAAAATGATTAAATCCATTGTAAAATACACCAAAGCAAAGTAAACTTTCAAAATTGGCAAAGAAAAACGGCTACAGTAATTGCTGACGTTCAAACTTGACCTAATTTTGTAAAACTCATCTATTTATACAAGGCTGAAAATCTCGAACAACAATACCCCTCGGGAGGTTCTGTGGCCGCACAATTTCAAGTGCGGTCTGCATATTTCTTCATCTGACAGGAGATGGAGTTCTGCGGCTTCACAATTTTGAACTGCGGCCGCGAAGCAACTTTTTTGCGGTCCGTAGATTTTGAACTGCGGCCGCAGGATAATCTTCTGTGGTCCACAATGATAGGGTTGCGGCCCCAAGGCAAACGGTCTGCAAGCACTGAGGTTCCGGACTTGTTAATTTGCATACTCTCTGATCTTGACTCCTAGCCCAGCTTTTGCGACCGCACAGTTCATGTGCGGTCCGCAATTTGCAGAATTGTCTGTAGATTTTTCCTTCTTTTGTTGCGTCCGCAGATGGAATTCTGCGGTCCGCAATTTCTTCTGCGGCCGCAAAATTCCTTCTGCGGACCTGACATTTTGTGCTTCTGTGCCTTTTTATTGCCTTGTGCTTAGACTGCTCCTTTTTTAGTCTGATTTCATCTTGGGCCCAACTTCCAGCGTTCCTGCAATTTTTCACAATTTTATTAGTTTCCGGAAAAAAATTCAATGCTTTTAGACTAAAACAAAAGTTAAAAGGTGCTAATAAGTAGTCAAAATTCCCACTTATCACTCGTCACCTCGCGTACACGGCCTTCACATGACACAATTAACACAAATGACTCGAATCTTCTGGGGTAGTTTTCCCCACACAAAGTTAGGTAAGATACTTATCTCAAAGAAGCTAGACCGATACTCTAAAATGACCTTATCAAGTGAAATAACCTCTGGACGGCTCAAATCTAGCCAAAACAACTTTAAATCATAAATAAAACTCATAGGAAACAATTCTGGACAACCCCCGGGCCCGCACCTCGGAACCTGATAAAATTCAAAAAACCCGAGCACCCATTCCAATACGAGTTCAGCCATACCCAAATTATCAAACTCTGATAACGAATCGCCCTCCAAATCCTCATTTTTTATTTTTGAAAGATTTTACAAATTTCCCAATTTTTCACTTTGATTCTCACTATTTGATGTTAAAACTCAAAAACAATCATGAAGTATACATAGAAATTGAACAAGGGAACTTACTCAATGATTGTAGATGAAATTTCCCTACTAAAATTACCCACTCTCGGACCTAGAGTTCAAAAATATCACAAAATGAAGCAAAACCCCGAATTACACAGCTGATAACAAGCTGGAGATATCGCATTTGCGATCCAGGGTTCGCAATTGCGAACCCTCGCAAAAACAAAGAAGCCTTCACAATTGCGAACAAGAACAGGGCTGAAAAATGTTGAAATTGCGATACAATGTTCGCAATTGCGAACTAAAACAGGGAAGGAGTCGCAATTGCGATAAAATGTTCCCAATTGTGACTACACCAAAAACCAGTAGTCTCCCCGACACGGAAATGAGCATAACTCTCCCATACGATGTCCGAATTCGACGAATCTTTTTGCTATGACTCTATAATTACAATACGGATCTAATGCTTCAATAAAAACTGAATTTGAAGCTCATTTGATTAATTTAGTACCATTTATGCTTGAAGAAACAACGCTGAAACATAAAAAACAAGCGCAACACAACCTAAACCTATCTGAAACTTACCCAAGCCACTCGGGACCTCGTCCGAACATACCAACAAGTCTCGTAACATAACACGGACCTACTCGAAGCCTCAAATCCCATCAAATAACGTCAAAATTATGAATCAAACTTATAAATTTTCAAATCTTCTATATTCCGAAAGTCGTGCCGAAACGTATCAAATCAATCCGAAATAACTTTAAATTTTTCACACAAGTCATAAATGACATAATGGACCTATTCTAATTTTCGGAATCGAAATACGAACCCGATATCAACAAAGACAACTCTCAGCCAAACCGCTCCACCCTCCAAAACTTAAACTTTTCAATTTTTGCCAAAATACTTCAAATTATTCTACGGACCTCCAAATCCAAACTCGGACGCATGTCTAAGTCCAAAATCACCATACGAAGTTATTGGAACCATCAAAACCCCATTCTGAAGTCGTTTACACAAAAGTCAAACTTCGGTCAACTCTTAGCGCTTAAGCTTCTAAAACAAGAATCGTTCTTCCAAATTAATCCTGATTCATCCGATACCCGAACTCGACCACACACGCAAGTCATAACACATAATACGAACCTGCTCGAGACTTTAAGCCGCTGAACGAGACGCTAATTCTCAAAACAACCAGTCGGGTTGTTACATACATACACACATATATTTTCTTTAAACTTGTTTTATAGTTCAAAATTGTTCAATTGTCTATATTTATCAATAATTGTTTTGAGTGTTATTTTGTTATCTTTTATTTTTTAATTAATTCAAAATATAATTATCATAAAATTAACTTTATCCCCCTCTTTTCGTACATTCTTTTCTACTGTAATATTTGATTAGTTTTCTCATTTTGTAGTTTCATGAAAATTTAAATAATGTAATAATGTTTTACTAAATTATAATGTTAAATTTATCAAAATTATAAAGAGATAAGACTTTTATTATTTTTATAAAAAACCTATATATATATATATATATATATATATATATATATATATATATATATATATATATATATATATATATATATATATATATATATATATATATATATATATATATATATATATATATATATATATATATATATTTTTATTATGAAATTATGAGTTCTATTTATTAACTAAAATTTCTTTTGAGAAATTTAATTAGTATATACATTTTGGTGCTATCGCTTGAAATTATTTATTTATTTAGTATTCTTCCTTTATAACTATTTGTTTATTATGCTTTTAATTATACATATATGTATAATGTTTCTCATTATGATTCTAATTATAAGTCTTATATTTTTATACTTTCCCACAAATTTATATTTGTTTTTTTTCATTGCTTATCTAATCGTATTATCTATTACTTAATATTATTAAATTATCATGTGAAGTTTTAAAATTTTCAATCTATTATAATACAATGAATATAGTTTTGTATTACTCTTGAAAATAATACAATGAATATAATGTTTACTCTTTCAATTTCAAATACACTCTTAGCATTTAAAATTATCTATACAAATCTATACTATAGATATAGATTTTATCATAAAATTTAGTTAAATTCTATCTTTAAAGTGCGAATTAGCATTTTCTCTATATGATACTTGGGATGACCTCATGCTTCACTATTATTCTTTTAAGGCCAAATACATAGACAACTACTTAAAGTTGGCACGGAATTTTATTTTGGCACCTATTCTTTGCATAGTACCTATTGAACACTTCATGTTACTCAGCATTGTATCTATTAAACACATTCTCAGCACCTCTAAATATTTCAAGGAGCATGTTGTTAATCGCCTATGATATGGACAAGGGAACAAATTAGGGAAAGATGCGTGGCTCTCTAAACCTCAGTCTTATTCATTTTTTCTCTCTCATTGTTTCCCTTTATACTTATCTATTCTAAAATTTAGCTTGATGAACTCCATGTTGCTTTGCCGGAACTTACTGAACACTTTTTCAACCCCTTATCTCACATATGTTATTTTCTTCGCTCTTTTCACTAAATAAATTAATCTAGATCAAAAAAGAAAGTGTTGGGTGAAAAAAGATCCAAACGACAAATATTAATCGATAAAAAAAAAATCACGACAACCCTATTGTTTCCGATCAAAAAACTTCCGGCAAGTTTTATGCAACCAAACAAATTGCCTTAGAGTTTCATGAAAGCATTGTATATGTATGTCTCAAAAAAATAATTGTGATGTAGGAGATCCTTAAACCCAACGTTATTGGAGCAAAGTCAACAGTTTAGCCGGATTGACCAGATCCATTGTGCCAATCGATTTGAAAATTAACCAAAGAAGAGTGAAATTTAACATTATATCTACGACATCAAATCGTCCCTCATGACAACAATTTATAATGTTGACAACTCCGGCAAACCTTTACAGAACTTGTGATGGGCAAGAATTTAGTCTGTTCTCGTGAGTCTGGGCACGTGGATCCAAACAGAGAACTTCATCTGAATCTGATTTATAAGATATCAAACACAAAGGATTGCGTAGATTTCCTATTTGCCATTGGTTATAACCCATTGGGATTTCACTATTTATGAGCTATGGCTAGTTTGGGGAGTTGCCTAGGGGATTTGAACTATCCATCGCTCAAAGAAAATGTTGGGGACAGGAAAACAACCTGGAAGTGCCCAAGTTAGAGAAGAAAGAGGGGCCCACTTATATTTGTCTATCTAGCAGAGTCATGTTTACGCGCTGAATGTAAAGTGAGAAACATGTATTGTTCCATGTCACCTAATGTGTTTAATAGGCACAATTTTAAATAACATGAAGTGTTCAATAGGTATTAGGTAAAGATAAGGTGCCAAAATAGAATTTCATTTCAAGTTTAAGTGGCTCTCTATATATTTGGCCTTCTTTTAATATAATATATGAAGCTATATTATGTGGCGGCAACTTTACAATTTAAAATAGAATATGTTTCAGAATAAATAATTTTTAATACATAGAAATTATTATTTTCTTGAAAAGTAGTTAAGTATGTTTGAATTCAAATGCAAAAAGAGTAACTAATTATTAATAATACATAATGCATAATTTAATATTTGTAAAATTTAAAAAGTAACTAATTATTATCTAACCTAACTAACTTTGTCCTAAATTGCCAAAAGACATATTGTGAGGCTTCCACTTGGCTTAATGTGGTGGCTTTGCCTCTCATTTTATTGTATATAAATAGAAATAAATTTGTTGGTTCTTTTCGATATTTTTGTCATATAACATATAAATTTCATCTCGCTTTGCTCTAATTTTGGATAAAATTTTGATAAATTAAATTTAGTAATAATTGAACAAATTGAACATATAATCCAAGAAATATTCTTTTGGAGAAACATTTCCCATGCATGATAAACATTTTTATCTAGCAATAATTCTGATTTCATTAATGTAATGACCCAACCAGTCGTTTTGAGCATTTGTACTTCACTTAGTAGTTTGAGGGTATGAGAAGATATGTATGATGTATTATGACTTGTGTGAATCATCGGTTCTGGTTTTCAGGTTATTCAGAATTTATTAGGAAGAATCAATTCCACAGTTGAAGCTTTAAAGTTGGAAGAGTTGACCGAGTTTGACTTTTGTGAATTTGACCAGGAATTGAGTTTTGGATGGTTCCATTAGGTCCGGGTGGTGATTCTGAACTAGGGCGTATGCCCGAATTTTCATTTGGATACTTCTAGAAGGTTTCGGCGTAAATTGGCAAAAGTTGGAAATTAAAAAAATTGGAAAGTTCATAAGTTTGACGGAGAGTTGACTTTGAGGATATCGGATTCAGATTGAGGTTCCGGTAATTGAAATAGCTTCGTTATGTCATTTGGGACTTGTGTGTAAAAGTTGAGTTCATTCCGGATTTATTTAATATGTTTCAGCACGAGTTTTGGAAGTTGAAAGTTGAAAGTTTTTTTGAGTTCGAATTGAGGTACAATTAGTGATTTTGATGTTGTTATGTGTGATTTGAAGCCTCGAGTAGGTCTATATTATGTTGTGAGACTTATTGGTATATTCAGATGAGATCCCAAGTAGCTCGAATGGGTTACGGATCGTTTGGAGCCTTGTTGAAGTTGCTGGAATTTTTGGTTGTTGGTGTCTTCGCAGGTGCGTGCTCGCAGAAGCGTGAAGCTGGTCGCAGAAGCGACCTGGGGAAGGTTGGCTGGGCAGGCATTGCAGAAGCGGTCGTTGCTGGCCAAGGCTGTCTCACAGATACGCGACCTTGTTCCGCGGAAGCGAAGGATGCAGGTGCGACCTACTGTCCACAAATGCTGAAATGCTTGGAAAAATACTTTAAGTTCGTGAGTTGGCCATTTTTATCATATATTGAGCAATATACTTCGGAATTGGGTGATTTTGAAGCAATGCTTCACCATATAGATTGGGATACGTGTTCTCTACTCGCTTTTGATTATATTTCACAGATCTATCTTTGATTTTGGCATTTGGATTATGAATTTGTAAAGAGAATTTGGAGGTTTTAGCCTAAAGTTTCATAGAGTGAGTTTTTGAGTTTCGAACATCGATTCGGAGTCGGATTTGGGTAAAACTAGTATGGTTGGACTCGTAATTGAATGGGTTGTTGGATTTTATAAGTTTTGTCAGGTTTGAGGCATGGGCCCGGGTTTGACTTTTTGGTCGATTTTGGGCTTTTGATTAAGAATTCGACCATTATCATTTGGAATTGTTTTCTTACACGTTATTTGATTTATTTGAGTTGCTTCTGGCTAGTTTCGAGCCATTCAGAGGTCGGTACGTGCGTGATGGTATTTTTGGAGCATCGTTTGTCTTGCTCGGTATTGGATTTGGCTTGTTTGAGGTAAGTAACACTTCTAAACTTAAGCCTGAGGGTATAAAACTCCAAATTACATGCTATGTGATTGATATTGAGGTGACACGCATGCTAGGTGACGGGCGTGTGGGTGTGCACCCTAGATATTGTAATCTAGTCGATTCCATGGAACTATGTAGCTATCTTATCTGAATACTTGTACTGTACACTATGTGTTAAAGCGCTTGAGGTGTGATTCATACTAGGAAATATGTTTAGGCTCTTTGATGGTACTATTGGGACCCACAATGGTCATTCTTTGTTGTTGAGTTATTTGCTTAATTGCAGTTATGTACTTAGTCGCATTCATCAATACATACTATATCTTAGTCTCTGGTATTGTATATTGTCACATCTCATATCATCGATTTGGGCTGCTTAGCATTAGTATTGTGAACCCGAGAGACTGGAGAGATTGATGACTGAGTGAGGTCGAGGCATGTTGTGAGTGATATTTATGGGATCGAGCTGCACGTCGCAATAAGCTTTATTGATTTATGTTAGGATTTGGCTTATTATAGCGCTCCGGCTAGATCGGTCCCTCCGGAGTCTGCACACCCACAGTGGGCGCAATTGATAGCAATCATTTACATTTGGGATGGATCTTCCCTGGTTCATTTGCATTGGGCTGGATCTGCCCTCGTTTATTTACATTTTTTGTTCATTTGCACTAGGCTGGATCTGCCTTGGTTTATTTGTACTTGGGATGGATCTACCTTGTACAGTACTGAGTGACTTCGTCTGTTGAGTATTGAGCATGATGAGTGAGAATAAGAGACAGTGAGATTGATTACTTTGAGAGTGTGAGTACATGGGTTCATCACCGAGATGTTTTTACTCATGCTACCCGGTTTTGGTGACATTCATGATATCACCTGCATATCAACATGTATGCATAGAAATGTACTTTCCTCATGCTATCTGAAAAATGAAACCACTTATTTATTGTTGAAAGGTTTTTGGGAAAATCACGGTTTTCAAACTTATTCGTATATATTGAAATTTTTGGTGAAAGATTTGGGATTTACTATTATACTTAAAAGGCATGCCTATTTTCCGTAACTATGAACGAGTTGAGCTATTTCTTGCACCGTCTTTATTATATTGTTATGAACGGTTGCTAGTTATTGGAGTTTGACTCTGACCCTTGTCCCAATTCATCACTACTTTCAGCCTAAGGTTAGGTTTGTTACTTATTGAGTACATGGGGTCAGTTGTACTTATACTATACTTATGCACCTTGCGGGCAGATGTTGGATGTTAATGTTGCTGTGTACCGCGGGAGCTAGATTAGAAGATGTACCTACATTCTGGTTATGGCTATTACTAGTCCATGGTAGCATTAGATTCGAGTTCTGTTCATTTACATTTCAAACAGATGTTGTAATTATTTCAATTCAGTTTTGTAAAGAAATCTAAATCTTAGACGCTCATGATTTATATTATTAGTTCTTGGGAAATTCTTGTATAGAAGCAGTTGTAATAATTGAACAAATTGAACATATAATCTAAGAAATATTCTTTTGGAGAAACTTTTCCTACGCATGATAAACATTTTTATCTAACAATAATTCTGCTTTCATAAATGTAACGACTCAACCGGTCGTTTTGAGCATTTGCACTTCACTCGATAGTTTGAGGGCATGAGGAGCTCTGTATGATGTATTATGACTTGTGTGAAATGACGGTTCTAGTTTTCAGGTTATTCAAAATTTGGTAGGAAGAATCAATTCCATGATTGAAGCTTTAGAGTTGGAAGAGTTGACCGAGTTTGACTTTTGTGAATTTGACCCAGGAACGGATTTTTGGATGGTTCCATTAGGTTCGAGTATGATTCCGGACTCATGCGTATGCCCGAATTTGCATTTGAATACTTCTAGAAGGTTTCGGAGCTAATTAGAGAAAGTTAGAAATTTGAATAATTGGAAAGTTCATAAGTTTGACCGAGAGTTGACTTTGAGGATATCGGATTCGGATTGAGGTTTTGAGAATTGAAATAAATTCGTTATGTCATTTGGGATTTGTGTGCAAAAGTTGAGTTCATTCCGGGTTTATTTAATATGTTTCGGCGCGAGTTTTGAAATTTGGAAGTTGAAAGTTTGTTTGAGTTCGAATTGAAGTGCGGATCATGGGTTTGATGTTGTTATGTGTGATTTGAGGCCTCGAGTAGGTTCGTATTATGATACGGGACTTATTGGTATATTCAGACGAGGTCCTAAGTAGCTCGGATGGGTTACGGATCGTTTGGAGCCTTGTTGAAGTTGCTGGTGTCTTCGCACTTGCACATAAGGGACCGCAGGTGCGTGCTCGCAGAAGCGTGAAGCTGTCGCAGTAGCGACCTGGGGAATGCTGGTTGGGTAGGCATTGCAGAAGCGGTCATTGCTGTCCAAGGCTGTCTCACAGATGCGCGACCTTGTTCCGCGAAAGCGAAGGTCGGATGTGCGACCTACAGTCCGCAAATGCGGAAACACTGGGAAAAATACTTTAAGTTCGCGAGTTGGCCATTTTTATCATATATTGAGAAATATACTTCGGAATTGGGCGATTTTGAAGCAATATTTCTCTATATGGATTGGGATACGTGTTCTCTACTCGCGTTTGGTTATATTTCACGAATCTATCTTCGATTTTGGCATTTGGATTATAAATTTGTAAAGAGAAATTGGGGGTTTTAGCCTAAAGTCTCATAAAGTGAATTTTTGAGTTTTGAATATCGATTCGGAGTCGGATTTGGATAAAACTAGTATGGTTGGACTCGTAATTGAATGAATTTTTGGATTTTATAAGTTTCGTCAGGTTATGTGTGGCAGGCCCGGGTTTGACATTTTGGTCAATTTTGGGCATTTGATTAATAATTCGACCATTATCATTTTGGAATTGTTTCCTTAGACATTGTTTGATGTATTTGAGTTCATTTTGGCTAGTTTCGAGATGTTCGGAGGTCGGTATATGCGGGGTGACATTTTTAGAGCATCGTTTGGCTTGCTCGGTATTGGATTTGGCTTGTTCGAGGTAAGTAACACTTCTAAACTTGGTGTTGAGGGTATGAAACCCCAAATTACGTGTCATGTGATTGATGTTAAGGTGACACGCATGCTAGATGACGAGCGTGTGGGCGTCCACTGTAGAAATTGTGATCTAGTCGATTCCATGGAATGTGTAGCTATCTTATCTGAATACTTGTACTGTACACTATGTGTTAAAGCACTTGAGGTGTGATTCATGCTAGAAAACGTGTTTAGGCTATATGATGGTACTATTGGGACCCACAATGGTCATTCTTTGTTGTTGAGTTATTTGCTTAATTGCAGTTATGTACTTAGTCGCATTCATCACTACAAACCATATCTCAGTCTCTGTTATTGTATATTGTCACATCTCATATCATCGATTTGGGCTGCTTAGCATGAGTGTTGTGAGCCCGAGAGACTGGAGAGATTGATGATTGAGAGAGGTCAAGGGCCTATTGTGAGTGATATTTAAGGGATCGGGCTGTACGCTGCAACAGGCTTTATAGCCAGGATTTGGCTTATTATAGCGCTCGGGCTAGATCGGCTACTCCGGGGACTGCACACCCACAATGGGCGCAATTGCTAGAAATTATTTACATTTGGGCCAGATCTACCCTAGTTTATTTGCATTGGGCTGGATCTGCCCTCGTTTATTTGCATTTTTTGTTCATTTGCACTAGGCTGGATCTGCCTTGGTTTATTTGCACTTGGGCTAGATCTACCCTGTACAGTACTGAGTGACTGAGTGTGCTGAGTATTGAGCATGATGAGTGAGAATACGAGACAGTGAGATTGATTACACTGAGAGTGTGAGTACATGAGTTCATCACTGAGATGTTTTTCCTCATGCTACCCAGTTTTGGTGACATTCATGATATCACCTCCATATCGACATGTAGGCATAGAGATGTACTTTCCTCATGCTATCTGAAAAATGAAACTTCTTATTTATTGTTGAAAGGTTTTTGGGAAAATCACGATTTTCAAACCTACTCATATAGGTTTGGGGGGTTTCGGTGAATGATTTGGGATTTACTATTATACTTGAAAAGCGTGCCTATTTTCCGTAACTGTGAACGAGTTGAGTTATTTCTTGCACCATCTTTATTATATTGTTATGAACTGTTGTTGGTTATTGGAGTTGGACTCTGACCCTTGTCCCAATTCGTCACTACTTTCAACCTAAGGTTAGGTTTGTTACTTATTAAGTACATGGGGTCGGTTGTACTCATACTACACTTATGCACCTTGCGTGCAGATGTTGGATGCTAATGTTGATGTGTAGCATGGGAGTTGGATTGGAAGATGTAACTGCGTTCTGGTTATGTCTATCACTAGTCCATGGTAGCATTAGATTCGAATTATGTTCAATTACATTTCAAATAGATGTTGTGATTATTTCAATTCAGTTTTGTAAAGAAATCTAAATCTTAGACGCTCATGATATGTATTACCAGTTCTTAGGAAATTCTTGTATAGAAGCAGTTGTATTATCTTTTCCTCTCTTAATAAATTTCATTGAATTGGATAGTTGGTTATTGGCTTACCTAATGGTTTGGGTTAGGTGCCATCACGACTAGTTGGATTTTGGGTCGTGACACGTTAGTTTTAGAGCTCTAGGTTCATAGGTTCTACCAGTCATGATCAAGTATCTAGTAGAGTCTTGCGGATCGGTATGATGATGTCCATACCTATCTTCGATAGGCTACATGGAATTAAGGGTAAACTTTCCATCTTTCTTTCCTTATCGTGCGACATTGATTCAATTTGAAGCGTAACTCTTTGAATTCTATCCATGCATTCGTATGCACATGTGAGCGCTCGGTATCATATGTTCATCGACGGCTTATGATTCCACAGATAAGGTGCGGGATGTGATTTCGATATGCTGATGAGCAGGTCTGGAGGACCCGAGGTCAGGTTTTGACTGTAGCTTGAGCGCGGGAATTTTGGTTGTTTGAGCACGTGCTTTTGGACTTTGTGGAATTTGTAGCTCGATGAGTGGTTGGATGACCATACGATGAGTATGATCTGACTGCGAGATATGTTTAGATGGTATAAATATGATGGGAAGAGTTTGCATAGGATGTGAGAAGGACTATTGGGTGCTTGATTTCTGTCTTGATGTGATGTATAGTCTCGAGTTATGAGTGTGTTGAAATATTTTTTATGTTGTTTAATTGTGGAATGAAGTAGATTTTCATGTCTTGTTGTAAGTTCAGACTCAGGAAAATTAAGTGATGGTGTAGTATTGTAGCTGCGAAAGGGGTATAAAGAGATATCAGTCTGAGGCTAGGCAGGTGGGTTATAACCTGTGAGGTAATCTACGGGTGTGTGATCCTTATGATGTTGTATGGAGGCTCCATATTCTACCAGTGAGTTATATTGTACGATTTGGGTTTGTAATAGTTGAACTGAACATCATGGGGTGAATACGAGGTTTGCAACTAATTTGAGGTATTAGAGGGTTTGTGTTACATGACTTATTAGGGATTGAGTTAAATTTTGGTGCGGGATCATGTTAGTAATAGAGTACGAGCATTATGAGTTGTCGAATATTCTGTTCTATGGCTTTGAGCTAAGTGAGGGACTCTGCTATCGATGATTTGATTGCGTGGTTATGTGGTACAGGTTTCAATTTGAGGCATACTTATGAATCAGATATGACTTGCAGCGGTTGGTTTTGAGGATGGCTCGAGTAAGGGAATTTTTGGATACGGGTTATATTACAGCTTATGAGTATATGAAAATCAAAGAATGATTGAGTTGTTAAGTGTGAAGGATGTAGTGTGCATGGTGTATGAATTTGATCGGTTATGTTAAGGCAGGGTTACTTCATTGGGTGTTGTTTTGCTAATAGGGCACAAGTCATTTGGCCCGTTTGGGTGGAACAATTGTGGGAATTTCAAGGATTTATATATGGCTAGAATCTGAGATTTATATTGGATGGTATCGAGACTCACGGTATTTATATATCATTATAGACTCTACATTTCAGTATCAGGAAGGTGAAGGAAATGACTTTAGACTCATGGAAGGTCTCTTCAGAGTGGGTGTCTTGGTTGCGGTACTTTTGGGGTGCTTAAAGGGGGATACAAAGGTTTATGGGCCTTAGGGCAGTGTGATTTCATTTTAGGATCTCGTGGGGTGCGTTTTGGGTAAGGATCGTGGTATTCTAGCAAGGAGAAGTGTCACCTTGAGGGTGATTTGGAAGGAACTCGGAGAAATAGGACAGTTTGGTAGGAGGTTGGATCAACACGATAATGGGTATGATCAGTTCTTTTGGTTCTCATGATGTGGTGAGTCTCTTCAGGTGTTTTGTGGTAGTACTCTTGGGTTTAGCGACTCGCGTGACTTGGTTAAGTTAGAGAGATTTAGTTCTGATGGCTTGATTGTGTGCAAATGGATTTCAAAGTGCTCTTGAGGATTTCTACCATGGTTAGAGCTTTATATTTCCCACTGGCGTGAGGAACATGTTGCGTATTGTGATTTTCTCCTGGATGAGATCAAATGGAACATTCCTGGCTAATTGAGTATGTAGTTTGCTTGTGACTCAAAGTTGATTATGAGATTCTCGTACTTTTCCTTTGATGGCATGATAGATGTGGGATTAAGATTTGCATGTGCAAGGTCACAGGTCAGTGTTGAAGGGGAGATCATAAATTCTTCAACAGCATGGATGATTTTCGATGTTTAGAAGAATGTTATAACTACTCGGTATTGCCTGTGAAGGGTGCGCATTTCAAAAGGCACACTGAGTTTTGACTTACGGATGCTTCATTGGTATTGTGGTACTCACCTGGTTGATCGACTATTGATATTCAGATTTTGCTATGTGGCATGACAGAATTATCAAAGTATTCCTCGTGGGATGATCCTGTATGAGAGATGTGTTAGACATTCAAGCAATGGAGTTAGGATCGGATATGGTGATTCGTGCGTTTTATGGATTTAGAGATCGGGAGTTCTCGAAAACAGATTGTTTCATGGTTGTGGACTGTGCATATGTGGCCAAAGCTAGCAAGATGGTAGTATGTGTTATGGTTCTGTCATTGTGGACTTTTGGAGGGTTATGTATCTATTTGTAGGTGACCAGAGTAGATTTGGGGTCCATTGGTAGGCCTAATGAGGATGTGTATTCTACAAAAGGTCGAATTGGTTGACTCCGCACTACTATTGTTGAGGGAGGTGTCATCCAGTTAGAGTTGAGCTTATTCATGTTCTGATAGGTTCTATGAGTTACTCTCCTATGCTACGAGGGGTTGTTATTCATTGGTTATGAGCACACTTGGTGCGGTTTTATTTGAGCCTTATAGCGGAATTTTAGAGAGAGGGGTATTAGGGTGTTAAATGACTGATTTCATATTTATTATGTTCTTTCTGGACTACGGTATTGTGTTAGTTGTTTCTCTGTGGTTATGGTCATGCACCTTGGTTACTTGATGTCGAACTGCGTGTGGTTGTTGATTTTGAGCATGGCGGCTTGAGGTATTTCATATGGACAAGTGTTTGGATGGGGTCACTCATTGCAACTGGGTTATGTTGGGATATGATCCTTTGTGTTAGATTCGTGTGTCTTGGTTCTACCATGTATGATGGGTTCATAGCATTGCGGTTGTGGTGGTACTTGTTGAGTTTGCGGGGCAGTGTACATTTGAGTTGTTGCGTATTGGTGCACGAATTACACAAGTTGTGATTCTAGGTAGTATTTGTAATGACCCGACCGATCGTTTTGAGAGTTATAGCCCCGTTTTCCCCATTTCTGTATTATGATATATCGGGTTAGTTGGTTCGGGTCCGGAGTGGTTTCGGAGTGGATTGAGACACTTAGTATCTTATTTAGAAGCTTAAGTTGGAAAAGTCAATCGGACGTTGACTTATGTGTAAACAGTCTTGGATTCGAATTTTGATAATTTCGTTAGCTCCGTTAGGTGATTCTGGACTTAGGAGCGCGCCCAGAATGTGGTTTGGAAGTTCGTAGTGGAAGTAGGCATGAATTGGCGAAAGTTAGAAATTTGGCAATTTCGGTCGATAGTGGAAAATTTGATATCGAGGTTGGAATGGATTTCCGGAAGTTGGAGTAGGTTCGTGGTGTCATTTGTGACATGTGTGTAAAATTTGAGGTCATTCGGACATGGTTTGGTTGGTTGCGGTATCGATAGTCGAATTTGGAAGTTTAGAAGTTCTTAGGCTTGAATCTGAGGGTAATTTGGTGTTTTGATGTTGTTTTGAGTGATTCGAAGGCTCAACTAAGTTTCTATGTTGTTATATGACTTGTTGGTATGGTTGGTTGAGGTCCCGAGGGAGCTCAGGGTGATTCCGGGTGGTTAACGGATTGTTTGAAGTTGAAAAATGCAGCTGAAGCTATTACTACTGGTATTTTCGCACTTGCGGATTGGGAGTCGCAGGCGCGCGCGGGAGTTCGCAGGTGCGGACGGAGTTAAAGTAGGCTGGGTCCGAATTTGCGTAAGGGAGGTCACATCTGCAGGTCCGCAGATGTAGATAGGTTCCCGCAGAAGCGGAAGTGACGAGGTCAGACCGCGTCCGCAGGTGCAAGGTCTTTTCCGCACTTGTGTGGTTGCAAATGCGGATATGGAGCGCTGGTGCAAAGTTGGGGGAATTAATGATTTTCCACAGGTACGGAGTTTCTCGCGCAGATGCGGCACCGCATATGCGTATATTTGGCCACAGGTGCGAAATCCCTGGGCAGAAAGTATAAAAAGAACACTTCGCGAATTTTGGTTCATTTCTACCATTTTCAAGTCGGTTTTGGAGCTTTTGGAGTGATTTTGAAGGTAGATTCAAGGGTTTTCAGTGAGGTAAGTTTCTTGGGCTCTAATACTCCTATCTATGGTGTTTTCCCGTTGTATTATCATCTAATTAGTGGAATTTAGGGGTGAAAATAGGGGGTTAGGGCTTGGGATTTTGGAGGGTTTAATTTAAGGATTTGAGGGACCAAATGAGGTCGGATTTTGATAAATTTCATATATATATGGACTCGTGAGTGAATGGGCTTTCAAGTTTTGTAATTTTTGTTGGATTTCGAGACGTGGGCATGGGGGATCAGGTTTGAGCCAATTTCGGGTTTTTGGTCTAAATTGGTAGTTTTTCTTGTGGAATTCATTCCTTTAGCATAAATTGATGGTATTGTACTGATTATGAATAGATTTGGAGCATTTGGAGGCTGAATCGAGGGGCAAGAGCATCACGGAGTAGGGATTTGATCGGTTTGAGGTAAGTAACGATTGTAAATCTGATCCTGAGGGTATGAAACCCCAGAATTTTATATCATTTTACTATTTGGATGTGATGCATATGCTAGGTGACAGGCATGTGGGCGTGCACCATTGGGGATTGTGACTTGGTCCGTCCTGTATCAACTGTAAAGTTGAATATTTTGTTGAAACTATATGATTCTTATGTTTTTTAGAAAGAATTTCTGTAAATCAGGTTGGATGCCATGTTTAGGCCTTATGCCAATGTTGTTTGGACCCTTAGAGGTCTTTTCTTGCTATCCTCTCATTGTTTTTGATTGAAAATCTATACTCAGTCATGTTTATACATATTTACAGCATAACTCAGTCTCTATTACTCTATTTTGATGCATCATATAAATGTTGTTTGGGGCTGAATACTTTGTTTTCTGAGAGCCCGAGAGGCTGGAGAGGTTTATGACTGAGTGAGGCCAAGGGCCTGATTTGTGAGGATATTTATGGGATCGGGCTACATGCTGTAACATGTTTGATATAGGCCGAGGGACTCATTGATTTATGCCATGATTGGCTTGATATAGCGCTTGGGCTGAAAGAGCCCCTTCGGAGTTTGTACACACCCCCAGTGAGCGCATGTACCTACTGAGTGCGAGTGCTGAGTGACTGGGAGGCATGAGTGATGGTGAGGTCTGCCCAAGGGGATGCATACGAGTGATTGTGATGTTTGCCCGATGGGCTGTATATAAGTGATATTGCCCGAGGGGCTGATTATGATTTCATTATATTTGTTCACCTTTGCATTGAGCCTTTGTTTGAAAACGGTTGAAAGATGTCTTGAAATGGTTTTACTGGAATTAGATTTAAAAGAGCTGATTTGATTCAAACTCTGGTTTTAAAAGCATGCTGTATTTCACTGAATTTTTGTGATATGAACTTTACTTGCATTATTGCTCGTCACTATTTCTCAGTGTTTATTTACTGTTGTTACTTACTGAGTCGGCGTACTCAAGTTACTCCCTGCGCCTTGTGTGCAGATCCAGGCGTATATGGACACGGTAGCGGTTGTTGACTATTCCAGTTGCAGATATTCTCGGGGATAGCAAGGTAGCTGCCTAGCGATCACAGCCCTATTCTTCTCCCTTTTATCTTCCTTTAGTTGTATTTAGCTATTTTCCAAACTATGTTAGTCTCGATATTGTCAGATAAATTGTAGTAGATGCTCATGACTAGTGACACCCCGATGTCAGGCTTTTCTTTTCCGCACTTTTGTTTTAATTTGAACTCCTTTATGAAGGTTTTTATGTTAAATAGCCTTGAAATTATCTTTGAAATGAAAATATTGGTTTGTTTTGGAAATGAGTCGGCTTGCCTAGTTCCACGATAGGCGCCATCACGACAGGGTTAGTTTGAGTCGTGACAAGTTGGTATCAGAGCCTAGGTTACACCGGTCTCACGAGTCATGAGCGGGTTTAGTAGAGGCTTGCGGATCGGTATGAAGACGTCTGTACTTGTCTTCGAGAGGCTGCAGAACCTTTAGGAAATCTCACATTCTTGAATTCTTGTCGTGCGAATCTGTTGATTCTAGTAACTAAACTTTTGTTGTTTCACTCTCTCACAGATGGTGAGGACTTATACTACCAGTCAGGATGGACAGCCACCAGTACCACCAGCCAGGGTCGCGGGAGGCCGAGGTCGCGGTAGAGGCCACTGTAGGGGCAGAGGTGCAGCCCGTACAACAGCTGGGGCAGTACCTGCAGACCCACCTATTGCCCCAGATCAGGATCAGATTCCAGTTGTTGATGCACCAGCTCAGGCACCACTTGTGCCTATTGTGATTCCAGGCCTTCACGAGGCCCTAGCTTAGATTCTGGCAGCGTGTATCGGCCTTGCTCAGTCGGTCTCTATCTCGACGGCTGCAGCCACTTCTCGGGCCGGGGGAGGCACTCAGACTCCCGCCACTCGCACACCGGACAGGTTGTTCAGGGGCTTCAGACACCGGGGGCACCACCAGCCCAGCCGGTTGCAGCTACTTAGGACTATGTAGTTCCTGTTATACCTGAGGATGAGCAACATAGATTGGAGAGGTTTGGGAGACTCCAGCCTCCATTTTTCAATAGTGTAGAGGGTGAGGATGCACACGGTTTCTTAGATAAGTGTCAGAGGATGCTCCAGACAGCAGGTATTCTGGAGACCAGTGAGGTCTCATTCACTACTTTCCAATTCTCTGGGGCTACATTCAGTTGGTGGGAGGCTTACGAGAGGCATAGGCCAGTTGGCGCAATACCCCTTACTTGGCAGCTGTTCTCCGTTCTCTTTCTGGAGAAGTTTGTCCCTGAGTCCCGCAAAGAGGAGCTGCGCAGACAGTTTGAGCAGCTTCGTCAGGGTGATATGTCTGTGACATAGTATGAGATGCATTTCACCGAGTTGGCCCATCATGATGTTCTCGGTTTTCAGCTTCGGTTGCTTATGACCAGATAGAGAGTGTCTGGTGCTACTTTTGATGAGGTTGTCGACAAATTGAGATGGTTTGCGGTCAGGAGAGGGTTGAGAGGGAGGCCAAGAGACCTCGTGGTCAGGATGGATTCAGTGGTGCTCCTCATGGGGGTCAGTTCTAGCACGATAGAGGTCGTCCATTCAGGCATGCTCAGTCAGCTCGCCTAGTTCACCGTGGTGCATCATCGGGCCATGGTTCTCACAGTTCTCATTAGGGAAATTCATCACTTAGTGCCCTCCCAGCCTAGAGTTCGTCCCGTGCTCCATCAGTTCAGGGCTGCTCCATGCCAGGTTCTTCTACCAGTTATCTCGGTGCTAGGGGTTCCCTTCAGTCCCCGTCTCCAGCACTAGGGGTAGTTTTGAGTGTGGGGAGTTTGGGCATATGTGGAGGCAGTGTCCTCGTCATCATGGGGGTCCGCCTCAGCAGAGGAGTCATCCATCGACTTCAGCACCTGCCCAGCTAGCTAGGGGTGGAGGTCAGTCAGCTAGGGGTCGTCGTAGAGGGGGAGGTCGATCAGGTGGTGGTCAGGCCCGTTTCTATGCACTCCCGGCCAGACCAGATACTATTGCTTTAGATGCCGTGATTACATGTATCATCTTAGTTCGTCACAGAGATGCCTCCATATTATTTGACCCTGATTCCATATATTCATATGTTTCCTCATATTTTGCTCATTTTCTGGATATGCCACGTGAGTCTTTAGTTTCATCTGTTTATGTATCTACTCTTGTAGGTGATGCTATTTTTGTGGACCACGTATATCGGTCATGTGCTGAGTGGACCTTTTGCTGCTCAGTATGGTTGACTTTGATGTGATATTGGGTATGGATTGGTTATCTCCATGACATGTTGTTCTAGATTATCACGCTAAGACTGTGACGTTGGCGATGCCGGGATTTTTGAGGGTTGAGTGGAGCGATTCTATATATTATGTACCTAGTAGGGTAATTTCATATTTGAACGCTAAGCGTATGGTTGAGAAAGGTTGCCTATCTTATTTGGCATTTGTGAGGGATGTTAATGCAGAGGCTCCTGCCATTGATTCTGTTCCGGTGGTACGTGATTTTTCGGATGTGTTTCCTGCAGACCTGTCGGGCATGCCGCCTAATAGGGATATTGACTTTGGTATTGATTTGGTGCCGGGCACTCAGCCCATTTCTATTTCACCATATCATATGGCACCGGCGGGGTTGAAGGAATTGAAAGAGCATATTCAGAAACTCCTTCATAAGGGGTTTATTCGGCCTAGTGTGTCACCTTGGGGTGCACCAGTTCTATTTGTGAAGAAGAAGGATGGTTCCATGAGGATGTGCATTGATTACAGGTAGTTGAACAAGGTCACAGTCAAGAACAAGTATCCATTGCCTCGTATTGATGATTTATTTGACCAGTTTTAGGGAGCGAGGGTGTTCTCCATGATTGATTTGAGGTCCGGGTATCATCAGCTAAAGATTCAGATATTCTTAAGACAGCTTTTAGGATCCGATATGGCCATTATGAGTTCTTAGTGCTGTCTTTTGGTCTGACTAATGCCCTAGTAGCATTCATGCATTTGATGAACAGTGTATTCCAGCCCTGTTTGGACTTATTCGTTATTGTATTCATTGATGAAATCCTGGTGTACTCTCGTAGCCAGGAGGAGCATGCTCAGCATCTGAGGATTGTATTACATAGATTGAGGGAGGAGAAGCTTTATGTAATGTTCTCCAAGTATGAGTTTTGGCTCGGTTCAGTAGCATTCTTGGGGCACGTGGTGTCCAGTGAGGGTATTTAGGTGGATCCGAATAAGATAGAGATGATGTAGAGTTGGCCTAGACCATCCTCAGCCACAGAGATTAGGAGCTTCCTTGGTTTGGCGGGTTATTACCGTCGCTTTGTGGAGGGATTTTTATCTATTTCATCGCCCTTGACCAAATTGACCCAAAAGGGTGCTCCATTCAGGTGGTCGGATGAGTGTGAGGAGAGCTTTCAGAAGCTCAAGACTGCCTTGACTACAGCTCCAGTGTTAGTTCTGTCATCAACTTCAGGTTCTTATATCGTGCATTGTGATGCCTCGAGGATAGGCATTGGATGTGTTTTGATGCAGGAGGGTAGGGTGATTGCCTATGCCTCTCGCTAGTTGAAGACCCATGAGAAGAACTATCTTGTCCATGATCTTGAGTTAGCAGCTATTTTTCATGAATTAAAGATTTGGCATCATTATTTGTATGGGGTTCATTGTGAGATCTATACTGATCATCGGAGTCTGCAACATCTATTTAAATAGAAGAATCTTAATTTGCGTCAACGGAGATGGTTAGAGATTCTTAAGGACTATGATATCACTATTTTGTACCATCCGGAGAAGGCCAATGTGGTGGCCGATGCCTTGAGTCGCCGGGCAGAGAGTTTGGGGAGTTTAACATATCTTCCAGCAGTAGAGAGACCCTTGGCATTGGATGTACTGGCCTTAGCAGGTTAGCTTGTGAGATTGGATATTTCGGAGCCGAGTCGGGTATTGGCCTGCGTGGTCTCCAGGTCTTCTCTTTATGACTGTATCAGGGAGCGTCAGTATGATGACCCCCACTTGCTCGTCCTTCAGGACAAGGTCTGGCGAGGTGATGCTCGAGATGTGACTATTGGTGATGATGGCGTGTTGAGGATGCAGGGCCGGATATGTGTACCTAATGTAGATGGGCTTCGGGAGTTAATTCTTGAAGAGGCCCATGCCTCGCGGTATTCCATCCATCCGAGTGCCGCGAATATGTACCAGGATTTGAGACAACACTATTGGTGGAGGTGGATGAAGAAGGATATAGTTGGGTTTGTAGCTCGGTGTCTCAACTGTCAGTAGGTTAAGTATGAACATCAGAGACCGGGTGGCTTTCTTCAGAGGTTAGAGATCCCAGAGTGGAAGTGGGAGCGAATCACCATGGACTTCGTAGTTGGGCTCCCACGGACTTCGAAAAAGTTCAATGCCATTTGGGTGATTGTGGATCGGCTGACAAAGTCCGCGCACTTCATTCCTGTTGGTACTACTTACACTTTAGAACGGTTGGCCGAACTTTATATCTGAGAGGCTATTCGCATGTATGGTGTTCCAGTTTCTATCATTTTAGATAGAGGTACTCAGTTTACATCGCAGTTTTGGAGGGTCGTGCAGCGAGAGTTGGGTACTCAAGTTGAGTTGAGCACAACTTTTCACCGTCAGACGGACGGGAAGTCCGAGCGCACTATTCAGATATTGGATGACATGTTGCGCGCTTGTGTCATTGACTTTGGGGGTTCATGGGATCAGTTTCTGCCGCTTACGGAGTTTGCATATAATAACAGTTATCAGTCGAGCATTCAGATGGCTCCATACGAGGCTTTATATGGGAGGAGGTGTAGATCTCCAGTAGGATGGTTTGATCCGGGTGAGGCTAGGCTCTTGGGTACAGACTTGGTCCAGGATGCATTAGATAAGGTGAAATTGATTCAGGAGTGGCTTCGTACGACGCAGTCTAGGCAGAAGAGCTACGCAAACAGGAAGGTCCGTGATGTGTCTTTTATGGTTGGGGAGAAGGTTTTGCTGAAGGTATCACCCATGAAGGGTGTTATGAGATTTGGGAAGAGGGGCAAGTTGTGCCCCGATTTATTGGACCTTTTGAGGTGCTTCATAGGATAGGGGAGGTGGCTTATAAGCTTGCCTTGCCACCCAGCTTGTCGAGTGTGCATCCAGTGTTTCATGTTTCCATGATCTGGAAGTATGTTGGTGATTTGTCCCATGTTATGGACTTCAGCACGGTTTAGTTGGAGGGTAATATGACTTATGATGTGGAGCTAGTGGCCATTTTGGATCGGCAAATTCGAAAGTTGAGGTCAAAGGACATAGCGTCAGTGAAAGTGTAGTGGAGAGGTCAGGCTGTGGAGGAGGCCACGTGGGAGACCGAGTAGGAGATGCGGAGCAGATATCCACATCTATTTGAGACCCCAGGTATGTTTCTAGACCCGTTCGAGGACGAACTGTTATTTAAGAGGGGAAGGATGTAACGACCCGGCCGGTCGTTTTGAGAGTTATAGCCCCGTTTTCCCCATTTTTGCCTCCTTTTGTGCTTTTCAGCTATATTATGATATATCGGGTTAGTTGGTTCGGGTCCGGAGTGGATTAAGACACTCAGTCTCTTATTTAGAAGCTTAAGTTGGAAACGTCAACCGTGCATTAATTTATGTGTAAATGGTCTCGGATTCGAATTTTGATGATTCTGTTAGCTCCGTTAGGTGAATTTGGACTTAGAAGCGCATCCCGAATGTGATTTGGAGGTCCGTAGTGGAAGTAGGCTTGAATTGGCAAAAGTTGGAAATTTGGCGATTTTGATCGGCAGTGGAAAATTTGATATCGGGGTTGGAATGGATTTCTGGAAGTTGGAGTAGGTTCGTGGTGTCATTTGTGACGTGTGTGTAAAATTTGAGGTCATTCGGACGTGGTTTGGTTGATTTCGGCATCGGTTGTCGAATTTGGAAGTTTAGAAGTTCTTAGGCTTGAATCCGAGGGTAATTTGGTGTTTTGATGTTGTTTTGAGTGATTCGAAGGCTCAACTAAGTTTGTATGTTGTTGTATGACTTGTTAGTATGGTTGGTTGAGGTCTCGAGGGGACTCGGGGTGATTCCAGGTGGTTAATGGATTGTTTGAAGTTGGAAAATGCAGCTGAAGCTGCTACTACTGGTATTTTCGCACCTGCAGATAGGGAGCCGCATATGCGAGGTCGCAGGCGCGCGCGGGAGTTCGCAGGTGCGGACAGAGTTGAAGTAGGTTGGGTTTGCAGGTGCGTAGGGGAGGTCGCATCTGCGGGTCAGCAGATGCGGATTGGTTCCCACAGAAGTGGAAGTGAGGAGGTCAGATAGAGTCCGCAGGTGTGAGGTCTTTTCCGCACCTGTGTGGTCGCAGATGCGGATATGGAGTGCAGGTGCGAAGTTGAGGGAATTAATTATTTTCCACAGGTGGAGTTTCTCGCACAGATGCGGCACCGTAGGTGCGCATATTTGGCCGCAGGTGCGAAAGTCCTGGACAGAAAGTATAAAAAGAACACTTCGCGAATTTTGGTTCATTTCCACCATTTTCAAGTGGGTTTTGGAGCTTTTGGAGTGTTTTTGAAGGAAGATTCAAGGGTTTTCAGTGAGGTAAATTTCTTGGGCTCTAATACTCCTATCTATGGTGTTTTCCCATTGTATTATCATCTAATTAGTGGAATTTAGGGGCGAAAATAGGGGGTTAGGGCTTGGGATTTTGGAGAGTTTAATTTAAAGATTTGAGGGACCAAATGATGTCGTATTTTGATAAATTTCATATGTATAGACTTATGAGTGAATGGGCTTTCAAGTTTTGTAATTTTTGTCAGATTTTGAGACGTCGGCCCGGGGGATCGTGGTTGAGCCAATTTCGGGTTTTTGTTCTAAATTGGTAGTTTTTCTTGTGTAATTCATTCATTTAGCATAAATTGATGGTATTGTACTGATTATGAATAGATTCGGAGCATTTGGAGGCCGAATCGAGGGGCAAGAGCATCACGGAGTAAGGATTTGATCGGTTTGAGCTAAGTAACGATTGTAAATCTGGTCCTGAGGGTATGAAACCCCGGAATTTTATATCGCACATGCTAGGTGACGGGCCTATGGGCGTGTGGGCGTGCACCATTGGGGATTGTGACTTGGTCCATCCCGTATCAACTGTAAAGTTGAATATTTTGTTGAAACTATATGATTCGTATGTGTTTCAGAAAGAATTTTTGTAAATCAGGTTGGATGCCATGTTTAGGCCTTATGCCAGTGTTGTTTGGACCCTTAGAGGTCTTTTCTTGCCATCCTCTCTTTGTTTTTGATTGAAAATCTATACTCAGTCATGTTTATACATATTTACAGCATAACTCAGTCTCTATTACTCTATTTTGATGCATCATATAAATGTCGTTTGGGTTGAATACTTTGTTTTCTGAGAGCCCAAGAGGCTGGGGTGGTTTATGACTGAGTTAGGCCGAGGGCCTGATTTATGAGGATATTTATGGTATCGGGATACATGCCGCAACATGTTTGATATAGGCCGTGGGCCTCATTGATTTATGTCATGATTGGCTTGATATAGAGCTTGGGCTAAAGGAGCCCCTCCGGAGTCTGTACACACCCCCAGTGAGCACAGGTACCTAATGAGTGCAAGTGCCGAGTGCTAAGTGATTGGGAGGCATAAGTGATGGTGAGGTCTGCCCGAGGGGTTGTATACGAGTGATTGTAAGGTTTGCCCGAAGGGCTGTATATGAGTGATGTTGCCCAAGGGGCTGATTATGATTTCATTATTTTTGCTCATCTTTGCATTGAGCCTTTGTTTGAAAACGGTTGAAAAATGTCTTTAAATGATTTTACTGGAACTGGATTTAAAAGAGCTGATTTGATTCAAACTCTGGTTTTAAAAGCATGTTGTATTTCACTGAATTTTTGTGATATGAACATTACTTGCATTACTGCTCGTCACTACTTCTTAGTCTTTATTTACTGTTGTTACTTACTAACTTGGCATACTAACGTTACTCCCTGCACTTTGTGTGCAGATCCAGGCGTATCTGGACACGGTAGTGGCTGTTGACTATTCCGGTTGTAGATTTTCTCAAGGATAGCAAGGTTGTTGCTTGGCGATCGCAACCCTGCTCTTCTCTCTCTTATCTTTCTTTAGTTGTATTTAGCTATTTTCTACACTATGTTAGTCTCGATATTGTCAGACAAATTGTAGTAGATGCGCATGACTAGTGACACCCCGATGTTGGGCTTTTCTTTTCCGCACTTTTGTTTTTATTTGAACTCCTTTATGAAGGTTTTTATGTTAAATAGCCCTGAAATTATATTTGAAATGAAAATATCGGTTTGTTTTGGACATGAGTCGACTTGCCTAGTTCTACGATAGGCGCCATCACGACAGGGTTAGTTTGGGTCGTGACAGTATTGGTGTGGAATGTCAATAGGATAGTTGGGCTTGATAAAGTAAGGTCATTGGATTTAGAATGGGTTCTATAGGATTTGCTTATGGTATATTTGGAAGGATAATGTCACTGATCGGCTTAGAAATTGGCTATAGTTCTTGTCGAATGAGAGAGAGCTCCATGATTTGTTGATCTAATAAGTGGTTGCGAGTTTTTGTATCTGGCAGTGTACGAAGGTTTTAGAATGAGGTTTTGTTTTATATAAGGTTATTACCGGTATCGGTTTTGTTTCGAGCAATTATTGTGGCGGAAAATTATTTCTATGAGCATTTGAGTTATGTGGTATATCATGTGATTGCATCTTGGGCTATGGTTATGTCTTGATACACCTTGTTCAGATTTATATAGTGTGTGGATAAGAGGTTTGGGTCTTGTAGGGAATTCTGGATGTTGGAAATGGGGTTCCAAGATTTATGGGCTAAGGTTGGATTAAGGATCCTCAGTTTGGTTGTGTCGTCAGGCTTATATGAATTTAGGTGACAGGGGATCACCCCTGGTATGTGCATGGTAAGGTTACACGGTGGTTTGATGGCTTTGGAACGACTTTTGTCACGTTCGAGGAAGAACGTATGTTTAAGTGGGAGAGGATATAACGACCCGACCGGTTGTTTTGAGCATTTGCACTTTGCTCAGTAGTTTGAGGGCGTGAGAAACTCCGTATGATGTATTATGACTTGTGTGAATCATCGATTTTGGTTTTCAAGTTATTCAGAATTTATTTGGAAGAATAAATTTCACAATTGAATGTTTAGAGTTGGAAGAGTTGATCGAGTTTGACTTTTGTGAATTTGAACTATGGGTGTTTAACGGGCGAGTTGGGACGGGCTGGACACAAAAAACTCAGCCCGTCCGTTTAACGTTGCGGGCTGTTAGCGGGCTGTACTTTTTTGGGTTTTTTTTGTCCGTCCGGGTTTGGGCTTAGAGGGCTGTTAGCGGACCGTGCAATTTTTATTTTTTTTAAAGTAAATTTTGTTTTTCTTATTCAATGTTATTGATACTTAAGTGTTTGCAAACTTTTAAGGCTTAGAATTAAATTTTGAAGTTTAAAGTTTAAAGTTTTAAATTTAAAATTTGAATTTTATAATTTTAAAATTGAAATTTGAAAGTAAGTGGCTACAAAAAATTATTTAATAAGACCAATAGGCAATATGTAAGGATCAAGCTCCGAAGACTTTCATTTGATATTTTTATTGAATAATATATAATACTTCAAATTAAGTTGCAAGTTCTTTTTTGATTTTGTTATTTTTGAACTTGCAAATTAAAAGTTTACAACAATTATAAAAAATAAAAAAAAATAGTACATCACATGCTTTGCATCATTTTTGTAAGTTCATCCATGTCAACATGAGGTTCTTGGTTTCCGGCATTGGTTGAATCAGAATCATAAACCATTATATCTCCAATTTCTTGGTCCTCCGCTTCATTTACCTCGTCACGCCCTTGATTTCGCCGTTCTGATCTTATCCAATCTCTAAAGCACACTAGAATTTCTAAAGCGTTGCTACAGAAGAAGGAATATTTACATCTACAACAGAAGAAGCATCAACAATGTTAGCATAATAATTATATAATATTTCTAAATATTTATGTAGATCAGAAATACAAGTGTCAATATCAGGAGTTTCAGTTGGTCCAATATCCATATAAGAATATAAAACAGTGATTAATTGGTGACAAGTGGCCATTTTGATAGAAGGGTTTAAAATAGCACCAATTAGGTAAATAGGGGGAATTGGGTAGAAATATTTTTTAAACTTACCTAGCATAGATTCAACAACAGAAGTATATCCTTCTTTCTTCTTCAAATTATGTAGAGCAATTTCAGCAATATGAACTAAACCATTTGCAATAGTAGGATAATTTGTAATATTTGAATTTGACCGTTGGCAACGGTACAAAAAGAAAACGTTAAAAAACGGGCTGAACCGGGTTGTAGCCTGTGAAAAACCCGTTAACGGGCTTAGCGGGTTCCGGTGCATCGATATAAAAAAAATTATTCGTTTGAAACCCGCTCCCCGCCCAACCCATCCAAGCCCGCCCCCCACGCTACAGTACCGGGCTGACCCGGGCTGAATCGGTGTAACGACCCAGCCGGTCGTTTAGAGAATTTAAGTCTCATTTGGCGGCATAAGGCCCTGAGCAGCTTCATATTACGTGTATTGACTTGCGTGCGTGGTTGAATTCGGTTACCGGTTATTTCGGAGTGATTTGGGACACTTCGTCCCTAAAACGATAGGTTAAGTCTTAGGATTTTAACCGTAGTCGGAACTATGTGAAGACGACTCCGGAATGGAGTTCTGTCGATTCCATTAGCTCCGTTGGGTGATTTTGGACTTATGAGCGTGTCCGAACTGTAAATCCGAGGTCTGTAACTGATTTAGGCCTGAAATGGCGAAAGTCGAATTTTTGGAGATTTGGACCAGAAGTGGACTTTTTGATATCGGGGTCGGAATGCGATTCTGAGAGTTGGAACAGCTCCGTTATGTTATTTGGGACTTGCCTACAAAATTTGACGTCATTCCGGGTTGATTTGATAAGTTTAGGCATGGGTTTTAGAAGTTGAAAGATTTGAAATTTATAAGTTTGATTCATGATGTGATGCGTAGTTTCAGCATTAGTTGATAGGATTTGAGGGCTCGATTAAGTTTGTATGGTGTTTTAGGATTGGTTGGTATGTTTGGTTGAGGTCCCGGGGGCCTCGGGTGAGTTTCGGGTGCTTAACGGACTAAAAGTTTAATTTGTGTTACTGCTAAGTCTTCAGGCTTCTAGTATTTTCGCACCTGCGGTGAAGAGACCGCAGGTGCGAGAGCGCACGTGCGGAGAGGCAAGCGCAAAATGGAAAAATAGAGGAGTGCCAGTGGTTGCAGGTGCGAGGTAAATTCCGCATCTGCGATGCCTGCAGATGCGATGGAGCAATCGCAGGAGTGGTGAAGGACCGCAGAAGCGGACATGGGTCCGCAGGTGCGACCCTTGGATCGTAGAAGCGGACGCTGAATTTTGAATGGAATCCACACCTGCGATGGGAATTCTGCAGGTGCAGTGACGTATGTGCGAAGGCAGGTCCGCATATGCGGTTTAACTGGCAGAAAATGGGGCAAATCGAGGGTTTCATTCATTTCTTCATTTTTGGACTTGGGAGCTCGGGAATTGGCGATTTTTCGAGGGATTTTCAGAGAGAGCTTTGGGGTAACAATTTCTAACTCACTCTTGGTTGTATTTCATTAATCTATAGTTGTTTTCTTCATTAAATTTCTGGTTTGGATTGAAAATTTAGGAAAAATAGGAATAAGTTCTTCAACTAAGAGTTTTGAGTTTTGATTGGGATTTAGACATCGGATTTGGATAATTTTGGTACGAGTGAACTCATGAGTGAATGGGTATTCGTATTTTGTGACTTTTACCCAATTCCGAGACGTGGGTCCGGGTCGACTTTTTAGGGCGAATTTTGGAATTTTTATTAAATATTGATTTCATTGATTAGATAAGTCTATTATTGTTGTATTCTTGTTATGCAATTGTGTTTGGCTAGATTTGGGCCATTCGGAGTCGGATAATTAAGGAAAGGGAATTCTTACGGAGTGTTTGAGCTTGGTTCGAGGTAAGTATCTTGCCTAACCTTGTGGGGGAGATTTTTCCCTTAGGATTTGAGTGTTCTATGTTGATTGTAGCCCGTGTGCACGAGGTGACGAGTGCGTGCACGAACTTATTTATGGAAAGTTGGCCTTTTAGGATCCTTAGGTCCTTATATTCACTGAGTATGAAATTGTTCTTGATATGATTAAGTTTCTAATTACAAGTTTCGCCTCTACATGCTTTAATTAAAATTTATTGCTTTCAGGATTCGTTCTTATTGCCTATTTGACTCTTATTTGACTTAACTGAAGATTTTATCTCCTCTATTGTCATGCTATCTTTTCATAACTACTTATCCTTATTTAAAATTATTATTGTGTCATCTTATAATTTGTTCAGTCTGAAATTGAGGTTATGATTATCTTTCTGCTGCCTATCCTTAATTAAATTGTTGAAAATCCTTAGAAATTCTTCAACCTTAAAAGAAGTTTTAGATATCCTATATCTTAGTCGACTTGTTTTATTTAGAATTATTTGACTCATGTTAGTTTCCCTGTTGTTGAAATGTATATTGTGGGGTCGTTGATACACATTAGTTTCCCTTTATTGAGTTGTTCTCTTTACGCCTATCATTCTTTACTGTGGTTGTTCCTTGTGATTTGGTCCCACATTTTTCTGTGATTTAAAATTTCTTGAGTTGATTTACTTGTCATACTTTGTATTATTGCCATTGTTGTTGTTGTATTTGTTGTGGTGATGCACGAGGTTTCTGTCGTGCGGTTGTTATTATTTTGATGCACGAGGTTTCTGTCGTGCGGTTTTTGTTATGGGGTTGCATGAGGTTTCTGCCGTGCTATTATTACTGTTGATATTTACACATGCGGCGTGACAAGGTGGGATATATATGTGTGTGGGTTGCGCATGTGGCGAGACAAGGTGGAAACATTATTATGCACGTATGGCGAGATAAGGCGGGTATTTATGTTACTATTGCACACGTGGCGAGACAAGGTGGGTTGTGTCATGGATTGATTTGTGATGATTTGTGGCCCGGGGGCATTCTTGTTGTTGATATTTGTGAAGTGGTATACATACATGTGTGAGCTTTATCTTGTGAAAGTTGTAAGAAAATATTCTACGTGTTGTCCGATCTTTTTCCTTATGCTTATTTGCTTATATGGACTTTGGTAGGACACTTGCACAAGCATACACGTAGTTAAGCATTCTTATCGGATAAAAGGTGTTCTTGATATTGTTGAGCATAGTTGCCCACCCTTATTTACTTGTCTTCTATGTGAGAATAGTTCTATTGGCACGTGAGTCATCAGTGTGGTCATGAGGTGTTATGAGGGCATAGGATGCCAAGTGTTATGGTTCAGGTATTGAGACTCGTGAGTTGTGAATTGTCCGAGGTTCGGTACCTCGTGGAGTTGTTGACTAAAACCTGATATAAAAGCGGTTGTAATTGCTGAGTTATTACTTGTCCTTGCTGTATTCGTGATTCCGGATTTAGGTTGTGTTCCATTTACTTTGTCTGCCTCATTTTTATGATATTCCGCTGATACTTGTTGTTTTCTTGCTTTAATGCCATTACTGTATTGTGAGCCATATTGCATAGTATTTATGTATACATCATACTTCTGTTATTCATGTGCTTATATCTGTTTAGTTTATTAGACCAGTGGGTGTCTTGACTGTTCCTCGTCACTACTCTACTAAGGTTAGTCTTGATACTAACTGGGCACCGCTGTGGTGTGCTCATGCTACTCTTCTGCCCATTTTTGTGCAGATCCAGGTATTTGTTTATTAGCTAGCTGTGTGGGCTGTTGCTGTGGAGACTCAAGGTAAACATGTTGTTTCGTTCGCAGGCTTCAGAGTCACCTTCCAATTTTTGTTTTGCACTGTTTATCCTTATTTCTGGACAGTTGTATTTAGAAGTTTTCTAGCAAACACTTATAGAGCTTATGACTTGTACCACCGGTTTTGGGATTTTCAGAGATTCTATTTAAATAATGATGTTGTTTTAATTATTGTTAGGCTTACCTAGTCCCTAAGACTAGGTGCCATCACGATACCCAACGGAGGAAAAATTGGGTCGTGACAAGTTGGTATTAGAGCTCTAGGTTCATAGGTGCTACGAGTCATAAGCGAGTTTGGTAGAGTCTTGCGGATCGGTACGGAGACGTCTGTACTTATCTTCGAGAGGCTACAGAACCTTTAGGACAATCTCACTTTTTTCATTCCTATCATGCGAGCTTATTGATCTCGGAGTTTGAACTTTTATCATTCCATTCTCTTACAGATGGTGAGGACACGAGCTACAGTTATAGACGACGCTGCTCCTGGAGCAAGTATCGCTAAAGGCAGAGGCAGAGGCCGACGAGGAGTAAATGTCGCAACCAAAGCACATACTAGAGCAGCAGCTGAGGAGCCGCCAGTAGTTCCAGTTAGGGAGCAGGTACCGGAGGCGCCTGTTATTACCCCCGCACTTCAGGAGACCTTAGCACAGTTCTTGAGCATGTTTAGTACATTGGCTCAGGCGGGGTTGATTCTGGTTGCACCAGCTACTTCACAGACTGAGGGAGGAACCCAGACTCCCGCCGCCCATACCCCAGAGCAGCGAGTTCAAGTTGGTCAGGTTCCAGGTGTCATGGCGACACAGCCTGTGGTCCCAGTTCAGCTCGTGGTCAGGGTAGCAGCATCTGAGGAAGAGCAGCTTAGACTTGCAAGGTTCAAGAAATATGACCCTCCTACATTTAGTGGTTTGGCTTCAGAGAGTGCACAGGGTTTTCTGGAGGAGTGTCACTGCATTCTCCGTACTATGGGTATTGTGGAAACGAGCGGGGTTGCTTTTACTACGTTCCAGCTCAGGGGAACGGCGTACCAGTGGTGGCGGGCATATGAGTTGGGTAGCCCGGCCGAGTTAGCTTCACTTACATGGGTTCGGTTTGCAGAGAGGTTCCTGAGAGAGTTTGTACCTCAGTCCCTTCAAGATGCACGGCGCGCGGAGTTTGAGCAGCTGCCCCAGGGCACTATGTCAGTGTCAGAGTATGCCATGAGATTCAGTGATTTGGCCAGGCATGCACCTGCTTTGGTCGCCACAGTTAGAGAGCGTGTTTGTAGATTCATTGAGGGACTCATACATGATATTCGGTTCAACATGGCTCGTGAGTTAGAGTTAGATGTTTCGTTTCAGCAAGTGGTAGGGATCGCCCGCCGAGTAGAGGGCATGTGGGACCAGGAGAGAGAAAATAGGTGAGGCCACGAGAGAGAGTACAGGTGAGATCAGGAGAGAGAGGACAGGGAGGTGAGGAGGCCTCGTAGACCAAAGAGATCTACTGGTCCTTATTTTAGAGGCAAGGTACGACATGGTAGAGGTTTTGTGGGTCAGCCAGTTCAGTTTGCACTTCAGGCTTCGCACTGTGTTTCAGTTGCCCATGGGTCTCAGATTACCCGTACCGTATAGTTCCCATAGCCACGTCAGTATAGAGGTTGCTTCGAGTGTGGAGATACCAGCCACAGGGTGAGAGATTGTCCTAGACTCCGGATAGGCATGTCACAGCGGAGTATTCAGGCGAGTAGAGGGCACCGAAGAGGGGAAGGCCCGACCCATTGATATGTTTCGCAAGTAGGTTTGAGGCCACTGCGCCAGATGATGTCATACATGTATGCTTTTGATTTATTATAGAGGGGCACCATTCGTATTTTTATTCGGTCCTGCTTATCAGGTCGAGTTCCCCTACTTGTCGTCCCACCTGTGGGTGAGTTTATGACGTAGTATTATGTTTAGGTGTTTATCCCTGCTGGGAGACTCTATGAGTGGTAGCCCGTGTCTATCGTTTGTTTCTATTCATTATTTACGAGACTAGAAGTGAATTCATGTTGTCCATTATGGTAGGTTTGATGTGATTCCTGAGTAAATTAGTTATAATTTGTGATTTGATACTTTACCGGGGTGAGAGTTTAGCAAGTGTTGAGATTCTTTTTGGCAGAATTGAGTTAGTGGAATATTTCCATTGGTATGCTGTGTATTCGACTTGTGATTCAGAGTTGAGGGTGAGACCCTCGCAACTCCATGTGATTTGATATGTTTGAGCCGGGCTGCGTGCCGCAGTGGAGGGTGATACCACGATGAGATCCTCATGATTTGTTCATGTACTTTGATTTTTCCTTTTGAATTGATTCGTAGTAGAGTATTGTTAGGAAGTTGTGCCTGTCGGGCTTGTTTGATATTTATCTTATGTGTTTCTCTTTAAATATTTAGTCAATTTTGTTATGTGCTTCTTGAGTTTTGGCTTGCGGGGTGTGTTCCCGGTGGTGTTAGTGGTGACTTGTTGATCCGGGTGTATAGTTATAAGGTCTTCGTGTTTCTTGCATCACTGTCAGCGTTGTGGAGGTTTGAAACAGGTTACTAACGGATATGGGCCTATATGTAGTGTGTCTTGTTGTGTGGTCGTACCTTGTGGATGTAGGCATGATTTGTTACAGCTGGTTGAGACTGATACCGGTTATGGATTTAAAATCAGGTCTTTTGAAGATAAATGAAAGGTGAGAATTTTTTTGACTATAAAGCTTATCGGTGTTGGCAGAAAGGATAAATTGCAGTTGAGATGGTGTCGTCAGGCTTATGCGGATTTGGGGTGATGTGGGGTCACCAACGAGTGTGTGTTGGGTATGTACATTAAGTGATTTCAAGACTTCGAGGCGATGTTTAGCACGTTTGAGGACGAATATTTGTTTAAGGGGGGAAGGATGTAATGACCCGGCCGGTCGTTTTGAGAATTTAAGTCTCGTTTGGCGGCATAAGGCCCTGAGCAGCTTCATATTATGTGTATTGACTTGCGTGCGTGGTTGAATTCAGTTACCGGTTATTTCAGAGTGATTTGGGACACTTAGTCCCTAAAACGGAAGCTTAAGTCTAAGGATTTTGACCCGAAACTATGTGAAAACGACTCCAGAATGAAGTTCTGTCAATTCCATTAGCTCTGTTGGGTAATTTTGGACTTAGGAGCGTGTCCGAACTGTAAATTCGAGGTTTGTAACTGATTTAGGCTTGAAATGGCGAAAGTTGAATTTTTTGAGATTTGGACCGGAAGTGGACTTTTTGATATCGGGGTCGGAATGAGATTCCGGGATTTGGAACAACTCCGTTATGTTATTTGGGACTTGCCTACAAAATTTGACGTCATTCCGGGTTGATTTGATAGGTTTCGGCATGGGTTTTAGAAGTTGAAAGATTTGAAATTTAAAAGTTTGATTCATGCTGCGATGCGTAGTTTCAACGTTAGTTGATGTGATTTGAGGGCTCGACTAAATTCGTATGGTGTTTTAGGATTGGTTGGTATATTTGGTTGTGGTCCCGGGTGCCTCGGGTGAGTTTCGGGTGCTTAACGGACTAAAAGTATGATTTGTGTTACTGCTAAGTCTTTAGGCTTCTGGTATTTTAGCACCTGCGGTGAAGAGACCGCAGGTGCGAGAGCGCACGTGCGGAGAGGCAAGCGCAAAAGAGGAAAAATGGAGGAGTGCCAGTGGTCGCAGGTGCGAGGTAAATTCTGCATCTGCAATGCCCGCAGATGCAATGGAGCAATCGCAGGAGCGGTGAAGGACCATAGAAGCGGACATAGGTCCGCAGGTGCACACACGCAGGTGCGACCCTTGGATCGCAGAAGCGGACGCTGAGTTTTGAATGGAATCCGCACCTGCGATGGGAATTCCGCAGGTGCGGTGATGCATGTGCGAAGGCAAGTCCGCATATGCAGTTTAATTGGCAGAAAATGGGGCAAATCGAGGGTTTGATTCATTTCTTCATTTTTGGACTTGGGAGCTCGGGATTTGGCGATTTTTCGAGGGATTTTCAGAGAGAGCTTTGGGGTAACGATTTCAAACTCACTCTTGGTTGTATTTCATTAATCTATAGTTGTTTTCTTCATTAAATTTCGGGTTTGGATTGAAAATTTAGGAAAAATGGGAAGAAGTTCTTCAACTAAGAGTTTTGAGTTTTGATTGGGATTTAGACATCGGATTTGGATAATTTTGGTACGAGTGAACTCGTGAGTGAATGGGTGTTCATATTTTGTGACTTTTACCCGATTTCGAGACGTGGGTCCCGGTTGACTTTTTTAGGGCGAATTTTGGAATTTTTATTAAATATTGATTTCATTGATTAGATAAGTCTATTATTGTTGTATTCATGTTATGCAATTGTGTTTCGCTAGATTTGGGCCATTCAGAGTCGGATAATTGAGGAAAGGGCATTCTTACAGACTGTTTGAGCTTGGTTCGAGGTAAGTATCTTGCCTAACCTTGTGTGGGGGATTTTTACCTTAGGATTTGAGTCTTCTATGTTGATTGTAGCACGTGTGCATGAGGTGACGAGTGCGTGCACGGACTTATTTGTGGAAAGTTGGCCTTTTAGGATCCTTAGGTCCTTATATTCACTGAGTATGAAGTTGTTCTTGATATGATTAAGTTCCTAATTACTAGTTTCGTCTCTACATGCTTTAATTAAAATTTATTGCTTTCAGAATTCACTTTTATTGCCTATTTGACTCGTATTTGACTTAATTGAAGATTTTACTTCCTCTATTGTCATGCTATCTTTTCATAACTGCTTATCCTTATTTGAAATTATTATTGTATAATCTTATAATTTGTTCAGTCTGAAATTGAGGTTATGATTATCTTTCCGTTGCTTATCTTTAATTAAATTGTTGAAAATCCTTAAAAATTCCTCAACCTTAAAAGAAGTTTTAGATATCCTATATCTTAGTCGACTTGTTTTATTTGGAATTATTTGACTCGTGTTAGTTTTCCAGTTGTTAAAATATATATTATGGGATCGATGATACACATTAGTTTCCCTTTATTGAGTTGTTCTCTTTACGCCTATCATTCTTTACTGTGGTTGTTCCTTGTGATTTGGTCCCATATTATCCTGTGATTTAAAAGTTCTTGAGTTGATTTACTTGTAGTACTTTGTATTATTGCCATTGTTGTTGTTGTATTTGTTATGGTGATGCACGAAGTTTCTACTAAGCGGTTGTTATTATTTTGATGCACGAGGTTTCTGTCATACGGTTGTTGTTATGGGGTTGCACGAGGTTTCTGTCGTGCTATTGTTACTATCGATATTTGAACATGCGGCATGAAAAAGTGGGATATGGGAACATTATTATGCACGTGTGGCGAGACAAGGCGAGCATTTATGTTACTATTGCACACGTGGCGAGACAAGGTGGGCTGTGTCAGGGATTGATTTATGATGATTTGTGGCCTGGGGGCATTCTTGTTGTTGATATTTGTGAAGTGGTATACATACCTGTGTGAGCTTTATCTTGTGAAAGCTGTGAGAAAATATTCTACGTGTTGTCCGTTCTTTTTCCTTATGCTTATTTGCTGATATAGACTATGGTAGGACACTTGCACAAGCATACACGTAGTTAAGCATTCGTATCGGATAAGAGGTGTTCTTGATATTGTTGAGCATAGATGCTCACCCTTGTTTACTTGTCTTCTATGTGAGAATGGTTCTATTGGCACGTGAGTCGTCAGTGTGGTCCTGAGGTGTTATGAGGGCATAGGATGCCAAGTGTTAGGGTTCAGGTATTGAGACCCGTGAGTTCTGAATTGTCCGAGGTTTGGTACCTCGTGGAGTTGTTGACTGGATTTGGGCCATGCGGTTGCAATTACTGAGTTATTACTTGTCCTTGTTGTATTCGTGATTCCGGATTTAGGTTGTGTTCCATTTACTTTGTCTGCGTCATTTTCATGATATTCCGCTGATACTTGTTGTTTCTTGCTTTAATGCCATTACTGTATTGTGAGCCATATTGCATAGTCTTTATGTATACATCATACTTCTGTTATTCATGTGCTTATATCTGTTCAGTTTATTAGACCAATGGGTGTCTTGACTGTCCCTCGTCACTACTCCACCGAGGTTAGTCTTGATACTTACTGGGCACCGTTGTGGTGTGCTCATGCTACTCTTCTGCACATTTTTGTGTAGATCCAGGTATTTGTTCATTAGCTAGCTGTGTGGACTGTTGCTGTGGAGACTCAAGGTAAACCTGCTGCTGCGTTCGCAGGCTTCGGAGTCACCTTGCAGTTTCATTTTGCACTGTTTATCCTTATTTTTAGACAGTTGTATTTAAAAGTTTTCTAGCAAATACTCTGTAGAGCTTATGACTTCTACCATCGGTTTTGGGATTTTTAGAGATTCTATTTAAATAATGTTGTTTTAATTATTATTAGGCTTACCTAGTCCCTAAGACTAGGTGCCATCACGATACCCAAAAGAGGGAAAATTGGGTCGTGACAATCAGGCTGAACCGGATTGTAAACGGGTCAGCCCGACCCGATTAACAGGTATAATTTGAACCCTGGAATGGAGTTTTGATAGTTCCGTTAGGTCCGGGTTGTAATTTTGGACTCGGGCGTATGCCCAGATTTGCATTTAGATACTTCTAGAAGGTTTCAACGCTAATTGGCGAACATTGGAAATTTGAAGGATTGGAAAGTTCATAAGTTTGACCTAGAGTTGATTTTGAGGATATCAGATTCGGATTGAGGTTCCAAGAATTGAAATAGCTTCTTTATATCATTTGTGACTTGTGTGCAAAATTTGAGTTCATTCCAGGTTGATTTGATATGTTTCGGCGCGAGTTCTGGAAGTTGAAAGTTCAAAGTTCATATAAGTTTGAATTGAGGTGTGATTCATCGTTTCGACGTTGTTATGTGTGATTTGGGGCCTCAAGTAGGTCCATAGTATGTTACGGGACTTATTGGTATATTCGGACGAGGTCCCGAGTAGCTCGGATGGGTTTCGGACAGGGTTCAGATCATTTGGAGCCTTGTTGAAGTTGCTGGAATTTTTGGTTGCTGGTGTCTACTCACTTGCGCATGAGGGACCGCAGGTGTGTGCTCGCGGAAGCGTGAAGCTGGTCACAGAAGCAATCTGGGGAAGGCTGGCTGGGGAGGCATCGTAGAAATGACCATTGTTGGCCAAGGTTGTCTCGTAGATACGCAACCTTGTTCTGCAGAAGCGAAGGTCGCAGGTGCGACCTACTATCCGCAAATGCGGAAACGCTGGGCAAAATGCTTTAAGTTTGAGGGTTGGCCATTTTTATCACATATTGAGCTATAGACTTCGGAATTGGGCAATTTTTGAAGCAATATTTCACCATATGAATTGGGGTAAGTGTTCTCTACTCGCTTTTGCTTATATTTCATAAATCTATCTTCGATTTTGGCATTTGGATTATGAATTTGTAAAGATAAATTGGGGGGGTTTAGCGTAAAGTTTCATAGAGTGAGTTTTTGAGTTTTGAACATCGATTCGGAGTCATATTTGGGTAAAACTAGTATGGTTGGACTCGTAATTGAATGGCTTGTCGGATTTTATAAGTTTTATCGGGTTCTGAAGCGCGGGTCTGAGTTTGACTTTTTGGTTGATTTTGGGCTTTTGATTAAGGATTCTCCCATTATTATTTAGAATTGTTTCCTTAGGCATTATTTGATATATTTAAGTTGCTTTTGGCTAGTTTCGAGCCGCTCAGAGGTCGGTACGCAAGATGGCATTTTTTGAGCATCGTTTGTCTTGCTCGGTATTGGATTTGGCTTGTTCGAGGTAAGTAACACTTCTAAACTTGGTGCTGAGGGTATGAAACCCCGAATTACACGTTATGTGATTGATGTTAAGGTGACGCGCATGCTAGATGTCGGACGTATGGGCGTGTACCGTAGAAATTGTGTCTAGTCGATTCCATGGAACTGTGTAGCTATCTTATCTGAATATTTGTACTGTACACTATGTGTTAAAGCACTTGAGGTGTGATTCATGCTAGAAAACGTGTTTAGGCTATATGATGGTACTATTGGGACCCATAATGGTCGTTCTTTGTTGTTGAGTTATTTGCTTAATTGCAGTTATGTACTTAGTCGCATTCATCACTACAAACCATATCTCAGTCTCTACTATTGTATATTATCACATCTCATATCATCGATTTGGGCTGCTTAGCATGAGTGTTGTGAGCCCGAGAGACTGGAGAGATTGATGATTGAGTGGGGCGGAGGGCCTGTTGTGAGTAATATTTATGGGATCGGGTTGCACGCCGCAACAAGATTTATTGATTCATGCCAGGATTTGGCTTATTACAGCGCTTGGGCTGGATCGGCCCCTCCGGAGTCTGCACATCCACATTAGGCACAATTGCTAGCAATTATTTATATTTGGGATGGATCTTCCCTGGTTCTTTTGCATTGGGCTGGATCTGCCCTGGTTTATTTGCATTTTGGGTTCATTTGCATTAGCTGGATTTGCCCTGGTTTATTTGCACTTGGGTTAGATTTGCCATGTACAGTACTGAGTGACTGAGTGTGCTGAGTATTGAGTATGATGAGTGAAAATATGAGACAGTGAGATTGAGTACTTTGAGAGTGTGAGTACATGAGTTCATCACTGAGATGTATTTCCTCAACCTACCCGGATTTAGTGACATTCATGATATCACCTGCATATCGATATGTAAGCATAGAGATGTACTTTCCTCATGCTATCTCAAAAATGAAACCTCATATTTATTGTTGAAAAGTTTTTGGGAAAATCACGGTTTTCAAACCCACTCATATATTTTGGGGGATTTCGGTGAAAGATTTGGGATTTACTGTTATACTTGAAAAGCATGCCTATTTTTCGTAACTGTGAACGAGCTGAGTTATTTCTTGCACCATCTTTATTATATTGTTATGAACTGTTGTTGGTTATTGGAGTTGGACTCTAACCTTTGTCCTAGATCATCACTACTTTCATCCTAAGGTTAGGTTTGTTACTTATTGAGTACATAGGGTCGGTTGTACTCATACCATACTTATGCACCTTGCGTGCAGATGTTGGATGTTGATGTTGTTGTGTACCGCGGGAGCTCGATTGGAAGATGTACCTGCGTTCCGGTAGTGGCTATCACTATTCCCTGGTAGAATTGGATTCAAATTTTGTTCATTTACATTTCAAAAAGATGTAATTATTTAAATTCAGTTTTGTAAAGAAATCTAAATCCTAGACGCTCATGATTTGTACTACCAGTTTTTGAAAAATTCTTGTATAGAAGCAATTGTATTATCTTTCCTCTCTTAATAAATTTCATTGAATTGGATGGTTGGTTATTGGCTTATCTAGCGGGTTAGGTTATGTTCCATCACGACTAGTTGAATTTTGGGTCGTGACAATAAATATGTCTTCATCCTCAACCAAATTTCACTAATTAAACACAAAAATTTATATAAACCTAAATAATAAAATGCTCAATTTCGCTTTAAAACTTACCAATAAAATAATATTTCAAAATTGAGAAAATTATATAGTAGTTTGCTAGATCATAACTTATGAAGAATGGAGAGTTGAAGAATTTTAGCAATATTTGATAAGAAAACAATCATCGAAGTTGGACTCAAGTATTATTTAAAGTAAATAAAAATAAAACGCACTATATTAGTTTTAGTAAATATTAATCCTTATGTTTCAATTTAGATGATACATTTCTCTTATCAAGAGTAAATTTGACTAAACTTTGAAACTAAATTAAATTAGTTCAGCTTAGTATTTTAAAATTAAAATTTAGATATACAAATTATACGAAAAGTACTAGTATAAGTTATAATTTTTCTCATCTCAATATAATAACAAAATATATTTTAAAATATTAGTCAAACTTTATGCAACTTGATTCTCGATAAGCGAAATGCAAAGGGGTAGTACATTTTAGGGCAAATATATAGACGGCCCCTTAAACATGGCTCCAGTTTCCATTTTGACACCTTAATTTAGCGCTTTCCCTATTGAGCACTTTAATTCTATTTTGGTGTATACCATTTAAACACAACGCATGTCCGACCAAAGGAGCGTTATGTCCACACATGATAAGCGCGTGAATGTTATTAATATTTGCTTAGGTGGATATTCCAACGGTAAAAATAAAACTCAATCGTTAGACTTACTTTAAAACATCCAATTTTCCCATGTTTTCTCTCAAGAATGCCCTAATTCCTCTTTCGTCTTCTTCCCTTGCAAATTCAGCATTTTCCCCTTCTACTGAAGCTTAGGTGCCCAAGCTTGAATCTTGATCTGATTTCTTCCTCATCTTTCTCGTTTATCAGTTCCATGTCACAAAAATCAACAACTTCTCGCAATGGAATGGAAATTTACCACTGTGGATTTAATGCGCCACTGACTATATCATGGTCATCTGCAAACCCAGGTCGCCGATTTTATGGTTGTAAATTGGTAAGTCGATCGTATTATTTTTGTTAGACCCTTGAATTTCTTAATAAAGAAATCTGTTTTTAATTTTTTTGGCCGCATTTCTTTTTGAATTTTGTAGGGTCGGGGTGGCTGCAAATATTTTAGATGGCATGATGATGAAATGCCTAACCAAGCTAAGAGGGTTATACAGGGTCTGTTGAAGAGAGTCGAAAGAACTGAGAAAACAGTTGCGCGGTTGAAGTGGTTATTTGTTGTGGTGGTGGTGATGTTTCTATGGATTTGGCTTTGGTGATGCTAGTGGTTTGAAGAACAATGTAGTATTTTTATGATATGCTGGTGCTAATAGTGTTGTAGTTTCTGCTATTAGTTCAAGAAAAATATAGTATGTTGGAAGTAGGTACTAGGAATTTGGCCTTTTGTTAATGTACACTATCTTGTTATGAATGAAATGGAAATGACCAATTTTTAATGCAAATTTAAGTTCAGCCGCACTTCCATAATGTGTTATGAATGAAATGCAAATTCATATTCATGATTTGAAAACATAACTGCCTAAACATTCCATTGCATAATGTGATGGACTAGCATTACATCCAAGCTCAAAAATAGAGCATTGTTTTGGTCTACAAATTACAAAAAACAGAGCATTATTTTCCCAAACATATACCTACCCAAACTAGTAAACTCTAATAGAGCATAACTGCCCAAATAAAAAACTGGTAGTGACATCTTAGATAACATAAATAAAAAGTGATCTACTTCACAGTGTAGATGCAGCTGAACTTGTTTGACTTGAAGAACCTTTTTTACTTGCTGCACTCATTTGCTGAAGGTGTGACCTTGTCACTACATTTCTTCCTTTAAACTTCAATCTGAGGGGCTTAAATCTAATGTCTATGTTAGTTGCAGATGTATCCTTGAATGTCCCAGTTGATATGACTCTCTCAGATGATATACCGGGCTGTAAATACAATGAATTAGTAAAAAACAGAACAATTCCAGCCCACAAAACTACATTATAATAAACTATACATCCTTGCATTCAAGATAGTAGTTCCAGTCATAGTGTCAGTGAAAATACCAAAACCAGTATGCCTTAGCCTTTTATGTCCAATGGTTGCTGCATTAGTCAAGCCTCCTCCTAGTGTAGTTCCTCTTTCTTTTCCCCTACCTAGTCCATGGCCTCTTCCTCTTCCTCTACCAAGCCGAGTTGATTGGTTGTTGCTTTGTCTTTTGACAATACTTGTATCCTCACATATAGAGGATGGATTACTTTGTTGAGATGGTATTTCCTGAGATGATCTTGGTGGAGGTGGTGGCATATTTTGACTTTGTCGAGTAGCACTTCTTGGAACATGCTGACAGAAGTAAAAGAAAAGAATATCAGAATTGCAAAAAAAAATGTAAAAGACAGAATTACAAATATCAGAACTTACCCCTTTCTTGCATCCAGATTTGTTGTGTCATGTTTGTTGGCAGTTTGAACAAGTCATCTTTACCCCTTTCTTTGATAGTTTACCATGCTTTTTTCTTGGTTCATCCTTGACTTTTCTCCTACATCTCTTTCGTCTACCTAATATAGGTTTAGGTTTCGGAGGCTCTATAGATGGATTTGTTGAATCCGACCACATCTTTATGTTGAGAATTGGTTGAATAAAATGCTGGTAAGCTTTAAGGAAAGTTTCCTTCCTATACCAGTGGGCAACATAATCATCTGGGTCCATTTCTCTATCATAGAATGCACATACTACATGTTGACATGGAATACCCCTCAACATCCATGATCTACAAGTACATGTCATGGTCCTAAAATCAACAATGAATATGTACACACCTTCATCAACTTCAAACCCATGTTCTGTATTCCATATAATCTTACACCTCCTAGAAAGGGTTTTGTTCTCTTCCAGTATCATCCTAGCCATTGGTGCAATGTCAGTAACCTAAGTCTCAGCAAACTTCCTTATATCAATGGTCCTATTCATGATTTTATGTCTAATTTATTCCAACATAGTTATAACAGACTTGTGCCTAGGACCTACTATCCAAGAATTGAATGTTTCACACATATTATTCTCAATGACATCACACTTTGAATCTTCTCTAAAGTATGCCCTACACTAATACTCTTTATCATACTTCAACAAGTCTTCACATATCTTATAACCAAGCTTATTCATTGCTTCCAGTTCTTCCTTGAATTTTACTTCATAAGATGCTTTGGCACATCTCCAGAATTGTTTCCTCCTTTCTTCACCTCTCCAGTTCTTGGACCAGTTAGACCAAATGTGTATAGCACACATTCTGTGTTCTGCCATTGGTAGTAATTCCCTTACAGTTGGTACTAGTCCCTACAAAAAATAGTAATAACTGTTAGTAGACAGTATATATAAAGCAGGAAAAAGAAAAATTAAAAGTTGATTGTAACTTTACCTTTGGCATATCTGACATAACAGTTAAGCCAACACCATCTCCCAAATATAAATCTGCAATCAAATATGTGATGAACCAGCTCCAAGAGTGTTTTGTCTCTTGATCAACTACATCCCATGCAATAGGAAACATCTGTTTGTTCCCATTTCTACCAACTACAACAAGTAACTCACCCTTGCAGATTCCCTTTAGAAAACAGCCATCAAATCCTATAATCCTTCTGCACCCTTCTAACTATCCTCTTTTCAAAGCATCTAAACATAGATAGAAATAGACAAACAGATTCTTGCCAGGAATAGTCTCACTATCTGTTCTGATCCAGCATAAACTCCCAGGATTTTGTTTTCTTAATAATATCGGCATAATCAACAAGTCTGTTAAATTCCATCCTCCAGTCACCCATGAATTGACTTATCACCCTACACTTAGCCCTGTAACAAACAGTTCTTCCAACATACAAACCTAACTTATCCATGACCAAATTCTGAATCTCCCAGAACTTAATATTTGGCTGGAAAATAATCCTATCTTTATACTTATTGGCAATGTACTTAGAAGTACATAATTTATTCTTATTTTTGGTATTGCACTTATGAGCTGGATGGTACTTCTTCACAGTAAAGTCACATGAATCTCCATAATTGCTTGCATACAATTCCCAGTTACACTTGGCTCCTTTACACTTAACTCTAACCCTATCCTTTTCATTAGTCCTAATTGTTAGTTGCACTTTGTTCTCCACAACATATGAGGCTACTACTTTTCTAAACTCTACATCATTTTCAAATACCATACCAAGCTCAAAAATAGCAAGGTAACAGTCAGGGTCAAACCTTACCTTTTTACTTCTCCTTCTAGGAGGTAAGTCAATACCCCTTTCAGCTAAAACATCTAACTCATCTGTGCTATCATCACTTCCAATATCAGAACTGGTGTAGTAGTCTTCATCCCCTCCTAATTTTCCAGCAAACATGTCCTCCTTAGATGGTCTGCCAATATCCTCAAAGCCTTTATCTATTCCAACTTCTCCCAGAATAATCTCTTCAGTTGGAGTAGGTTTCTTTCTTTGTTTCTTCTGTTTTTTCTTCTTTCTTCTTTCATGCCTTAATGAAGTGAGCTCTTCATTCACATCACTATCATCTTCATCAGGAATGTTATCTAATTCAGACTCACTACTTGACAGATCTGATGCCAAACTAGCATCTATGTTTGTTGTTTCTTCGGCCCCTTGTAAATTCTCACCTGCAACCCCAATATCAGCTAGATTTTCCTCAGGCACAGATATGTTATCTGCAGCACTTTCTTGGACATTTATATCCTCTGGAACAGTAGATGTTGCCCTAGCCTCTTTATTTAATGTATTTTCACTTGGTTCAACAACTTCTGGCTCACATAAAAGGCTACATGGGACAGAATAATCAAGCAACACAGGCTCATTAACTACATACTTAATATACAAATCTAAATGATCAAGATGATTAAGGTGACAAACTATATTATACAGTTGTTCATCATTTTCAATTAAGACAAAGTCATTAAATTTAGGATTAAATAAATAAAAATTTTCTACCTCACCATAACCCATATCCTTTGTGTAGGAGAGAAGCTCAAAAAGAGAAAAGTGGTCCTTGTCTATCATGTGACCATCCTCACCCCTCTCTCCTATATATCTCGGGACATGATCCTTGACAATATGTCCACCATGGTGAAAATCGACAAGAATATATTTGTCTGCAGACATGTCTAGACCCTCGAAACTTCAGTCACGACCAACTCCAGTCACGACCGACTCCACTCACCACCACGGTCAAAAGAAGTAAATGATTACCCGTATTAGTAATATAATGGCCAAATAGTTGACAGACTGTTGAATCTAACTCAAAATCGATGAAGATTCCATCGGGAATCGGTCTCAATGTAGTTTATTAGGGTTTATTAGGCTAAAGAAAGGGGATTTTGGGTGGAAAATCGATTAAGTGAGGCGAGGTATGCGGGTAAGGTAAAAACGAGATTTTTAATCCGACCTGGATAAATAAACACGTGTCAGATTATTATTGGTATGTTATTCCACGTGGGAAGCGTTTAAAAACACGCGCTTAAGTTTTTACAGCCCGGTCATGCATTGTGTTTAAATGGTATAGTCCAAAGTACAATTAAAGTTTTCAATAGGAAAAGAGTTAAGTTAAGGTGTCAAAATGGAAACGGAAGCCAAATTTAAGGGATCGTACACCTATTTGGCCTACATTTTATCACTGGATCACAAATATTTTTGTGTATATTATTTTTCAGAAAAAAAAACCTATCTAAAGTTTATAAAACATATTAAAAGAAAATAGATTTATACGTCGATTTAGTTGTTTTATCCTAACTCAATGCTAAACAAAGTAATTTTTATTTAAAAAGTTGATTTGATTTGTAAAATTTGATTCGATTTTTCTAGTGTGTATGAATTTTGAACCCCGTTAGTTGCAACTACTACTCCTAGGTATTGGCTTTTAATCTCGGTAACCAATGTTCCTACCAACTGCTTTCGCGTTTATCTTCTTTCAACACGTTAATTCAGATAAGGACCGAGCCTCCATTTACTCGTGAGAAAGGTTTTGTTTTGTCATCTTACTTCTGTCATTTCTTTCTTCCTATAAATCTTGTCTTTCCTTTTGTATAAAGTTTTCTTTATTGACCTTTTTTTCTCTCTTTATCGTACTTTCGTTATAAAGAAAATTTAATGTGGTCACTTAAATGGAAAAAATATTAAAATCAAATTTCCAGAAACAAAAAATGAAACCAGACTTGACAAACTTGGATTTCCAAAGTCAGAGCTGGAAAATATCATTTTTTTTTTCACCGCTCTCTTTAACTGTGCGATTTACCATTGCGGACTCCAAAGTATTCACCTCAAATTTAACGTAACTCATGAAGAAAAAGGGAGACACTACATTAGTAGTCAGCACAAAACCCCATATATGACGCAGAAAAGCAGACAATAAGCCCAAACCCCAAGAGGAGAATCGGTTTTCTCAGTCAATTTAACCCACTGGACTTTTCCCTTATTCGCTCTCCACTCACTTATTCACTCAATTTCTCACACTCCACTTTCCGAATTGGCTTTTACAAATGCATTTGCAGCAAAAAAAGGTGCAGAATCAATCTCGCCGGAATATCATAAAACTCGGCCGGACTTATTCTGCCTCTGATTTTGCATTTGATATGTAGCTAATTCAATAATTCAACTATCCAACTAGCTGTTCCTAATTGGGGAAAATATATTGGAATTTGCTGGAGGAGACAACATTTCTGTCAGATTCAGGGTATATTTCTGGACTTATTATGACTTTGGTTTATCAATTTGATAAATTAACTCCTTTTTGCCATGCTATGCTTAGGTGTTATTAGTATTTTTACTAGTAGCTTCTTTTTGTGGGGATTCTTTTATGAACGTGCAGCATTTTTTCTGTTTTTATGCCTAGATGATTCCTGCTCAATAGCAAACTTGGCGCAATTTTTATAGCTTCAACTGAACTGCTTTTTTCTACCGTTATTGCATTGGAAAATTAACTTAGCCAATACATGAATTTCAATCCTTTGCTACTAATTTGAAATGCTCCAGTTTATTAGTGGTTATGGATAATCGAGTACTCATCACGTTTTTAAGTCAATTACTCAACATATATAGCTAAGTTGCATTATGAGAATTGTTCTCTTAAGATTTTTGTTTTCTTTATGTGTCTTTTTCCTGGAAGGAGAAACTTTTCCACATAAGTTACGCATGATAGAAATTTTCACTTTTTGTTGTAACTCTGTTCGCTTGTCTCTTAGATAAAATAGAGTATATTTTCACCCTTTCATACTGAGCTAATTAATCTTTAGAAATTAAAAAATTTCAGTTTATATTTATGATTATGTAAAGTCCAGCACGGATATTCAAACTGTGTGGTCGTTCAGGAAATGCATAGAAGGAAACACAGTGAAAAATTGTACTGATTAATTATTTGGTGTTATATATATATATGAAAAAAGAATTTTAAAAAACCAAGAAAATGGAATAAGAAGATTTGGCCATTTTTTTAAAGAAGAAAAAAGGAATGAGAAAGAATAACAGTATTCCTAATTATATCATCTTACAAAATAGTTTTTTTCCTTCTGTTTTGACTATCCAGGAATTTAAACAGTGGGTTACTTTTGCAGCTACAGATGGAGATATTGTACATTGCAAGTTGCTTTAGTGCTGCCTTCAAATCCGGCTTTGTCAGTATTAGTTGCAGCTATTGGGCATAATTAGAGTGATTCTTTTCTTCTGGCTGTGCTGACAAGGTTGGACTTGAATCTTTAAGTGGTGATGAAGAGGCAATTACATTACAATGCCCATCCAATTGATCCACACCGTAAGCAATGACCTGTGAACTGCGTTTCCTTCTCTCTTTTTTTTTTGGTTAATACAATCGCCATCATTTGAGAAGCTGTCTGGGAGAATATTGCTGATTTAAGTTGGATTTGGTTTTGAAAGTTAATCATTTTCCACTATGAATTGTTAAAACACTTTTTGGAAGTTCTTCATGTAGAACTGATTATAGAAGCAAAAAGTTGATGGAGTGGAATCTTGTGACGCCGTTTATCTTTTAATTGTTGGATGCTACTGGATTGCAAGGAATCAAATCTCATTTAAACAATTTATTTATGTTTCTGAAGACCTTTTTTTGATGGTCTGCTGGTTGGTAAGGCTTATTATTTCCCATAACCAAATCAACCACGTATAGCATAACCTAAGTGTATTCGTTGGGCAAGACTATACTCTTTCTCCTGCTTCATATTTGTCATGTAGCAGTTCTTTCCTTTTTCGTTCACGACTACATACTTTTGAGCTATAAGCAATTCCAACTCTAGAAAACAAGTAGAATCTGGTTTGTGCAAATTTTTCATACTGCTATTCAGTAAGCGGTTGCAATATTGCTGCCTCTGGTTGAAGCATTGACTATTGTTTTCAATCTCCTTTCAAAATTTGATTTTAGTCATTTTTTGCTACAAATGGATATTTTAATATCAAGCAAACGACTTACTATTCTTTTTTGATGCAAACTATCCTCTTTCCAATGATTGATACGAGAATCAAGACAGAACTGAATATAGATTCACTTTTTTCGTGTAGAAATGAGGCTGTAAATTATACATTCGACATAGGATTACATCTTCATTTTGTCTCGCACTTTGATTATTCTTGTATCATTTGACAGCTTTTGAGGCATTCTGGTACGGCTCTTGGCATGCTGTGGAGCGCCTTAGGATTAGTGTAGGGACCATCACTACTTATGTTCTAGTTAATGAGGAGGTGATTGAGGAGAATATTCCGGTAACAGATCTTCGAATAAGGTCTAGAAAAGCTACTTTATCTGATTGTGCTTGCTTTTTACGACCCGGACTTGATGTTTGTGCGCTTTCAATCCCTTACCAAGCAGAAGATTCAGATGATGAGCAAGATGTCAAGCCTGTAAGTTGCAGCCTTGGATAATTTTGCAGCCTTCTTTTATCCAAATAATAGAGGACATTTTCAATTGTTGTACCGAAGTTGGGTTCTTCCTGACTTCTGCTGGTGTGGCACATAGTGCTTTCTCCATTTGTTTTCAGGGTTTCTTTCCTGTGAAGCTTAATAAATGGTTGTGCTTATTTACCTTTGATTCTTCCATGTAGGTATGGATTGATGCAAAAATAAGATCAATAGAGAGGAAGCCTCATGACCTCACTTGTACTTGCCAATTTTATGTCAGCGTTTATGTCACTCAAGGTCCTCCTCCTATTGTTAAGAAAGCCCTAAGTAAAGAGATAAACATGCTGCACATTGATCAGATTGCCATTCTCCAAAGACTTGAACCTAAACCTTGTGAAGACAAACATTATCGCTGGAGTTCATCTGAGGACTGCAATTCGTTGCAGAATTTTAAACTATTTATTGGAAAATTCTCCTCTGACCTCACATGGTTAGTGGCTGCATCGGTTCTGAAAGAAGCTACATTTGATGTGAGATCGATACACAACCAGATTGTCTATGAGATTGTGGATGATGATCTTGACAAAAAAGAACCAAATATGGACCAACTTTCTTACTCTGTGAATTTCAAGTTAGAAAACGGAGTTTCAACAACCGCTGCTGTTCAATTCAGTAGGGATATCTCTGTCGTAAATTCTACCAGTGACGCAAGTGAAGCTGGGCCTCTGATTCTGTATGACCCTATGGGCCCACGAAGGTCAAAGCGTCGATTTGTGCAGCCAGAGCGTTACAATGGATGTGATGATGATTTGACAGATTTTGATGTTGAGATGACACGGTTAGTTGGGGGTAGGAGAAAAGTAGAGTATGAAGAACTACCACTTGCACTATCTATTCAAGCTGATCATGCTTATAAGAATGGTGAAATTGAAGAAAATATCAGGTCTTACGAGAGAAAGTTTTTTGGAGGAAATATTAGACCTCAAGAGAAGAAGCCCTCTGAAAGTTCAGCTGGATGGAGAAACGCACTCAAATCAGATATAAATACGCTTGCAGACAAGAAATCAGTTACAGCTGACAGTCAACGTCAACTTGCTATTGTTCCCCTGCCTCCTGTGGGAACTGATTTGATTGGCGATGAACATGTTCCACTTGATGTCGAAGTTCCTGAAGATGTGTCAGCAGAAATTGGTGAAATAGTTTCCAGATACATTTATTTCAATGGCTCTTCAACATCGCATAATAGGAACACTTCTAGGATGAACTTCACAAAACCAGAAGCAAGACGCTGGGGGCAAGTCAAAATTTCTAAGTTAAAATTCATGGGACTTGATCGTAGACGTGGGGGGTTAGGTTCACATAAGAAGTACAAAAGAAATACTTCAAAGAAGGACAGTATTTATGATATACGATCATTTAAAAAGGGTGCTGTAGCGGCTAACGTGTACAAGGAGTTGATAAGGAGGTGCATGGCAAACATTGATGCCACCCTTAATAAGGAACAACCACCAATAATTGATCAATGGAAAGAGTTTCAGTCAACAAAATCTGGTCATAGAGAGTCCACTGAGAATGTCTCAGCGAATAAGGAGGAGGAGATTTCAGAAATTGATTTGTTATGGAAGGAGATGGAACTAGCCCTGGCATCATGTTATCTTCTTGATGACAGTGAGGTATGTCTATTGAATAGTTACTGGTGTTGATAACCTTCATTCTATTGTTCACGGAATGTACTTTCTGCTACTGGAGAATTATCGGACTGGTCACTGTTTTATGTTTGGGTATTGTCTTGATCAAACATTGAACGTTATTTTTCTTTCACCTACCACTTTATTTCTGTACTGCTATGTTACCTTATGCTTAATCTTCTCCTTATGAAATGCCGCACAGGATTCCCATGTTCAATATGCAAGTGATGTCAGGATAGGAGCTGAAATACGTGGAGAAGTTTGTCGACATGATTATCGACTTAATGAAGAAATCGGAATTATTTGCCGGTTATGTGGATTTGTTAGCACCGAAATAAAGGATGTTCCACCACCATTTGTAAGTCAAAGTCTCGAACTTCTTTCATTGCTCTTATTCTGAAGCACCTGCTTAAGATGTCAGATTTGCCCTCCACGAAGTGGTGGCACTTCAAAAATGTGTTTGACCAAGAGATGAAGCTTTGTCTTGGTCTATCTCATCATTTTATCCTACACGTAATGGGAAGTATATTCGGCATGTAATTCAGGAAGCATGTTGAAGCAGATCTAGACTATCATTCTTGCATGTTAGGCTTTTATTATTAAACTCTTTGCTGTTTATATCCTTTGCCATGCTTACTAGAATTCCATTTGTTCATATCTATAGATGCCTTCTGCAAACTACAGTTCAAGCAAGGAACAAAGAACTGAAGAAGCTACAGATTACAAGCAGGATGAAGATGGCCTTGATAGTTTATCCATTCCTGCTTCTTCAAATGCACCCTCATCATCGGGAGAAGGCGAAGACAATGTCTGGGCTTTGATACCTGATCTTAGAAATAAATTACGGGTACACCAAAAGAGAGCCTTTGAATTTCTGTGGAAAAATATTGCTGGATCCGTAGTACCTGCGGAAATGGAACCAGAATGCAAAAAGAGAGGTGGCTGTGTTATTTCTCATACTCCAGGAGCTGGGAAAACCTTGCTAATTATTGCCTTCCTTGTAAGCTACCTGAAGTTATTTCCTGGGTCACGGCCATTGGTCCTTGCTCCAAAGACAACACTCTACACCTGGTACAAAGAAGTACTTAAGTGGAAAATTCCTGTGCCAGTCTACCAAATTCATGGTGGTCAAACCTATAAGGGAGAGGTTTTGAGGGAAAAGATGAAATTGTGTCCTGGTCTCCCTCGCAACCAGGATGTCATGCATGTCTTGGACTGCCTTGAAAAAATGCAGATGTGGCTTTCGCAACCCAGTGTTCTCCTTATGGGCTATACCTCCTTTTTAACACTGACACGGGAAGATTCACCTTATGCGCATAGGAAATATATGGCCCAGGTGTTGACGCAGTGTCCAGGGCTCCTGATACTTGATGAAGGGCACAATCCGAGAAGTACAAAATCCAGGTTAAGAAAGGGTCTAATGAAGGTCAATACACGACTTAGGATTTTGCTTTCTGGTACACTATTCCAGAATAATTTTGGGGAGTATTTCAACACACTTACCTTAGCAAGGCCAATCTTTGTTGATGAGGTCTTGAAGGAGCTGGATCCCAAGTACAAGAAGAAAAACAAAGGTGCATCTCGCTTTTCATTGGAAAATCGAGCGAGAAAGATGTTTATTGATAAAATCTCAAGTGTCATTGATTCAGACATCCCCAAGAAAAGGAAAGAAGGCCTAAACATATTGAAGAAACTAACAGGTGGATTCATAGATGTGTATGACGGTGGATCATCCGATAAACTCCCTGGTTTACAATGCTACACCTTGATGATGAAATCAACCACTCTTCAGCAAGAAATTTTGGTGAAGCTGCAAAATCAAAGGCCCATCTACAAAGGATTTCCTCTGGAGTTGGAGCTGTTGATTACCCTTGGTGCAATCCATCCTTGGTTGATCAGAACGACAGCATGTTCTAGCCAGTACTTCAAGGAAGAGGAGCTCGAGGCTCTTCAGCAATTCAAGTTTGATCTGAAGTTGGGTTCAAAAGTCAAATTCGTAATGAGCCTAATACCTCGTTGTCTCCTCAGGAAAGAAAAGGTTTTGATATTCTGCCACAATATTGCTCCGATTAATCTTTTCCTGGAGATATTTGAGAGGTTCTATGGTTGGAGAAAGGGCATCGAAGTACTGGTGCTTCAAGGTGACATTGAGCTTTTCCAAAGAGGAAGGATAATGGATCAATTTGAGGAGCCAGGAGGACCATCAAAGGTAATGTTGGCATCCATTACAACTTGTGCAGAAGGCATTAGCTTGACAGCAGCATCACGTGTAATATTACTGGATTCAGAGTGGAATCCTTCAAAGAGCAAGCAAGCCATTGCACGGGCTTTTCGGCCTGGTCAGGACAAAGTTGTGTATGTCTACCAGCTCCTAGCCACAGGCACACTGGAAGAGGAGAAATACAAAAGAACGACATGGAAAGAGTGGGTTTCAAGCATGATATTCAGTGAAGACCTTGTGGAAGACCCTTCTCACTGGCAAGCACCCAAAATTGAAGATGAATTGTTGAGAGAGATTGTCGAGGAGGATCGAGCTACATTATTCCATGCCATTATGAAAAATGAGAAGGCTTCTAATATGGGAAGTCTGCAGGAATAAGTCCTTGTACCCAATAAGGGACTGTGGTGAGCCAGATATCGGCTTGCTGTGGAAACAATGTGTTACCATCACATTTGGACATTTGGAGGCGGATTCAGGATTTAAAATCAGTACGTGTGAAACACTAATGTATTAGTGCTTATTTGTGACAAATTGTAAGGACTCGGTTTAAATAAGGGGGCTTTAAGATTTTGAATTATATATGCAACTCGAGCTGAATACAGTGAGGTGGATTTGGGATTTTAAGCAAGTAGGCGCTAAATGCTCTACTCTGTTTGTATTATTCTTCTTTGTGGTAATGTGTAAGGACTCAGTTAATAAGTTGTATCTTTTTAGTTTGAATTATAGTATATCTGTATCTTCAGCTGAATATCCTGTGCTTGATCTTCAAGTTTATAACTGATTTTTTATATAGTGCTCAATCGTATAGTTTCTTCAAATTAGTTGCTCCTATGAGATTGGTCCACGCAAGAATATCTCCTTGCCTCCATCCTCTTTGGAATTTTTACTTATCTATACTACTTTTGAAATTTATTGCTTGTCACTATTGAAATTTTAAGTTAATTATAAATTGATATACAATTTATCAATTAAATATAAATTAGTATAAATGAGTTTCCTTTAATATTAGTAATTTAATAGGGAGATCCGTTATAGCGCATCCAGTTTTTCCTTCTCTCTCCTTGTCTATGTTTTTCCTCAGTCCTGTTTTTCTTCCTTCGATTTTCTCCACCTCTCTTTTCTCATCTCCTTTCTCTTTTTTTATTTAAGGAATTTATCAATGGATTTCAATCGTTTGACTATGAAATTTTAACCTAGCAATTTTCTTTCATGTTGCACAGTTGGTGTTCAAATTGAAATTGTCAATCAATAAATTTTGAAAGTGTTTGACTCTCTATCATTGACAACCACTAAAAAGCTTCAAAACTTTGAATTCGAATTAAGGTTTTCTAAAAATATTATTTGTTTGGATGGGATGTTGTCGCAAATCCAAACAATATTATTTGTTTGTTTCTAATAATATTATGAAGATATTCTTTGGAGTTTATATCTCAACTTTGAGGGTGTTTGATAAAAACTAGAGTTGACTGTGGTAGAATTGTCCGATTAAAACTTGAAAAAGATGAAGAGCACATGGCATACAATGTACATACAAAATTGTATTAAAGTTGTATGAAAATTATATTTAAGTTGTATATTGTTGTAGTTGTATTTGTTTTTGTTTGAGTGTCGTACCAAAGTTGGAAACATGTTGTATACTATATGAATCGTCATATGAAATGTATATTTAGGTTATAAAGACTCTTTATGCATAAAATTGTTGATATGTATTAAAGATTAAAGTTGTATGAAATTGTATTTCAATTGTATTCCATTGAATTATATTAGTTTTGTATGAAAGTTATAAATATCTAGGGGCTTACACACGTCAGGTTGATTCGAATTTTTTAATTACCAAATCAAACCAATTATATTGGGTTTTTAAATCTATAAACCAAAACAAATTAATAAAAGTCAGATTTTTCAATTTTTATTTTTCTCGAATTTTTCGATTTTGGTTTTTTTTTTTTTTTTTGTTGGTAAAATCTTTATAACATAAAAGATATAACTTGTGCTTCAAATATTTATTTGGTCCTAGTAAGATATACTATACATGATGTTACCTGAGAAAATAATACAAAATAATGTGAGATGAGCCATGACATTGTACTAAAATATTCAACAAGAAAATAATAAAATTGCTTAAAACAAATATTTATAATTAATAAGTCATAATGAAAATGAACATAACCTAAAAGTACTATGTTATGAAAAAATTAATACGACTAATAAGTACAAAGTAATTACAGACTAAACAATAAAAAACAAGTTATGCATTTTAACTATCTAAACGAATGCTGTAACGACCCGACCTATTCTTTTTATTTCTAGATCCTCGTTCCCCTAATTAAGACTCCACATATGTGCCTTTATTATTTTGTGACTGGCGGGGATGATTATTTTGGGTTTGGAAGGGTTCGGGTCGAAATCGGAACACTTGGTTCCTTAATAGTAGTCTTAATGGCCAAGTTTGACTTGAGTCAATATTTTGAGCAAACGATATCGAAACCAAGATTTGATGGTTCCAATAGGTTCGTATGATGGTTTTTGGACTTGGGTATGTATTCGGATCGAGTTTCGGATGATCCGAGAGCATTTCAGTGCTTAATGTTGAAAGGTGGCTCATTGAAGGTTTTTAAGTTCTTTAAATTTGGTTTGAAGTAGACTTCGGTATTATTGAGGTCCGTTTGGAATTTCGAGATTGGGAATAGGTCCCTATAGTGATTTATGACTTGTACGCAAAATTTAGTATCATTCCGAGTTGTCTAAGTAAGATTCGACGCGTTCGGCACTAGTTAAAAAGTTTGAAGTTCATAAGTTGATTCAGTTTGATTTTGGGGTGCGATTCTTAGTTTTTATGTTGTTTTACGTGTTCCGAGTGTTCGACCAGTTTCGTGTTATGTTTATGGACTTGTTGGTGTAATTGGACGGGTTCTCGGGTGGCTCAGGTGAATTTCGGACCATGTTTATGGATTTGTTGGTGTAATTGGACGGGTTCTCGGGTGGCTCAGGTGAATTTCGGACCACTCGGAGCTAAGTCTAAAAATCTGCTATTGTTAGTGCAATTGGACTGGTTCTGGGTATTTGCTCTTCGCGTTCGCGATTCCCAGTCCACGTCCGCGAAGGTCTGGGACCTGTGGCCTTCGAGTTCACGTGAAAAGGCTCGCGTTCGCTTCGGGGAAAGGGGGCCTAGGAGGGGTCATCATCATTACCCTTCGCGTTCGTGAAGGTACCACTATGTTTGCAAGGCTCAGGCGAGACAAGCCTTCGTGATCGTGAAACAACCCTCGTGTTCCCGATGAAGGTTCTCAAGGCCTGGGCCAGCTTTGCCTTCGCGGTCGCGAGACTTCTTCCGCGATACGCGAAGAAGGGTCAACTGCGCAGTGACTTGTTTTAAATCGGGGATTGGTTCATTTTCTCTCATTTCACTTTGGGTTAGCCGATTTTGAAGCTCTTGGAGAGGGATATTTTTTACCTATCATTGTAAGGTAAGTAATCACTACTTAACGTGGGTTTAATACATGGATTTTGGGTAGATTTTAACATATAAATTGTAAAAATTATAGGATTTAGTTGAAAAACCTAGGTTTTGATAAAAATGGGATTATACCACGAAAATGATTATGAAATTGAGTAGAAATTATATATTTGTGTTCGTGAGGTTCTGGGTAATATTTATTTACAAATATGTTCGGAATCCGGGCACGTGAGCCCGGGGGTGAATTTTAAGAATCTTCCAATTTGGGTGGGGTAGTTACTCTAATGTTAAATTATAAACTTTTGAGCATATATTGATTAGTTTATACAATATTTGGCTAGTTTCGGATTGTGTGGCACCAATTTTAGGCTTTTACTGTGGATTGTGGATCGGGAAGAGGACTTGAAAACGAGGTAAGTCTCTTGCCTAACCTTGTAAGAGAGAATTATCCACATAGGTACTATACATGATTGTCTATTAATAATTGTGGTGCTACGTGTGCACGAAGTTATGAGAGTCAGAATGTAGCTATAATCAGGCTTATGTCCGGGTAGTATTAGGACTCTATCATATATTACTTGTATTATTTACACCCAACTAGTTAGTTTAATCACTTAGATTATAATTGAAATTGGATTAAGGATTGTAAAGACTGAGCGTTATTACTTTGAGTTTTGGCGGGTTACTTAATTGTTAGTGGAAATTATTCCATCCTTGAGTATTATTCTTAAGTAGTAGCCGTTAATTATAGTTCGTAAAGTATTCTCTCTTCCTGTGGATTGGGCCGAACGCCTTGGCAGTATAATAGATGCATCTATGGTTCGTGCCGGTCGACCCTCGGCAGTGTACACACTATTCTAGATCAGGTTGTATGACATCATCATAAATCATGCGTGATATTGCTCGCAGTCCGATTATACTTGATATTTCTTCCATGACTTGAGAATTTACAATTATTTGATGGCTCCTATTTGTTAAAATTAGTATGTGATAGTTGGGGATTTTTTATCGATATTTAGTTAAAGAATCACTTATTTATTGTTCCTTATTTTGCCGTTCTGATGTGTTCCATGCCTATTTATAATTTCTACACATTATTTATTGACACTTAGTAGGTGTCAATGTCGACCATTCGTCACTACTTCTTCGAGGTTAGACTAGATACTTACTGGGTACATATTGGTTATGTACTCACGCTACACTTCTATACTAATCGTGCATGATCTTAGGAAGGTGCATCTGGCGTCGATTCAGGCGCGCGCCCCCGCTACTCGGAGACTTAGTGGTGATCTTCTACTTATGGCCGGTTCTGCAGCACCCAGAGTCTCTTCTTGGTTGTATTTATTTTTTTTGTATATCTTACTCCACATAGTAGTATAAGAGGTTTTGTATATTCTACTAGTTTTCTCGTGTACTTGTGACACCAGGTTTTGGGAGATTCTAGTAGATATTTCATGATTTTTAATTAATAAATTCACTACTTTACCCTTTTGTTTATTTCATACTTTATATTATTTCGATCACTTATTAATCGTTCCCTTATTAAATAAAATCAATGACTTTAAAAATATTAAAAAGAACAATTACGTGGATAGTTCACCGTTGGCTTTCCTAGCAGCGAAATTGGGCGCCATCACGGTCTATAGTGGAAATTGGGTCGTGACAGCTTGGTATCAGAGTTCTAGGTTCACGTAGGTCTCACGAGTCATGAGTGGGCCTAATAGAGTCTTGCGTATCGGTGCAGAGATGCATGTAATTATCTTCGAGAGGCTATAGGTGTTAGGAAACTTCTCTTTCTTCATCTCCTATCGTGCAGTTGATGTTGTGCTGAGTATCTTTCTCTTATTCTCTCACAAATGGTAATAACACGCACGATAGATGTACCCAGCGGTTTTGGAGTTGCCGCATATTGATGATTTATTTGACCAGTTACATGGTGCCATGGTGTTCTCTAAGATCGACTTGAGATCCGGGTATCACCAGTTGAAGATTCATGCTTCGGATGTTCCGAAGACGACTTTTCGGACTAGATACGACCACTATGAGTTTCTAGTGATGTCTTTTGGCTTTACCAATACCCCGATGACGTTTATGGATTTGATGAATCAAGTGTTTAGCCATATATGGACTCATTTGTCATTATCTTCATTGATGACATATTGATCTACTCGCGTAGTATGGAGGAGCACGAGCAACATTTGGGAGTTGCGCTTCAGACCCTTACGGTAACATAAGCTATATGCTAAGTTCTCCAAGTGCGAGTTCTGGTTGGATTCTATGGCATTCTTGGGGAATGTTGTATCAGGTGAGGGTATTGAGGTAGATACCAAGAAGATCGAGGCAGTCTAGAGTTGGCCTCGTCCTACCACAACGACTGAGATAAGGAGTTTCTTAGGTTTAGCAAGTTATTATCGTCGGTTTGTGGAGGGCTTATCGTATATTGCAGCACCTTTGACTAGATTGACCCAGAAGGGTGCTCAATTCCGATGGTCCAATGATTGCGAGGCAAGCTTTCAGAAGCTTAAGAGAGCATTGACTACAACACCGGTGTTAGTGTTACCTTCCGGTTTAAGGATGTATACTGTGTATTGCATTGCTTCACGCATTGGCCTGGGTTGTGCATTGATGCAGGAGGGGTGAGTTATTGCATATGCTTCACGTCAGCTGAAGCCCCACGAGAAGAATTACCCCGTACATGATTTGGAGTTGGCCGCGATAGTTCATGCTCTCAAGATCTAGAGGCATTATCTTTATCGGGTGTTATGTGAGGTTTATACCGATCATCGCAGCTTGCATCATTTGTTTAAGTAGAGGGATATCAATTTGAGGTAGCATAGGTGGATTGAGTTACTGAAGGACTATGATATTACCATCCTTTATCATCCGGGCAAGGTGAATGTGGTTGCGGATGCCTTGAGCAGAAAGGCCGAGAGTATGGGTAGTTTGCCATTCATTTCAATAGAAGAGATGTCATTGACTAACAGATTTATGAGGTTGGATATTTCAGAGCCCAGTCGAGTTCTTGCATGTGTTGTGGCTTAGTATGCATTATTTGAGTAGATCAAGGCTTGTCAGTAGGATGATCCGCCTTGCTGATTTTTAGTGAGACGGTACTACAGGGTGGTGCCAAAGAGGTTATCGGTGATGATGATGTTCTTCGACTCCAGGGTTGCCTATTTGTTCCTAATGTTGATGGCTTGAGAGAGAAGATTCTAGATGAGGCACACAGTTCTCGGTATTTTATTCATCCAGGTGCTACAAAGATGTATGGCGACCTGAGACAGCATTATTGGTGGCGGCGGATGAAGAAGGACATAGTTGAGTGTGTAGCGAGATGCTTAAATTTTCAGGAAGTTAAGTATGAGCACCAGAGGCCAGGTGTCCTACTTCAGCAGATGGGTATACCGGAGTGGTAATGGAAGTGCATCACTATGGACTTCGTAGTTGGGTTTCCACGGTTGTTGAGGAAGTTTGATGCCGTTTTGGTCATTGTCGGCAGGCTGACCAAGTCGGTCCACTTTATTCCAGTGATGACTACGTACTCGTCAGAGAGATTGGCCCAGATTTACATTCAAGAGATTGGCAAATTGCATGGTATGCCTGTTTCTATCATTTCAGATAGAGGCCCTCAATTCACTTTGCATTTCTAGAGAGCCGTACAGAGCGAGTTGGGTACCCAGGTAGAGCTCAGCACAGCCTTTCATCCGCAGACCGACAGACAGTCAGAGCGGACAGTTCAGATCCAGGAGGATATGCTCAGAGCATGTGTGATTGACTTCATAGGGCAGTGGGATCGATTTTTGCCTTTGGCTGAGTTTTCTTATAACAACAGTTATCAATCCAGATAAAAGAGTTACGCGGATCGGAAGGCACGTGAGTTATCATTTATGGTGGGCAAGAAGGTTCTCTTGAAAGTCTCGCAGATGAAGGGAATCATGAGGTACCAGAAGAAGGGGAAGCTGCGACCAAGGTTTATTAGCCCATTTGAAATGTTGAGGCGAGTTGGACAGGTTGCTTATGAGCTTGCTTTGCCTCCCAGTCTATCGGGAGTTCATCCAATTTTTCATGTGTCTATGCTCCGGAAATATCATGCTGACATGTCGCATGTGTTAGATTACAACACGATTTAGCTAGATGAGATCTTGGGTAATGAGGAAGAGCTAATTGCCATTGTTGACAGGCAGGTTCCAGTTAAGGTCTAAGAAGATTTCTATGGTAAGGGTCTAGCGGAGGGGTCAACCAGTCGATGAGGCGACTTGGGAGACCGAAGAGGATATGCGGAGCAGATATCCACACCTATTCAGCACTCCGGGTATGATGCTAGACCCGTTCGAGGACGAATAATTTTTTAAGAGGTAGAGAATGTAACGACTCGATCGATCATTTTGCTTTCTAGATCCCTGTTCCCCTAATTAAGACTCCCCTTATGTTCCTTTACTATTTTATGACTTGTGGGGATAGTTGGTTTGCGTTTGGAAAGGATCGGGTTGAAATCAGAATACTTGGTTCCTTAATAGTGGCCTAGATGGCACTTGAGTAAGCATTTTGAGTAAACGACCTTGAAACTAGAATTTTGTGGTTTTAGTAGGTTTGTATGATGATTTTGAACTTGGGTGTGTGTTCGGATCGGGAATCGAGTGATCTGGGAGCATTTCAGCGCTTAATGTTGAATGTTGTCACATTGAAGGTTTTGTAGTTCTTTAAATTTAGTTTGGAGTAGACTTTGGTGTTATCAAGGTCCGTTTGGGATTCGGAGCGTAGGAGTCCGTATGGTGATTTATGACTTGTACGCATAATTTGGTGTCATTCCGAGTTGTCTAAGTATAATTTGACGCGTTCGGAGCTAGTTGAAAAGTTTGAAGTTCATAAGTTGTTCAATTTAGTTTGGGGTGCAATTATTAGTTTTGATGTTGTTTTACGTGTTCCGAGGGATGATATTGCTCGAAGTCTGATTATACTTGATATTTCTTCCATGACTAGAGAATTTACAATTACTTGATGGCTCTTATTTGTTGAAATTAGTATGTGATAGTTGGAGATTTGTTTATCTTGTATTGTATTAAATAAAAGCTAAAGCACTTTCTTTTAAGAATGTATCTGGTTCCATCTTTCTTTCGTTAGTTAAGCCACCTTTTTCTAAAAAGGATTGTAGTAATTCTAGTTTGACACTATTTGGATTTATCTATGTAACCGGGACCTCTCATGATAAATTGGATCCTAGAGCTGTGAGATGTGTCTTCACTGGTTATCCGACATCACAAAATTCTTTGATCCCATTACAAAAAGAAAGTATGTCTCTATGGATGTTACTTGATTTTCAAATCAACCCGATTTTCATGACCCAACCAAGAAAACCTTGAGTCATCAACAAGAAGAACCTGAGTCAAGTGATCAGCCGTGTTTTATAATCCCTATGTCATCTGCCCATAGAGAAAACAATGCTACTACTCCTCCAGGGGAAGATGCGGTCAAGACCAATTAGTGGAAGACATACTGACCTGACGAGGTAAGAGAGGACTAGTTGTCCCTTATGTTCCTCTTGTTAACAGCGAGGATCTTTCCCTTGAATTACTTATTCGAGGTTAGACTAGATACTTACGGGTACACGTTGTTTATGTACTCACGCTACACTTCTACACTAATCGTGCAAGATCTTAGGCATGTGCATCTGGCTGCCATTCGGGCAGGTACCCTCGCTACCCGGAGACTTAGTGGTGAGCTGCTCCCTATGCCCCATTCTGCAGCACTCGAGGTCTCTTCTTTGTTGTATTTATTTTCTGTCTATTTTACTTCAGACAATAGTATAAGAGGTTTTGTATATTCTACTAGTTTGCTCGTACACTTGTGACACCGGGTTTTGAGAAATTCTAGTAGATATTTCATGGTTTTTGATTATTAAATTCACTACTTCACCCTTTCATTTATTTCTTGATTTATATTATTTCGATCACTTATTAATCGTTCCCTTATTAAATAAAATCAACGACTTTAAAAATATTAAAAAGAACAGTTACGTGGATAGTTCACCGTTGGCTTGCCTAGCGGCGACGATGGGCGCCATCATGGACTATAGTGGGAATTAGGTCATGACAAATGCAAAACTAAAAAATAGATATCCAATACTATTGTCATTCCAAGTATTATATTGAATTTCTACTGTTAGCATTAACATTGATTCGATTTTGCTTTGGGCTTTATTTGTGTAACTAACTTTTATGTGTTATAAAATATATTTGACCATTCAAAACTTCTAAGTCCAAAATTGAAATAATACGTTGAAAGAGAAAACTATGAAAAAGTTTAAGAAATATTTATAAATTTCATTACAATAAATATTTTTATGTATAAATATATTTTTAAAACTTGTATACTTATAATGTGGGGTTGGTCTGATTTCAGTTTGACCTTTAAAATTAAAACCAAACCTGTTACGACTCCACATCCCACCTTAGGGATCGCGATGTCACCTAGTCTCTATGACTAGGTAAGCCTATCACACAATAACATCAAACAGGCTATAACAACTTAATATTAAATAAAATTGAGAAAAATAGTCAAAAGCACAGTCAATATCATAATACAACTTTCATAATCCTAAAACCCGGTAATACAGAGTCATAAGCTCTACGGGAAATACACAAGATATTCCAAAATACCATACTGTTTTGGATTACAATTAAACAATATCATAAATAAAGTAAGATGGTGTAACGACCCGGCAGGTCGTTTTGAGTGTTGTAGCCCCGCTCCCCCATTTATTTCTTATTCTATGCTCATTTGCTGTTATGTGACTTGTCGGGGTGGGTTGTTCGGTTCCGGAGAGGTTTCAGAATGAATTGGGACACTTAGTCCTAAGGTTGGAAGCTTAAGTTAAAAGAGTTGACTGTATGTTGACTGATATGTAAATGACTTTGGAATAGAGTTTAGATGGTTCTGATAGCTCCGTATAGTGATTTTAGACTTAGGAGCGTGTCCGGATATTTATTTGGATGTACGTAGATGATTTTGGCTTGAATTAGCGAAAGTTGGAAAAATAAAAGTTTGGAGAATTGAGAAGTTTGACCGAGAGTTGACTTTGTGGTTAACGGGCTCAGATTTTGGTTCCAGAATTTGGAGTAGGTCTGTTTGTGTCATTTATGACTTGTGTGCAAAATTGAGGTCAATCAGAGTTGATTTGATATGTTTCAGCATCGAATGTAGAAGTTAGAAGTTCATAAGTTCATTAGGCTTGAATTGGGATGCGATTCGTGTTTTTGATATGATTTGAGGCCTCGACTAAGTTCGTATCATATTTTATGACTTGTTGGTAAGTTTGGATGAGGTCCCGGGGGCCTCGGGGGTGATTCAGATGTATATCAGATTGGAATTTCACTTAGAAGAATTTCTAGGTTGCTGATGTCTAGTGCCATCGCATGTACGGAGGATTGGTCGCAGGTGAGTGATCATAGAAGCGAAGCAGTGGTCACAGGTGCGGTCTAGAAAGCGTTAGACAGTGGTCGCACGTGTGAAGGGCTGGTCCGCAGAAGGGAACTCGCACCTGCAGAAAGGAGGTCGCAGAAGTAGATTGTGGGGGAGAAGCTGGGATGGCTAGGTGTTTCCGCAGAAGCGAAAGTTGGGCGCAAAAGCGCTTCCGCAGAAGCGAACTTGGGGGCGCAGATGCGGAGCATGGAAACTTAGTGAATTCCACAGATGCGGAGTTTTCTTCGCAAAAGCGATTCTACAGATGCGGATTTTGGGCCGACATAAGCGAAAGGACTAGGTAGTGTATTTAATTGAAGGGTTCCGAGATTTTATTCATTTTTAGACCTTGCAAGCTCGGTTGGAGGCAATTTTTGAGAGGTGTTTCACGAGATTTCTTGTGGTAAGCCACTTTTGGTCATTCTTATCTAATTATATTGATTAACCATCAAAATTTTCACCTAGTTTATGTGTTTTTAGGGTGAAAGTTTGGGAGTTTTGGGCTAGGGATTGGAGAGTAAGAATTGGAGATTTGAGTGATTATTTGGTATCGGATTTGAGTAATTTTAGTATGGTTAGACTCGTGATTGAATGGGTGTTTGTATTTTGTTAATTTTGTTGGATTCTGAGATGTGGGACCGTGGTTGACGTTTTGAGTTGATGTTTTGACTTTTGATTAAGAAGTTAGCATTTTTATATGAAATTGATTCCTATAGATTGTGTAGATTGTATCGAGTTGTTTGTATCTAGATTCGAGGTGTTCGGAGGCCGATTCGTGAGGCAAGGGCTTGTTGGTGTAGCTATTTGTACGGTTTGAGGTAAGTAGCACTTCTAAACTTGGTTCTGAGGGTATGAATATCTGAATTACGTGTTATTTGGTTGGTGTTGAGGTGACGCAAATACTAGGTGACAGACGTGTAGGCGTGCACCGTAGGAATTGTGACTCGGTCGATTCCGTGGAATTGTGACTCGGTCGATTCCGTGGAATTGTGTAGTCAAATAATCTTTTCATTATCCATGTATTCTCCAGGTGTTAGAAATTGAGCTGTGATTCCTGTTAGAAATCATGCTTAGGCTATATACTAGTACTGTTGGGATCCACAGAGACCGTGTCGTTGTTAAATTACTTGTTTAATTTGCAATTATATACTCAGTCACATCTGTCATTTGCATATTATATCTCAGTCTCTGTTGCCATATATTAATACATCATATCATTACTGTTTGGGCTAATTGTCATGACATTTGTAAGCCCAAGAGACTAGAGAGATTGATGACTGAGTAAGGCCAAGGGCCTGATTGTGAGGATATTTATGGGATCGGGCTGCACGTCGTAGCAGACTTTATTGATTCATTCCATGATTGGCTTATTATAGTGCTTGGGCAGGATCCGCCCCTCCGGAGTCTAATTACCAGCAGTAAGCACATGTACCTACTGAGTGCGAGTGCGAGTGTCAAGCGATTAGGAGGATTGAGTGACTGTGAGGACTAAGTGGCTGTGAGGAAAGAGTGACTGTGAGGATTGCGTGAATGGGAGGACTGAGTGAATTGATACTCCGAGAGTATGCATATGATTTTATCACTGTGTTGCATTACAGTTGGCATGCATAATTGACATGTAGATATAGAGATGTATCATTCCTCATTTTAGTCACACTGGACATATTATCTGTTTCGAGCTTAACTGTTGAACTTGAAAGCATGTCTACATTTTTATACTATTTAATTCTGCATTTGGATTGTACCTGTTGAGCTCATCACTACTTTCAGCCCAAGGTTAGTCTTGTTACTTATTTAGTGCATTGGGTCGGTTGTAATGATACTAGACTCTGCACTTCGTGTGTAGATCCAGGTACTTCCGGGTACGGTGGTTGCTGATTTTGGAGCTTTATCAGTTCGAAGATTCTTGAGGTAGCTGCTTTGGCGTCCACATACCTTGACTCTTCTCCTTAATCTTTTAGCTTTATTTATACTGTTCTACCTTCCTAGACATTGTTTCAGCAGTCAGACCATGTTATTGTATAGATGCTCATGTACTTAGTGACACTTAGATTTTGGGGAAATATTATATTGAGTCGCGGTATTTTCGTATATGTATTTATGAGATTTTACTCTTAAACTTATTTTGTTATGTTTTCAAATTTAAGGATACATGGTTTATTGTGATATTCGACTTGCCTAGTATTGCGATATGCGCCATCACAACATGTGAGATTTGGGTCGTGACATATGGTGACTCCGAGGCTTGCGAACAGAACGACAAGTATACCTTGAAGTCTCTAAGCGCACATACACAACTTTCAAAACCGACATGATCCGAAGTACCTGGATCTGCACAAATGTGCATAAGCATAGTATAAGTACACCACAACGGTAGCCAGTAAGTATCAAGACTAACCTCATGGAGTAGTGACGAGGTCAAGTTAAGGAACTTACTAGACATAAGAAACCTTGATGAATGTTAATATAAATCTAACAATAGGAAGTAAAAGATATAAATGGAAATATAGCAGAATATTGATATAAGGCTAACAACAAAAACTAAAAGGGCAGGAAATGATGGCAAGGAGTAAACATGTGAACAATACAACAAATAATCAAATACAGTCAAAAATACAAGTGAAGTAAATTAAAAAGAGCAATAACCGTTTAAATTAACAAGTTGTTCCAACATAGAATGTACGACAAGAATCACACCGAGATATCACACCTCATAATCACGTTCCACAAGTCACAATTGACAAATCTTACACATATGGCACATCGTGCCTACATTATCAATCATCTTCGTACGATAAATATATCGTGCCACAACATAAGTCTCACCCGCACGGCAAAGTCCACGTGCCACCACGTATATCGTATCTGTGTCAATTGCCAATAAAATATTCAAATAATTTCTTTAATAATGTAAGGCTCGATAATGAGTTTATACAAAGTAAAATATCAAATGCGATGATGAGTTTAGTTTAAGAATCATATGAGGTAAGTTAAAACAATAATTTAAATAAAGTAAAGCATCAAATAAGATAACGAGTTTAATTTAAGAATCAGTAAAGTAAATCATGATAGCAATTTTAAATAAAGTAAAGCATCCAATAGGATAATGAGTTTAATAAGAGAATCAATTAAAGTAAAGTATGATAATAATTTAAATATATTTTAAATCGTTATGTTACCAACAACTTAACAGAATATGAGATAACGACTCTATGTAGGTAAATTTATCTCCACAACTAATTCACCAAGTAACAACGGAGGCACAAATTAGCACATTAAAACAACACAACAAATTACGTAAAATGTATGACTCACAGAAGAAGCCACAATCATTCCAATACAAAAATAATAACAAGACTCACCCGAGCCCGGCCGGACAAAATCTGAGTCCAAGGATAGAACTCGACTAACCATAACCCCACAAGTCCATATATACGTTTTGCTTTCAAATCCAAGTCCAATTTGACTTTCAAATCTTAAATTTTTATTTTTAAAAAGATATTAAAAAATCCTCAAATTTTCCCTTCAAATCTCATGATTTAGATGTTAAATCTCATAAACAATCATGTTATGTAATCAAGAATGGATTAAAAATACTTACACAATGGTTTGGTATAAATATCTCTCCACATATCGCCTTCCACCGAGCCTAGGGCTCAAAAAGTGATAAAATGAAGCTAAATCCCGCAATACCCAGCTATAAACAAGCTGCAGGCTGGGTTCGCAAATGCAAACCCCACAAATGCGGAAAAATGATTGCAAAAGCGACCATTGAACAACTCTGAAGAAGACGTAAAAGAGACATATAGTTTGCAAAGGCGAACATTGGCACTTCGCAAAAGCGAAAGGAATATCGCAAATGTGGTAACCCTCCTTGCCTAGGTGCATTGCAAATGCGATCTAATTATTCACAAATGTGAACTCCCATGTTCCTAGCCCTCATCGCAAAAGCGAGAAATATCTTGCAAATGCAATTTTCGCAAATGTGATTGTCGAATATGTGAGAATCGAACACCAACAAAATCTGCACTCTCTCACACTCCTCGAAACGCGTCCGAAACTCACCCGAGTCCTCGGGGCTCCACACCAAACATCCACATAAGTCTAGAATTGCTATACGAACTCGCTCGTGCAATCAAAATACCAAAATAACATCCGGAATCACGAATCAAACACCAAAACACATGAAAATTACAAGAAAACTCAAGAACTTCTAAAAATACAACCACGCGTCTGATTCCTATCAAACCAACTCAGAATGATACTAAATTTTGCACACAAATTATAAATGAAAAAACGGACCTATTCCAAGCCACGAAATAAAAATTCGAACCCGATAGCCATGTCAAAATATGGTCAAACTTAGAAAAACTCTAAACTATTAAATTGCCAACTTTCACCAACAAGTGCCAAATCAATCTAGGAACCACCAAATCCAATTCCAGAAATACGTCTAAGTCTAAAATCACCATCTGGACCTAACGAAACAATCAAAACTCTGATCCGAGATCAAATACGCAAAAGTCAAACTTGATCAACTCTTCAAACTTAAAGCTTCTAAAACAAGAATCATTCTTCCAAATCAATTCTGAACCGCTCGAAAACTGAAACCAACTAAATACTCAAGTCATAATATATAATATGAAGCTTCTCAAGACCTTAAATCACCAAACTGAATACAATTGCTTAAAACGACTGGTTGGGTCATTACATTCTCCCACTTAAACATATATTCATTCTCGAACGTGCCAAGAGTCGTCCCAAAGCCATCAAATCACTGTATAAACTCATCATACACATGGGTGATCCCGCGTCACCCAAATCCACATAAGCCCGACAACACCATCTCGACTAAAGATTATTCCTTTTACCCGTACCGATAAGCCGTAGAACTAAATTTTAACATCTGATCATCTCTTAAAGACCCGATTTCCACACAAACACACTGTATCAACCCCAACCAGCTGCACTAGCGCATGCATACATCCACAAGATATAACCACATGACATAACACATCATCCACATGCCCATAACAATAATTCTAACCATAATATCTGCCCATCACCAAACTCGGTACCAGTAAATAGCCTCATAACGACTAGAACCTTATTCCAAACCTTCACAACACTAATAATGATGTAGAAATATGTTAAAACTCATAACCACTCACCCGACCAACATGCTACACTAAATTCCACCTGGACACATACATCATCATCCATATCCAACGAACAACAACTCAATTATATCCAATCATGGAAAGAGAATGAAAGTGAGAGAACGATCTTGCCAGTTCAGCAGGTACCACCACAAGGTGCAATGTTATGAAACCATCACACAAAGGAGAAATAAAACATACTAAATAAGCACAAGGATCATATCCCAATATAAATCCGTTGCGATGCATGACCCAATCCAAACACCGATCCACCTGAAATTCCTCAAGCCATGAGTCTCACAATCAACAATCATACGCATACCAATCAACAAATACATGAAGCGCATGACCCAAACCATGAATAAATATATATCGTTGTATACCACAAACAGGAAGACCGTGACCAAAGCGCAGTAACCCATTCAACACCCTAAGAGCCATCTTGTCCGAATTTGCCAAAAGACCCAAACAGAACCATATCATGTGTGTCACAGAACACGAATAAGATCCACTTCAACCGATAACATACCCCTACAACATAACTGTGCCAAGTAGACAAATCTGATATATTGTAGAACACACATTCTCAGTAGGCCTACCAGTGGCCTCTAAATCAATTCTGATCCTCCCAAGATAGGTAGATAACCTCTGAAATCCCACAAACCACTACATTTCCTCTGAAGAACCCAATAATGCCGCAACCGAGATACCCGCTCTGAAGAGACCTTCTGTAAATTTGAATATATTTCTCTAACCTCTCTGATACTGACATATAGAATTAATAATGATACATAAATATCACAAGTCTCAGCACTATCCCGTGCAAATTTAAGATCTTATCCATATACAATTTCGGAGAACCCTCCAATACCAATATACCTTGAACCAGAACTAATATAACATATGACCATGCAATCTGATCGTCGATAACAGACTCCCTACTTGGCGCGAAGCCATAGGACATAACATTCGATGATCCACAATACCAACCTTCATAAGCTCATATATCACCAATCATAAGATACCTCAAATCATCTACTAAGCGCATATCTATCCTCGTGACAGTCAAGTCCGCTTCCTCAAGTGCCTTGAATGATAATATGCACCTTCCACTGAATTAAAGTCCCATACAAAACACATAACCTCTAATACCACTGACTAGCCTCAAATAAACCTCCTCCCCATGACCCTACCATGATCACAACAACTAGGCAATCAATTAAATCCTCCCAATCTCGTACTCACCAACCAGATACTAGAACCTGCTGCATCCCACATGTGAATAACTGAAATATATACCAACATATTCGTGTCCTCAGTCTGGACAACACCTCGAGACAATGATCGAGCATCCATAACTCCCTCGTAGCCTATCCGTAATATCACAAACCGTTATTGCATAGCTGATACCAAGTGTGCAATGTCATATACGAGTGGATGTAAGAGAATATGAGATGTATGCTTCAAGCTGAATCAATACCACACGATAAGGAATGAGAATAGTGGAATTTCTTAATAGATTCGTAGCCTCTCCAAGATACGTACAAACGTCTCCGTACCGATCCGCAAGACTCTACTAAGCTCGTTCGTGACTCGTAGAACCTATGAACCTAGAATTCTGATACCAACTTGTCACGACCCAAAATCCAACATTTACGTTCGTGATGGCACCTAGTCTCTACGACTAGGTAAGTCTATCACACAACAACATCAGACAGGATATAACAACTTAATATTAAATAAAACTAAGAATAATAGTCCAAAACACAATCAATATTATAATACAACTTTCACAATTCCAAAACTCAGTAATACAGAGTCATAAGCTCTATGGACAGTACATAAGATATTCCAAAATACAATACTATTTTGGATTATAATTAAACAGTAGCATAAATAAAGTAAGATGGTGACTCCGAGGCATGCAAATGGAACGACATGTATACCTTGAAGTCTCCAACCGCACTGGTACAACTTTTAAAACCAGCATTATCTGAAATACCTGGATTTGCACAAAAAATATGCAGGATCTTAGTATGAGTACATCACAACGGTACCTAGTAAGTATCAAGACTAACTTTGGTGGAGTAGTGACGAGGTCAAGTCAAGACACTTATTAGACATAGAAACCTATGCAGAATGTTAATATAAATCTAACAATAGTGAGTAAAAGTAATAAATGACACCATAATAGAATATTGATATAAGGCTAACAACTAGAAATAAAAGGACAGTAAATGACAGCAAGGAGTATACATGTGAACAATATAACAAATAATCAAATACAAAAAGAATACAAGTGAAGTAAATTAAAAAGAATAATAACCACTCAAATCAAAAAACCGTTCCAACATAGAATGTATAACAAGAATCACATGTACAAGAAACACACCGAGGTAACACACCTTATAATCATATTCCACAAGTCACAATTCAGAAATCTTATACACATGGCACCTTGTACCCATATTATCTATCACCTTCGTACGGCAAATATCTCGTGCCACAACATAAGTCTCACCCGTACGGCAAATTCAAAGTGCCACCACATACATTGTATCCATGTCAATTGCCAATAAAATATTTAAAGGGTTTCTTTAAATAATGTAAGGCATGTTGAAAATTTAAATAAAGTAAGCGTTAAATGAGAAAATGAATTTATCTTAGGAATCAAATCAAGTAAAATAAAATATAATTTATACAAAGTAAAGTATCAAATGAGATAATAAGTTTTGTTTAAGAATCAGATAAGGTAAGGTAAAATAAAAATTTAAATAAAGTAAAGTATCGAATAAGATAACAAATTCAATTTAAGAATCAGTTAAAGAAAAGCGTCATAGCAATTTTAATATTTAAAACTGTTATGTTACCAACAATTCAATAAAATATGAGATAATGACTCCACTCAAGTAAATTCATCTCGACAACCAATTTACCAAGTAATAACGGAGGCACAAATTAGGGAATTAAAGTAATACATCAAATCACGTAAAATGCATGATTCACACAAGAAATCACAATCGTTCAACACAAAAATAATAACAAGAGTCACCCCAAGCCCCCTATCAAAACCCAAGTCCAAGGGTAGATCTCGACTACCGATAATTCTATGAGTCCATATATATATTTTATTTTCAAATCTGAGTCCAATTTGACTCTCAAATTTCAAATTTTTATTTTTTAAAATATAGTCAAAAATCCCCAATATTTTTCTTCAAATCTCATGATTTAGATGTTAAATCTCATAAACAATCATGCTATGTAATCAAGAATGGATTTAAAACACTTGACCAATAGTTTGATATAAAAATCTCTCCACAAAATCACCTCTCACCGAGTCCAGGGCTCAAAAAGTGATAAAATAAAGTACAATCCCGCAATAATCAGCTAAAGCAATCTGTAGGTGTCGCATTTGCTACCTGGGGTTCGCAAATGTGAACCACACAAATGCAGAAAAATGATCGCGAAAACGACCATTAACCAACTCTGAAGAAGTCGCAAAAGCGTCATATAGTTCGCAAATGCGAACATTGGCACTTCGTAAAAGCGACAGGAATGTCAGAAATGCGGTAACCCCCTTTCCCATGTGCCATCGTAAATGCGATCTGATTGTTCACAAATGCGAACTAAAATCCGAACCTGTTATCCATAATGTCAAACCATGGTCAAACTTAAGAAAATTCTGAATCATTAAATTGCCAACTTTCAACAAGTGCCAAATCAACCTAGGAACCTTCAAATTCAATTTCGGGCATACGCCCAAATCTAAAATTACCATACGGACCTAGTGGAACAATCAAAACTATGATCCAAAATCAAATATGCAAAAGTCAAACTTGGTCAACTCTTCCACCTTAAATCTTCTAAAACGAGAATCATTCTTCCAAATCAACCCCGAACCACTCGAAAATCAAAACCAACCATATGCGCTAGCCATAATACATAATATGAAGTTCTCAAGTCCTTAAATCACGGATCTGAATACAAATACTCAAAACGACCGATCGAGTCATTACAAAACTGAACCAATTATGGTCGGGATTTTTTTTCCAATACCAAATCAAATCAAACAATAATCGAATAATTTTTTGGTTCGACTCCGATTATCGATTTGGTGCGGTTTGTCAGTTTTTTTTGTATACCCCCTATATATATATATATATATATATCAAAATTATACTAAAATTGTATTATGGTTATACGGAATTTATATTTAAGTTGTATGTGTTGTAGTTATATTATTTTTTGTATCAATATTTTCTGAAAGTTGTAAATAAACTGTTTATTATATGAAATTTATATTTTAGGTCGTTAGTTATTACAGAAATATTAAATTTTTATTAAATTTTCGTGAAGGCTGTAAATAAGTTGCATAACTACTGAACCAATTTGACAGCTTGGTGATTGAAATGCAGGGGTCAGGTGGCCCTCCAGCCAAATAAAGAACAAAAGAAACCAATTTGATAAACAGATTAACGAATTTGACAGCTTGATGATTGGAATGCAAAGGTTTATAAAATTCGTATTAATTTGGTACAATTGCTTGGTGATTGAAATTCAGAGGTTATATGAAATTTCATATTTTACGAAAGTTGTCAGTTGTTAAAATTCGTATAAATTTGATATAATTTAACAATTTTATAATCAAAAATCAATTGTACCAAATTTATATCAAATTCGTCAATTGTTATCAAATTTTGTTGTTTACGAAGAGTGTTACTAATTTAACACTGTCAATTGCCTTTATCTCGCCATTGCCGCCATGAATGTGGAGAAAACAAAGCTATTTCGACAGAAGAAGAGGAAGAGAGGAGAGGAGAGATGACGGTAGAAGAAGAGGGAGAGATGACATTAGAAGAAGAGGGAAGGAGGCGACAGAAGAAGATGGAGAGAAGAGAGGAGAGAAAAAAAAGAGAAAAGGTTATAACTATACCCCTTTATTAAAAGCACTAATAATGGATTATAAGACTTTTAGGGAAATGTATACAATAAAAATATTCTATCAATTTTGATAAATAGCAAACTTTAGACATGAATTTGAATAAATAAGTTTGAAATAAACAATCCCATCCTCTTTCTATTTGGCTCCAATGCTAAGGTATGCGCTACTAGCATGACTATGCAATTGAAACTTTAACTTGGTAACTAGCCGATTATTCTAATTTTATGTGAAAACATTTTTCTTGTTGAGGAAAAGAGCTAGGGTACATGAATATTAGTAATTACATGTGCATATCCAGTTAAAATCAGATAGAAAAATGCTGAAATAGCAACTTTTAAAAGCCCAATCCACATAAGATTGGCTAATAAAGTGTGCATTCTAATGTCACAATCCAGAATCCCAACCTTGGGGTTGTGATGGTGCCTAACATCCACTTGCTAGGCAAGCCGACGTGAGATAATTAAATAACTAAATTTAACAGATACAAACCAAATATTAACAATGAAAACGATATAAGTCTAAGTACAGTAAAATAATACCGAACAACAAGATCTAAACATATCCTAGAACCTGGAGTCATGAATAGATGAGTATCTAGAGTGCTAAAAATAAAGTCTGAACAGAATACAACAGTTTTGAAACTCAATAAAACAGTGAAGATATAAAGGAATTTAGGGCTGCGGACGTCGTGCAACTATACCTCAAGTCTCCTAGAGCAACTGAATCAGAGCAGGGAACTACTGTGCGCTGCAAGAACCAATACCAAAATCTGAACAAGAATTGCAAAAGTGCAGTATGAGTACAACCAACCCAATGTACTATGTAAGTATGGAGCCTAACTTCGACAAGATAGTGACGAGGCTATGACAAGACACTTATGTAAATAAGCATGTACAAGTGTATATAAAGCAGAAATAATAATAGAGAATGATAACGTATAAATTGAGAGGGGACACGCGAAAAGGGGAAAATATAACAAATACGACAGGTATGAAATCACGAAATAACCAAGCAAATCATAAATACCAGTAAAATTGGTAAAACCAATGAGATAAAAATGACACGACATCACCCTTCGTGCTTTTACTCTCGTCCTCACCATGTAATAATATGAATATAATGGCAAGGCATAACCCCTTATGCTTTTACTCTCATCCTCACCATGTAGTAATAATGGCGGCATCACCTTTCGTATTTTTACTCTCTTTCTCAGCATGTAATAATAATAATGAAAATATAATAGCACGGCATCACTATTCGTGCTTTTACTCTCTTCCTCACCATATGATAATAATAATATGAATTCGAGTAATAAATAATATGGAGAATAAATTTAATGTCAAACATGGTGCCGTAATACAAAACTTCAACTTCCAAAAATATTCTACAACTATGAAATAGCAATAATTGTGAAACGAATAATCAAAGAAGTAATAATCTAACCTAAGTATGGATATCATAATTAGCAAAGTAATAAAATACAAAGAAATAAGTTCCACACGCATGCTTTAACCCAATAACAATATATAAGTACTTGTCACCTCACATATACGTTGTTCCCACACATAAAACTAGCAAATAGACTAATAAGTCCTAATCCCTCAAGTCAAGGTTAACCACTATATTTACCTCGCTCCGCAATCAAATCAAATATCAACCGGGGATTTGCCTCTAGAATTAGCCTCCAAACTAATCAAATCTAACCAAGTATAGTTCAAATAATACAAAATAAGCTTTAGAAACTACCCACAAGTGAAAACGATTCAATATTTAATATTTTTGAAAAAGTCAACAAAAGTCAACCCGGGCCCAATTGGTCAAAATTTGAGATTCGGACCAAAACTCGTTTACTCATTCACCCCGAGCCCAATAATGTGATAAGTTTTGAAATCCGACCTCAATTTGAGGTCTAAATCTCAATCTCCCAAAATTCTTAGTTTCTACTTGAATCCCCAATTTCTACCATAAGAAAAGCATAGATTAAAGGTTAAAATCAATGGGTGTTTATGGAAATGGAAGGAAACAAGTTAAAATATACTAACTTATGAAGTTGGGATGAAAAATCTCTTCACAATTACCTCTAGGCCGAGCTCAAACTTGGAAATGGTGAAAAATGGAAAAAATCGTAACTTTGAGACATTTAAATCATTGGGCGTCAGGCATTCTTCGCATTCGCGAAGGGCCTGACGCGTTCGCAATGCACATCAGCCAGAATGGCCTACGCGTACGCCATGTGCCACACGCGTTCGCAAAAGCTTCACCCCCTAGCCTTCTCATTTGCGAGCTAGGGCTAGCGTTTGCTTAGTGTAACTCTTAAGTCCCTTTCCAAGCCCCATAACCCTACACGTTCGCGAAAGGTAAACCCCCAGTGATTCGCGTTCGTGACCAAGACATCGCGTTCGCGATGAAGAAGTTCCGCCCCTATCCCAGTTTCCCCTTCACGATCGCGAGTGTACCTTCGCAATCGCGAAGCACAAAGAAACATACACCACCAACAGCAAAACCAGTAGATATCTAAGTCTAAAAATCGATCCGTAGCCTATTCGAAACTCACCGAGCCCCTTGGGCTCCCAACCAAACATGAACACAAGTGTAATAACATCATACAGTCTCGCTCGCGCGAACAAAATACCAAAATAACACCGAGAACAACGAATAGGACATCAAAATGCATGAAATTTTCAAAGAAACTTAAGAACTTTCAAATTCACAATCGAACGTCCGAATCAAGTCAAATCAACTCCGTTTTACACCAAATTTTGCAGACAAGTCATAAATAGTAAAATAAACCTATACCAAATCTCGTAATTGAAATATGAACCCGATATCTATAAAGTCAACCTATGGTCAAACTTCAAAAAGAATTTAACCTTCAAATTACTAGTTTTCAAAAAATCACGTTAAATCAAGTTAGGGACTTTCGAATTCGATTTCGGGCATATGTTTAAGTCCCAATTCATGATATGGACCCACTGGGGCTGTCAAAATACTAATCCATGTCCGTTTATACAAAATATTGAATGTAGTCACCTCAATTCATTTTTAAGACAAAAATTCGTATTTTCTTCAATTTTTCATATAAAGACATTTCAGAAGAAGGCACAGACTGCGGACGTAAATTGAAGAATGCTAAATTGAGCTAATCGAGGTCTTTGAACACAGAAATAGAGGCTAAAACTCAATATGATCTATCGAGTCATCACATCTAATGTCCTAATCGAACCATGGCATCTTGTTATAGGCCTCAAGTTTTTGTCACTTGAAATGATCTCTTGAGGCTTACGCTTTAAATGTCCGATTGAACGGCCCAAGCACACCCACTACCTAGTGTCTAAGACTCACCTAGTAACTTTTATGCAAATCGTTTGCAAATTCTTTAACTAGCACTAAAATGACCTCAAAATTCTTTAGCTTCCCCTTATAGCTCCTCAAAATCCTCTTTATCTATCTTAAATATGAAGTTAATACAACTATAGTTTGAGACCTAGTAGTATTCTATGATTATAACATCGTTATTTGAGCTATTTTTCTTAAAAGCAAAAGTACACCTTTGTGGATGGGGTTTAGGCGATGACCCCAACCCGTATATTATCAAAAATATTTAACACAGAGGAGGATATAGACCATAGCCTCAAAAGCAACTTATCACAACCCAAAATCCACTAGTCATGGTGGCACCTGACCCAACCCGTTAGGTCATCCAATTAACAGTTAACACAATGCTAATAAAAATAAAGGTGATCAACAAATGATATATCTGGATTCCATACAATATCCCAAAGACTGGTAGTACAATTCATGTACTACTGAGACTAGATTGCTGCAAAAAATGATATGAAATGAATACAACTTCTGTTTGAAATGTACGTAAACAAAATTCAACTCTAGAACTACCCAGGGAAAAGTGGTGGCCACACCCGGAAGGTACGAACATATTCAGAGTCTGCTCCCGTCATCCACCGCAGCTCCGCTCCAAGATCTGCACGCAAGGTGCAGAAGTGTAGTATGAGTACAACCGATCCCATGTACTCAATAAGTATCTTGACTAACCTTAGTGAAGTAGTGATGAGGCTTTTGTGTTAAAAGATACCCACTGATATAACCTATGCAGTAGACTAGCAATAGAACAATACTACAACATAACAGAAAACAGTACCATAAACGAATATGTGAAGCAGTAAATGATTACTAGAAGAAATCACTATTTAATATTCCTCAATATCACGACCAATCCTTTTCTTAGAGCGATAACTAACAAACCACGATAGTAAATCCATAACTTTCATAGTGTGAGAAATATACTCAAGATATCAAATTGAATGGCACGGCAACACCTTCGTACATTTATCTCATTCTCACCAAATATGCGTATAACAGTACCAATCAGGTGAAAGAATGCCAACTACAGTAATGGTAAAGTGGGAAATACACCGGTAGAAATAATGAATAAGGCAGTACATATGGACAATGGTAATAGACTAGGTAGAAGGCATAAAAGTGACGTAATCAATTAGGAAAGAAGAACATAAATTTCACTAACTAACATGGTAGAAGGCCTAGATGTAGATTTAACAAACAAGAGGGATAACATGATCTTCATGAGCTAACAAATAGAAGGCATGAATAACTAACATGGTAGAAGGCTTATACGAAAGTGCAACAAATGAGAAACGACATGAATATAGATATTGTTGATATCCAATTTTGTCCTCATATTTTATAAAGTATTCCATATACTTTTGCATTATTACCCAATTTATAGGGGTAAAATAGGTATTTTTTATAATTTTCCATAATCTTTTTAGCTTTAAAATTGATTTTCTTGCATTTAAATTATTGAAATATGTATTAATTACCCGTTTTAAATTATTTTGCCCGGACTTAATCATCCAAATTTATTATTTGCATCCACATATATGTTTTATGAAATTTTACTTTATATTATATAATCATATTTGCATTTTAAAGCTATTTTACATAATTTTGCAGTAATAGCCTATACGTTGTGCATAATTATATTTTATTACATTATTTGTGCCAAAATAGCATTTTTATATTTTTATAATATTAAACTATTATTTCAAAGCATCTTACTACATAAATAATATATTTACTATTTGTTAATTACTTCTTATAAATTTTCTTTTAAAATTTTTCCTGTATTTAATTTGTAGCCCAATTTGGAGCCAATTCCGGACCAGATTAAAGGCCCAAACACCCCAAACTTTAGTCCAATCTTAGCTTTTGATCTCAAATGATCAACAACCCAAAATAAAACCCTCACTCTCCTTATATCCCTACCCCAAACCCTAGTTACACGCTCTCATCTTCTACGAATCCTAGTTGTCTTACCCCAAAAATCTCTCTGAATTGTTATACTATGGAGTCATACGATCTATTTACCTTATTTACATTACCATGCTACTACTCGCATGCTCTTGATGTTACATAGTACTCTACCTAAGTTTGGCAAGTATTACCATTCCAGATCGGATCCGTTCAACTTCGATCTTCAAGATTTGGACGACATCTCATCCATATACACGGAAAAAGGGTTAATTCCCCACATCCACGGGTCGATTTTTCAGTCGTTGAACCCTAACTAATGTTTGAGAATCTCCTTCTCCTTTACCAATTTTGATTGCATGCGATATATTCTTTCCTTCTTTGTATTTGATTGATAATTTTCCATATTTGTCTAGTTAATTTGAATACTATATAAACCCCTCCCTTAATTCCCTTTAAGGAGTCACTGAAATTAACCACTATTAATCTTTTATTCTATCATGCTATATTGCTTGCCGGCTGTCACGACCAAACTGGAGGGTCATGACTAGCACCCGGGCCATACTTGCCGAGCACCAACGTACATTTTATCTAACCTTCCTTATTATCTTTAAGGGCCGACAAGATCAATATAAATAGTAGACATGGATCATGAACATCCAACAATGAAAGATAATGTCATGAACATACATAACATGGGACGACAAGACTGTCAAGAAACTATATATAAGGTACAAGCTACCATGCTGCCATGAAAGACTATACAACAAAAATCAGCCGACAAGGCATTCTAAACCATACATAAGTCGACACCTGTCTATAAGCCTCTAAAGGAACATAAGTGCTACAACATTGCCGGAACAGGGCCCCGACATACCCATAATGTCTATAACAAAAATGCATACCAAGACCACGGCAAATCCGGAGAAGGGATCTCGCCAATAACTGCTGAACTGGACAGCCTACTGTGGTGGGGGAGCTGCGTCTACCTGTCTATCAGGACCTGCAGCACGACATGCAGCGTCCACAAATAAAAAGGACGTCAGTACGAATAAAGTACTGAGTATGTGAGGCAGAAAAGCATAAGTAAGAACAGTAATGTAAACAGGGATAGAGAATATACAACCTGTGACATCTGGGTACCTCTTGAGGGCTACTGACATGAAATACATGATACAAACATATATATACACAAACTTTTAAAACATACGTCTTTGTGGGCATCACCATCATCATATCGTACCCGGCCGTAATAGGCTCGGTAAAACGTACCCGACCATCATAGGGCTCGGTAGAATCGTACCCGGCCACGTGGATCTCGGTAAAACCCAACTGATCAGTGGTTGCACAATAGGTGCCATACCCGGCCGACTATAGCGCGGCTCGGTAGAGTAAAATAGATACATATATATGATGCATGCTGGACTTATTGGAATCACATTTTGAACCTTTCGGAGTGACGTAAGGTCGGTATCCTTCGTACACGTTATTAGGATTAACTCTTCATCAAGAATCTTATAAGAATCAGGAACTACCAACAACATTGATAATATAGGAATAAGAGAAGTAACCTCAATGTCAATCGTTTCATAAGAAGGGCAGCAATGTAAGTACTGCTAGCTTCTAAGAGTAGAGTATCTTCGGGAGCTCGTTCATTAAATTATGTACAATCGGAGTCATGCAAAAGAATGAAGGGGATAGACTCACATACCTTGTATATACTGCCCAACCTCAAGCTATGCAAATGTCACGACTCCTTAGTCTACAATAAGACAAATGACACTATCATTATCGTTTAAGCGTCGTAACTATTGTGTATCGACCGCAACCTATTTTACGATGAAACGGACAGCACCTCCCCTATTTATATGACTTCCCACAAGTCAATACAATCACCAAACAGCCCAAACAACATCATTAATAATCATATTGAGCCTCCAAAACAGTCCACCAACCAACAACATTACTACCAAGCCTTTCGATATATATTTCACAAGTTCTAGCTTCAACGACTTAGCTGCAACTTGGATAATCTTAAATATATATAGAGTAAGAGGTTCCTTACCTTTAAACAGAAATAACAACTCCAATTTGACCTTAATTTTCCACGAAATATCCCTTCAATTCTGCCACAAGAACAAGGAAGCGAAACTAGCAATTAATTCGGGTTTTTCGGCACTAGAATTACTTTAGAAGACTTGAAATCACCTAGGGTTGATATTAAAAACTTGAAAGTGTATTTACAGAACATAAAACACTTAAAACAACCTCCCACACGAGCTGGAACAACACAAAAATCAGCAACAACAAGAAGAACAAGAAACTTACTAGCGCCACGGGATTCCTGACATTTGATTTGTGTTGTTTGCCCTTTGTTTTGGTCTTGGATCATGAGAGAACATTGAGAGACTGTTTTTAGGGTTATAAGGTCTGAATATACTAAAAAATAATGACTTAAAACGGGGTTGAGGTATCTTATATATGTCCATATGTCTTAAACCGCCTTTGTGGGCCCCACAGAGAGCAGCTTGGCGCACTCTCGCGAAAATGCGAATATCTCTCTATTCCGAGATCGTATCGATAAACGGTTTAATGCGTTGGAAACTAGACTCATAGATCTTCAATTTGATAGGTATATCACCCCATAATTCCAAGTACATTGGGAGAAAAATGTAGTAACATTTGACCTAAAGTTTAAGTAAAATTATAAACGTAAGTTGCGACAACTTTTATCGACTTTTGTTTCATAACTCGCTTGACTTCAAGACTTATGATACAGATATTATATGATTCAAATACATTAAAACATGTCCTCTTGGGACAATTAATCACCTCTAGTGTTACTCGAAAATACGGGTTACAACATCCTTGATTCGTTTAACTTCTAATACTTGTTAACCACTCTTATACACCCTTATATCGTTTAAGACCAATAGGATTAACTTCTTATCATCTCAAAGATAATCTCTTCTTGTATTTACGTCGATTAACTTACGGCGTGATCTATGGTATGCAAATTTGGGTTGTAACACCCTCTCCCCCTTAGGAACATTCGTCCTCGAATGTAAGGGTTTATGGGGTGTCTAACTCATCGTGGATTCTGACAGAGATTTCCGACTAAGTTTCCCCCATAAAATGGACACTAGCCAAACTTGCAAGCAGTTAAACCCAACCTATGGCCTTACAAGACTATACAAATCATTATGGATATGTACATTATCTACGTATCACCATTTTGTATTAAAAAAAGAGTATTCACAAGCTATTGCTTACCTCATAGAGCCGTTTCACCTTATAATGCATCCTTCTTTCCCCCGGCATCCTCGTTATCTTCACTCTGGAATAGGTAAGGGTATTTAGACTTCATCTCCTCTTCTACTTCCCATGTCATTTCTTCTATATTCTTGTTCCTCCATAATACTTTCACGGAAGCTACATCCTTTGTTCTCAGCTTGCGGACTTGTCGATCTAATATATCCACTGGCACTTCATCATATGATAGATCTTTTGTAACTTGTACATCTTTGATAGGGACGACCCGAGAAGGGTCTCCAATACATTTCCTCAACATAGATACATGAAATACCGGGTGGACAAATTCCAATTCAGATGGCAATTTTAACTCGTAAGCAACCTGTCCAATTCGTCGAAGAATTTTGTACGGCCCAATATACCGCGGACTCAACTTACCCTTTTTCCCAAAATGCATAACACCCTTCATCGGCGAGATCTTCAGGAAACCCCAATCACCAACCTCAAATTCCAGATCACGATGCCAGACATCGGAATAAGACTTTTGCCTGCTTTGTGCCGTCCTCAGTCGCTCTTGTATCACTTTCACCTTCTCAATGGCTTGGTGAATCAAATCTGGCCCATATAATTCTGTCTCTCCAACTTCGAACCATCCAACTGGTGATCTACATCTCCTCCCATACAGTGCCTCATACGGGGCCATTTTAATACTTGAATGGTAGCTATTATTGTAGGCAAATTCTATAAGTGCAAGATGGTCATCCCAATTCCCCTTGAAATCTAGAACACATGCTCGTAGCATATCTTCAAGCGTCTGAATGGTACGTTTAGCCTGTCTGCCAGTCTGCGGATGGAATGCAGTGCTGAGATTTACTTGAGTGCCTAAACCCTTCTGAAAAGACCTCCAAAAGTTAGCCGTAAATTGAGCTCCTCGGTCTGATATAATAGATACCGGCACACCATGAAGCCTAACAATCTCCTTGATATACAACTTCGCATAATCTTCAGCCGTGTAAGTTGTCTTAACTGGCAGAAAATGGGCAGATTTTGTAAGTCGATCAACTATCACCCAGATGGAGTCAAACTTATGATAAGAGCGAGGTAATCCAATAATGAAGTCCATATTAATCACCTCCCATTTCCAGGTCGGAATCTCTATATTCTGAATCAATCCACTAGGTTTCTGATGCTCGACCTTTACTTGTTGACAATTAGGACACTGGGCTACAAATTCTGCAATAGACTTCTTCATGTTATCCCACCAATACTGCTCCTTAACGTCATGATACATCTTTGTCGAGCCAAGATGGATAGAATATCGGGACTGATGAATCTCAATCATAATCTTCTCTCGCAACCCTGCCACACTAGGCACACATAATCGACCCTGGTATCTCAGTGTCCCATCTCCTCCGATCTTGAAAGCTGTAATCTTACACTGCTGAATTCCCTCTCTCAATCTTACTAAGGTAGGATCTTCATATTGCCGTGCTTTTACCTCGGCTACCAAAGATGATTCTGCTGTATTCTGTACAGTAACACCTCTGTCCATCAGAGTCCAACAATCTGATTCTCATATTGGCCAGCTGGTGAAGCTCTTTGGTCAACCCTTGTCTACCTGCCTCAATATGTATTAAGCTTCCCATTGACTTATGGCTGAGAGCGTCTGCCACAACATTGGCTTTACCGGGATGGTACAATATCTCGACATCGTAGTCTTTCATTAATTCAAGCCACCTACGCTGCCTCAAATTCAACTCCTTCTGCTTGAAGATGTATTGTAAACTCTTGTGATCTGTGTAGATGTCAACATGGACGCCGTATAAGTAGTGCCGCCATATCATCAAAGCATATATTACTGCAGCCAATTCCAAATCATGAGTTGGATAATTCTTTTCATGGTTCTTCAATTATCTTGATGCATAAGCAATCACCTTCCCACGTTGCATAAATATGCACCCCAAACCTATACCTGAGGCATCATAATATACCACATAACCTTCTATTCCTTCTGGGAGAGTGAGCACTGGCGCGGATGTCAATCGATTCTTTAGCTCCTAAAAACTATGTTCACAAGCATCAGACCACTGGAACTTGGTAGCTTTCTGTGTTAACTTAGTCAATGGTGTTGATATAGAGGAAAACCCTTCTACAAACCGCCTATAATATCCTACTAGCCCCAGGAAGCTGCGAACTTCTGACGGTGTTGTAGGTCTCGACCAATTCTTCAATGCATCGATCTTCTGAGTGTCGACACTAATACCCTCATCAGATATCACATGGCCAAGGAATGCTACTGAGTTCAGCCAGAATTCACATTTAGAGAGCTTAGCATATAACTTATGATCCTGAAGTGTCTGTAATACTATCCGCAAGTGGCCCGCATGTTCCGCCTCCGAACGAGAATACCCCAGAATGTCATCAATGAATATGATCACGAACACATCAAGATAGGGCCTGAATACACTATTCATGAGATCCATAAAAGCTGCTGGGGCATTTGTTAGCCCGAACGACATCACCAAGAACTCAAAATGCCCATATCTTGTCCGGAAGGCTGTCTTTGGAATATCCTTCTCCTTAACCCTCACCTGATGATACCCTGAACGCAAGTCAATCTTGGAGAAATACTTGGCACCCTGGAGTTGGTCAAACAAGTCATCAATTCTTGGAAGTGGATACTTGTTCTTTATTGTAAACTTATTCAACTGTCGATAATCGATACACATCCTTAACGACCCATCTTTCTGCCGCACGAACAAGACTGGCGCACCCCAAGGTGAAGTGCTAGGCCTAATGAAACCCTTATCCAGCAAGTCCTTCAACTGCGCCTTAAACTCTCGCAACTCTGTCGGGGCCATCCTGTATGGAGGGATAGAGATCGGTTGAGTGTAAGGCAATGCATCAATGCTAAACTCAATCTCCCTTTCAGGAGGAAGGCCTGGGAGTTCATCTGGGAAAACATCTGGAAATTCATTGACCACGGGGATTAATTGTAGAGTAGGCGGCTTTGCCTCCGCATCCCTAACACGAACAAGATGATAAATGTAACCTTTTGAGATCATCTTCCTTACCTTAAGATAGGAAATAAACCTACCTTTCGGCGTAGCAATGTTCCCCTTCCATCCAATGGCGGGTTCACCAGGAAACTGAAACCTAACCATCTTCGTACGACAGTCAACATTTGCATAGCATGAGGCCAACCAGTCCATTCCCATTATCACATCGAAATCAACCATTTCTAACTCAAATAAATTTGCCGAGGTTTGACGACTACAAATCATCACAGTGCAACCTTTATATACCCTTCTAGCAATCACAGAATCTCCTATCGGAGTGGATACCACAAGTGGTTTACTTATCAATTCAGGTTCAATGCCAAACTTATTAGCCACAAAGGGTGTAACATATGATAAGGTAGATCCTGGATCAATTAGCGCATATACATCATAAGAAAACACAGACAATATACCTGTAACAACATCCGGAGACGACTCGAGATCTTGTCGACCTACTAGAGCATAGGTTCGATTTTGAGCACCACTCGAACTCGGCACTGAACCTCTACCTCTACCACGACCTGTCGACTGTTGAAAACCTTGTGCTGGAGGTCGAACTGATGAGGAAGAACCAGACACAGATCCAGTCGGCTGAGCCATACCACCACCTCCTCTGTTAGGACAATCCCGCATCATATGGCCAGGCTGTCCGCAAGAATAGCACGCATCGGAACCTCGATGACACAGTCCAAAGCGGGCCTTGCCGCACTGATCACAATGAGGTGTTGGGGGTCTCATCTGACTAGTATCTCTATGAAATTGTGAGCCTGATGCCCTTGAACTCTGACCTAAACCAGAATAGGTAAATCGATCATACCGAGGCCTCTGAAACTGTAGAGGAGCACTAGCTATAGGTGGCGCCGAACTCCTCGAAGATTGGGGCCTGATACTGCCTCTGAACTCATCAGAATACCCTGCAAATATCACCCTCTTATGCTGGCCCCTATCCTGCTCCCTATCTGCCCTTTGCTGGCGCTTACGATCCTCCAGGGTCTGGGCATAAGCCTGAATACGGGAAATATCCATGCCCTCTACCAAGGAGGCTGTTGTGCACTCATTTATAAGATGTGGTCCCAACCCGTTCACAAACAGATGCACCCTATCACTCATCTCGGCCACCATATGGGGAGAATACCTTGCTAAAGAATCAAACTGTATACTATACTCTCGTACACTCATATTACCCTGTCGAAGGTTCAAGAACTTATCAGTTCTAGCTCGTCGTATCTCAACTGGCAAGTAGTGACGAAGAAAGGCCTTAGAAAATTCCTTCCACACGGTTGGAGGAGCGTTCGGACCCCTAGATCTCTCCCAACTATCATACCAGAAAATCGCTAAAATCCCGTAACCGATAAGAAGCCAACTCTACTGCCTCCGTATCACTAGCATGCATAACCCGCAATGTACGATGAACCTGATAAATAAATGTTTGTGGGTCCTCCTTGGGGTCTGATCCGGTAAACATTGGAGGGTCTAGATTAATAAAATCACGAACTCTCGCACTAACCGGTTTATCAGCAGCACCGGTATTCTGCCTCTGAGCCTGAGCAGCTACCAAGCTAGTCAACAATTGCACCGCACTACGCATATCATGGTCTGTAGTGCCAGACGGAGGAACTGGATGTACTGGGTGCCTCCTAATATCCTCTGGAGGAGACGGAGAGGTATGAGACGGCATCTCACTTTGAGCCTCACTTTGGCCTGCTCTAGCTGGAGGCACCTGAATGTTACCCTCTCCCACAGTTGTATCAAGCCGTTTACTAATCGCTTGCTTCCTAGTCGAAGGCATCGCTAAAAGAAAACAAGGTGATTATTAGATATGAACACTTACGACTCAACTCTACGCACGATCTAGATTTAGGAAGAAGGTAACAACCCTAGATGTCATGTAGCCTCCTGATTATAAATGTGGCGCGCTACACATCCATAATCAAAACTCTACTAGACACGGCTCATAGACAACCCCTAGGACAGACTTGGTCTGATACCAAGTTTGTCACGACCCAACTGGAGGGTCATGACTAGCACCCGGGCCATACTTGCCGAGCACCAACGTACATTTTATCTAACCTTCCTTATTATCTTTAAAGGCCGACAAGATCAATATAAATAGTAGACATGGATCATGAACATCCAACAATGAAAGATAATGTCATGAACATACATAACATGGGACGACAAGACTGTCAAGAAACTATATATAAGGTACAAGCTACCATGCTGCCATGAAAGACTATACAACAAAAATCAGCCGACAAGGCATTCTAAACCATACATAAGTCGACACCTGTCTATGAGCCTCTAAAGGAACATAAGTGCTACAACATTGCCGGAACAGGGCCCCGACATACCCATAATGTCTATAACAAAAATGCATACCAAGACCACGGCAAATCCGGAGAAAGGATCTCGCCAATAACCACTAAACTGGACAGCCTACTGTGGTGGGGGAGCTGTGTCTACCTGTCTATCAGGACCTGCAGCACGACATGCAGCATCCACAAATAAAAAGGACGTCAGTACGAATAAAGTACTGAGTATGTGAGGCAAAAAAGCATAAGTAAGAACAGTAATGTAAACAGGGATAGAGAATATACAACCTGTGACATCTGAGTACCTCTGAGGGCTACTGACATGAAATACATGATACAAACATATATATACACAAACTTTTAAAACATACGTCTTTGTGGGCATCACCATCATCATATCGTACCCAGCCGTAATAGGCTCGGTAAAACGTACCCGGCTATCATAGGGCTCGGTAGAATCGTACCCGGCCACGTGGAGCTCGGTAAAATCCAACTGATCAGTGGTTGCACAATAGGTGCCATACCCGGCCGACTATAGCGCGGCTCGGTAGAGTAAAATAGATACATATATATGATGCATGCTGGACTCATTGGAATCACATTTTGAACCTTTCGGAGTGACGTAAGGTCGGTATCCTTCGTACACGTTATTAGGATTAACTCTTCATCAAGAATCTTATAAGAATCAGGAACTACCAACAACATTGATAATATAAGAATAAGAGAAGTAACCTCAATATCAATCGTTTCATAAGAAGGGCAGCAATGTAAGTACTGCTAGCTTCTAAGAGTAGAGTATCTTTGGGAGCTCATTCATTAAATTATGTACAATCAGAGTCATGCAAAAGAATGAAGGGGATAGCCTCACATACCTTGTATATACTGCCCAACCTCAAGCTATGCAAATGTCACGACTCCTTAGTCTACAATAAGACAAATGACACTATCATTATCGTTTAAGCATCGTAACTATTATGTATCGACCGCAACCTATTTTACGATGAAACGGACAGCACCTCCCCTATTTATATGACTTCCCACAAGTCAATACAATCACCAAACAGCCCAAACAACATCATTAATAATCATATTGAGCCTCCAAAACAGTCCACCAACCAACAACATTACTACCAAGCCTTTCGATATATATTTCACAAGTTCTAGCTTCAACGACTTAGCTGCAACTTGGATAATCTTAAATATATATAGAGTAAGAGGTTCCTTACCTTTAAACAGAAATAAAAACTCCAATTTAACCTTAATTTTCCACGAAATATCCCTTCAGTTCTCCCACAAGAACAAGGAAGCGAAACTAGCAATTAATTCGGGTTTTTCGGCACTAGAATTACTTTAGAAGACTTGAAATCACCTAGGGTTGATATTAAAAACTTGAAAGTGTATTTACAGAACATAAAACACTTAAAACAACCTCCCACACGAGCTGGAACAACACAAAAATCAGCAACAACAAGAAGAACAAGAAACTTACTAGCGCCACGGGATTCCTGACATTTGATTTGTGTTGTTTGCCCTTTGTTTGGGTCTTGGATCATGAGAGAACCTTGAGAGACTGATTTTAGGGTTATAAGGTCTGAATATACTGAAAAATAATGACTTAAAACGGGGTTGAGGTATCTTATATATGTCCATATGTCTTAAACCGCCTTTGTGGGCCCCATAGAGAGCAGCTTAGCGCACTCTCGCGAAAACGCGAATATCTCTCTATTCCGAGATCGTATCGATGAACGGTTTAATGCGTTGGAAACTAGACTCATAGATATTTAATTTGATAGGTATATCACCCCATAATTCCAAGTACATTGGGAGAAAAATGTAGTAACATTTGACCTAAAGTTTAAGTAAAATTATAAACGTAAGTTGCGACAACTTTTATCGACTTTTGTTTCATAACTCGCTTGACTTCAAGACTTATGATATAGATATTATATGATTCAAATACATTAAAACATGACCTCTTGGGACAATTAATCACCTCTAGTGTTACTCGAAAATACGGGTTACAACATCCTTGATTCGTTTAACTTCTAATACTTATTAACCACTCTTATACACCCTTATATCGTTTAAGACCAATAGGATTAATTTTTTATCATCTCAAAGATAATATCTTCTTGGATTTACGTCGACTAACTTACGGCGTGATCTATGGTGTGCGAATTTGGGTTGTAACAGTTCTAAACTTTGGCTCTTGGCCGGCTGAAAGCCAAGGCCATAGGAATTTGACTAGTTGACCTTTCTTAGTGCGAGCACTGCCTGGGGTTCATCTGAAACCCTTGGGAACTCTGACGTACTAAGATTATTTTGGGTTCTGCTGCTCTTTATTGTCGTTGAAACCCTTTCTCTTGTTAAGTAATTGCTCGACCATGAACCTATATTGTTAGTCTTTATGTTAAACTTACAATATTGAGGTTGTTCTCTATTGCTCCCTTAGCTTTCATGATCAGATCCCCTGTTTGAAAGCTGTTTTTGACCATGTTAGTGTTTGAACTTCATTTGAAAGAGTCTATTATCTCAGGATAATCCATCATGCCCCCTAAAATGCAGGCATGGACTTATCTTATATCATATGATTTGTCTACATGTCTTAGAGAGAATTAGTATTATAGTTTTGAAAGCAAAGTGTGTGAACTTCCTGCTCTGTTTAATTAATTAAACACATAGTTTATTGCTTGTGTGGTTGACTTTGACATCTAATGGGGATGTAAGTCATTTGTTTGGGCCTGGTATTTGGTTATATATGTTGTTGGACTTGGCTGTTGGATTCAGACTTACTATACTGGTCTTATGAACTGGGGATTTGGGTCTACTAGTCTTATGACAGGGAGTTATCGAAGGACCAGAACAACATTGGGTTATTTTGCATTGGGCCTCTCATTGGGCCTATAGTTGTCTCCTTTTGTAACTGTTCATATTTGGTTTGCATTATTCCATTTGGGCTATAACAACTTGTAATAACGAATAATGGGGAGATTAAAAAAAGGGGGTTGGGGTATTCTACTGTTTGCATAAAAGGATAGAAAACATGCCTCTAGGGTTTACGTTTTCTGTTTGCTATCTCGTTAAGCACGACTTATATGTTATTTCGTTTAGTATGTTGTATACTAATAGAAATCATGGCTATATGGATTACACACACCTTACTCGTATACTGTTCAAGCATGTTAATCCAAAGTGTTTGCCCCGCTTGTTTCTATGCTACTACTGTGCACTTAGCCAACATGCTTATAGGATGTGACGATATATGCTTTGTCAATCTAGATACCATGCCTATAGGACCCCAACTAATCTATTAATAGATTGCTCCTGTTACTTTGCTCTTTTAGATATCATGCTTATAGGATCTTAATCAACTAATCAACTATTTTTTTACTTTGTCGCATAACCACACTTAGACGACATGCCTATACGGATAAAAATATATAAAATCAATTTCACTGTTAGAAACCATGCCTATAGGACACTGTCATTTGCCTTAGAAGCATGCCTATAAAATCAGCGCTGATAATTCTGAGTTTACACATAGTTTATTGCCTCCTCGCCTAAGTCATTGAGAGAAAGAACGTTGCACATACGATGCAGGAATTTAGAATCACCTAGAAATCATGCCTATAGAATTCTAAGTCTTAATTCTGATACCATCTACTGCCTATTCTGCCGCGTGCATTTGTTATCTATGTGGGGAGGTTAACTTGGGACTTTAATTGTCTTTACGTGAAGTCCTATCTATTTTGAATGTCATCTAACTTTCTCATTTTGAGTAACCTATGTTGAGTTTAGAACCACCTCATAGTAGGTCCAAAGACTCCTGGACCATAGGTATGGGACGGGTAGCGCACGTATAGGATATAGTTTAGAACTGGACTAGAACACCTTAAGTAACAATTTTAACATAGCAACCGGGTAGCAGAAGATGATAGTCTATGCCCGCTGAATTTTAACATTTTCAACATAGTTGTGAACCTCGAAGAGTGTCTAACACCTTTTCTTTGAGGTAATTTGAGCCCTTACCCGATCTTAGGTAACATAGACTAATCAAACAAAGTTATTTAAAAATAGGTACCCTAACGCACCTTAAAAATTGTTAGGTGGCGACTCTTCTCTTTTAATACCTCCTTTAGAAGAGTTGTCACACGTCGAAGCCCGCCTTTTCGTGAGAAAACGGGGCGTGACTGCATGACGACTCTGCTGGGGAATTACACTTAGGCTCTTACCATAACGAAGTTGACTTATGTGGATTAATGGATATATATTTGATGACATGTACATCCCTTCCTTTATCTTCCTTTATTTGTTTAATTTGCTATAACATGTACATCCTTTCCCTTATCTTCCTTTATTTGTTTAATTTGATATAACATGTACATCCATTCCCTTATTTCCCTTTATTTGCTACGACATGTACGTCCTCTCCCCCTTTCCCTCATCTTGTCTAAGATTGCTATATCATGACTCTCCTATCCCTTTTCTCTATCTGTTTCATTACGTGCTTGCACATTTTCATGAGTTAAACTGACTTTTCTCTTTTTTCCTTTATTTTCTTTCTCTTCTTTTCCTTCTCATGTTCATCTTTACCATATTATTTACTGCTTTATGCACTTTATCATGCAAATACTTGACAACTGGTTACTATTTCTGCATAAAACATGCTCCACATCATACTCCACTTGTGCTTATTATCAACATAGAGGCGCTTGATGAGCGTCCACACTTTCCTAAAAATACTCTTTAAAACCGGAAAGGTTTATTTTGCGGTAGACTAGTCAATCAGCGGTGCAGTCGACGGTCCCGTACATTTCCCTCTCTATTTGTCCACTTGAGAGTACAAGTCTAGACCCTTCTAGAAACCACACTCCGATTTGAAATGTACATCTATGATGCTAAACCTAGTACGGATTGAGACGTCATTGACGTAACAACCCACTTAGATAAAACCTTGTCCAACGTCCGACGGGATTTCCATAATCCCAAAGGACACTATCATGTTATGTGCATTACTTGGAGAAAATGTGTCAACATGCTGATCATTAGTGTGTAAATAGTCGAATCTGGAAGGGGGAAAGGGCTAACTTTTATCTGTTTGCACAACATGAAGCACGAAGTCCCCAGGTTCGGTATGGTCCAAAATATCCCGCCATTGCTAATTGACTGGTGGAAAGACCTCGCACCTTGTGATAAAAATCATGAGAGAAGAGTATTGGGTAACCTACCTTCTTTGATGAACATTCAACCAAACAGGGAATTGATTGAGGCCGCTACCATGTTCTGGAATGAGAAAAGAGCTAATTTTCGATTTGGAAATATAGAAATGACTCCTCTCCTGGAAGAAATAAGAGGTTTTTCCAAGTTACCATGGGATGGTCCGGGACTACTAGTGCCGAAAAATCGCATTCCCGGCGGTTTTCTAAAAATGTTGGGTTTTAAGAAGAATGATGAGTTGCTCTGTCTAAAGAAATCATACATCCCTTTTGAATTTCTTCACGAGTGCTACATGCATAGAAAATCATATCGCATTCATCATGATGAACTAGCCATTACTTTTTTAGGATGGGTGCATCGTCGGGTTTATGTTTTTATTGTCTGCTTCTTGGGTTTGTTGATCTTTCCGATGCAAAGAGGAAGGATTCACACTCTCTTTGCCATGGTCTCCAGGACCTTAATGGATGGCATAGTGGGACAAGCTTATACTATCGTCCCAATGATCTTAGCTGGGATGTACCATGCTCTGGATCGGTGCAAGCATGGATTCAGACACTTTGAGGGTTGCAATATACTGCTACAAGTATGGCTGTTGGAACATTTTCATAGAGGTGAGTATCATCAACAGCTTCTGCGAAGGCCACTGAATGACTACATAGACAATCATAACCCAAAGAAAATGACGTTTATTCGAGACAGATTTGCAAAGCCTGGAAATACTGTGAGTTGGGTGCGTTTTTTCCGTAATATGACAGACGAGCAAGTACATTGGATGTTTGAATGGTTTCGTAGTAGTGAGTTCATCATCATGTCAAAATGTACTACTCACTTGGTACTGATCGGGCTACGAGGTATCTACCCTTATGCTCCTATAAGGGTAATGAGGCAAGCTGGAAGGAAACAAGTCATCATACCTCGAGTTTCCAACATGGTCTAGTACAAGGTTGATTTCAAGGGAGATGTCATCCCATTCAAGTTTGAAGTGCAACACATGTGGAACCAAAAGATCATTGTGGAAGAAGAAACTATTGAGCCAGACAGGTATCACGCCATCCATATGTACTACTATTTATCATGGCTGGAAGACGATATAACTAGGGACGTCAAACCAGGAGTCAATCTAAAGTATAGGATCATAGATGAAGTTGCTGAGGTACATGTGAAGTACAAGAGGCTACACAAAAGGGTGTTCGAGTCCGAAGCTAAGCATCTGGAGCAACACAAAGTAAACATAGAGGAGATAAGGGAATGGAAAAAGATTGCCACAAAGTCAACAGAGAGGTTAAAATACTTAGAGCAAGGGCTAATGAGGCTATAAGGGAAGATGCGAAAGCGACTTTGGGATTGTTAAGGCATGAACAACGATGAAGGAGGAAAGCTTGCAAAGGCTTACTTATTACTCGACATGATTGCTGGGGTCAAGAGAGCCAAGCATGGAGAAGGTCCTTCAGGGACCAAGTAGATGATGTTCTTTACTGCTTTCTAGCTTAGATTATATTTCAATGTAATAAGGCTTAATTCCATTAGTGATTTTATTATTTTTCGATTTAGTAAGAGAGTGTTTCGGCTTATTTCTGCACTAATGAAATGAAGCAAATGTTGGCATCAATTTTCTCCAAGTATGTGTGTCTCTTAGGCCTACCTTAGGCACAATGAGGTCCCCAAATTAGGACGCAAATCATAGCATGAATTTTGCGAAACATGTTAAATTATTACTAACACTTCTTTATTTAACCTTACTGACTTGGTTACATTTTTTTTATTTCTTTATTTATTACCACTCCCAAAGGTTGGTTCGTGCATACTGGCATCATCAGCATACCACACTAGATCCAGAGGTCCTCCACCTTCTCCTCCACCTAGCGACCCAAAAAGTAAAGGCAAGGGCAAAAGGAAAATGGATGATTTAAGTTGTATCCGGAAAGATAATGCTATTATGGCGAAAAATGTTGAAACTTCATATGGTAGAAGCACCTTGGGGAAGAATGAATTGGTCTTACGTTTGGAGCAGAAAATCCAAGAGTTACAGGGCGAACTTGAGCAGGTCCGAAATCTGGCAAACCTTTCCATCACTCTCAATATCCCCGACATCAACCAGCAAAATCTAACTACCCAAAACAAAACACCGCCACAAAACACATAAAAGCAGAATCCATCACCCATAGCTCCAAATCTTCCCGCACCTCCCCAGAACCTTAACCCACCGTCAGTGCAAACCCCTCAACAACATCACCATTATCCAACTCAATACCCATAAACCACTACTTACTACAATCTCCAAAATGCACCGCAACTTACTCCCGATCCCCAAAACTCAATTAACGACCACCCATATACCTAAGTTCCAGGAACTCATCAAAGCAATCCTATATATGCGGAAACCTTACCTCATACCCTGAAGCAAACCCTATACATACCTGACCTGACTGAGAAGGACCTACTCATTCGAAATAAGGCAGAGGAACTCAAGAAACCTACAGGGAGAGTCCAGAGCGTTGAAGGTGGGAAAGGTGTAGAAGGATTGAATTATGAAGATTTGTGTATTCAGCCAGATGTGGAACTGTCGGAGGGTTACAAACCTTCCAAGTTCGAAATGTTTGATGGCACTGGTGATCCAAATGTGCATCTGAGAACCTATTGCGACAAGTTTGTGGGAGTAGGTAAGAACAAACAAATCCGCATGAAAGTGTTCATGCAAAGTCTTAAAGGAGACGCCCTATCTTTGTATATTAGTCAAAACCCAATGAAATGGGCAAATTGGGTAGGTATGACATCAGATTTCATGGAGAGATTCAGGTTCAACACATAAAACACGCCAGACATTTTCTATATCCAAAACCTCAAGAAGAAGAAGATAGAAACCTTCCGCGAGTATGCTACTCGTTGGAGGTCAGAAGCCGCAAAGGTAAGGCCAGCGCTTGAAGAAGAACAAATGAACAAGTTCTTTGTTAGAGCTCAAGATCCGCAGTATTATGAAAGGTTAATGGTCATCGAGAATCACAAGTTCTCATACATCATCAAGTTAGGAGAGAGGATAGAAGAAGGAATCAAGAATGTGATGGTGACTAATTTCGAGGCGTTGCAAGCCACAAATAAAGCCTTGCAATCAGGAGGTATCTTGAAAAAGAAAGAAGTAGGAGTTGTGATGGTAGCCCAGGGCCCTAAGTCTCCTCTCACATACCAAATACCTCCACTCACATATCAACCCTCACCCCCAAAATACCAATACCCCGCCACCACCTACCATACCTACAACACTCAACATGCATATTACCATTCACCTCCACTTACCCGCCAAAACTACCCAAATCCACGTCAAAATTTCGATCGCAGAACTCCCACACAATACACCCCAATTGCTGAACACATAGACTAACTGTATGAAAGACTGAAGGTTGCTGGTTACGTCCCCCATATTCCTATTGTTACTGCTGAGAATCCTTCCTAGTGGATCAATCCCAATAAAACATGTGCCTATCATTTAGGCATGAAGGGTCATACCATTGAACAGAGCCGCATTTTGAAGGACAAGATTCAGACACTAATCGACACTAAGGTTATACAAGCAAAGGAAGCTACACCAAATGTTTGCAATAGCCCTCTCCCGAATCACAGAGGTGAGGGGGTGAAAATAATATAAACTGATGAGGAATGGAATCAGGAAGGGTCTATCGGACTCATTCGAGAAGGAGACACTCCCAAAATATCTCCGGTCACTCTCACTCCAGTCGTGGTAGAAAACCAGGCACCATTTGAGGTTGAGGTAGCTACACCCTATCATTGTAATGGTAGCTTCCACAACATCTTACGAGGCTGATGTCATCCCATGGGATTATGTTGCAGAATTAAGAAGAAAGGGAAAAACCAAAATAGAAGAAACTGGTGCATGACTAGAACTGGGAGAGTTTACACACCTGAGAACCTGGGACGAGTGAGCAAAGAAGCCATACCTAAGCCGCTTGTTGTTGAGAATGGCACTGACAATCTTTGGAGGAAGGTACAAGCAAGGGAATACTAAATTGTTGACCACCTGAACAAGACCCTCGCTCAGATATCCATCTTATCACTATTGTAAAACTCAGACGCAGACAAGAATGCCTTGATGAAAATGTTAAGTAAAGCTTATGTGCTCACTGACATCACTAGTGGAGAGATGGCTAACATGGTTGGACCGGTACTGGAGAGTCATAAAATTACTTTCCACGAAGACGAGTTACCGCCAGAAGGGTTGAGTCACAACAAGGCATTGCACATCCTAGTGCAATTTGAGGACAAGTTTATTAAGTTTATTCTTAGGGTCCTGATAGATGGAGGCTCAAGACTGAACATATGCCCACTGACCATTATGAAAATATTAGGTAAGGCCCATCACGAGATATGGATGGGAAGCATGAATGTGAAGGCGTTCGATGGATCCCAGAGAGCCACTATCGGGGAAATCAACCTTGATCTACAGATGGGTCCGACTTGGTTTGATGTTGAGTTCCAAGTGCTAGATATATCTGCTACTTACAACCTATTGTTGGGACGACCATGGATAGATGCAGTTGGGGCAGTAGCTTCCACTCTGCACCAGGTTGTGAAGTTCGAGTGGAATCATCAAGAGGTAATCATTCATGGAGACAGAAGCAACCCTATCTACACTAGCCAGATTGTCCCAGTCATCGAAAACAGGAGGAAGTTGGTGGAGAAACATATCACCGCATTGAGTGGGTGAACGTAATTGAAAGAGATAGATGTGGAGCAAGAAAATAGAAAGCATATTACTGTGGATGGGATATGAACCAGGCAAGGGTCTTGGCAAAAAGCTTCATGGGATCACTAAACCCAAACAACCACAGTATCATGGCACGACCTTTGGACTCAGATATGAATATACCATGCAAGAGTATCAGGATTGGATACCGCCATGGCGTGCCAATTACTATCCGATGGAACAACCCATACCACCTTTGCACTAGACATTCCGTCAAGCTGACATGATGTGGGGATCCAAAGAAGATGAGATTTTGACCAGCATGAAGAAACTGGTTCTGGATGACGAAGATATGGACTGCATTGCAAATGTTGAGGAGGAGGAGGAGGAGGAGGAACACCTTACCATTCAGATAGTGGGAGAAGGAGTTGTTACCAAGAACTGGACAGTCGCACCATCCCGGGCTCGCCAAGTTCCTGGGTTGCCTGGCAAATTAGCATGACTTGTTTTCAAATTGTTTTGTCCATTTAAAATATTTTTAGTATTATGTTTTGAAATTATTACTCAAGCCATCGAGTCTTATTTGTTGACATTTTTAAAAGTTTTATCAATGCATTATTGCTTTTCGTATTTATTATAATCTTTCTACATTCTTTTCAGCATAATTATTACATATCCTAATGAACCTATGACTGTGACATGTAATGAGATAACGTAACATAAGGACACTGATTCGGAAGATCTGGAAGATGATATAATACCTGAGGAAATTGTCAAAGAAGTAGAGAACTATAATAACAAACCAAAGTCTAATTTGGAGGAAACTGAGGCCGTTAACTTAGGAGATTCTAAAACAGTCAAGGAAATGCGTATAAGCCTTCATCTATCACTGTCAGAAAATGAAGAGTATATCAGGTTCTTAAGGGAATATGAGCACATTTTCGCATGGTCCTATGGCGATATGACTGGGTTGAGCACATCCATAGTAGCTCACTAGCTACCTACCCATCCCATGTGTCCACCGGTAAAGCAGAAGCTCAGAAAGTTCAAGCCAGATATGAGTCTGAAGATAAAAGAGGAGGTCACCAAGCAAATCAAATCCAAGGCTCTTCGAGTGGTTGAATACCCGACATGGTTAGCCAACTTTGTGCCAGTTCAGAAGGAAGATGGAAAAGTTAGGGTATGTGTCGGTTACTGAGATAAGAATAGAGCAAGTCCCAAGGATGATTTCCTATTGCCTAACATACACATACTGATCGACAACTGTGCCAAGCATGAGCTCCAATCTTTTATGGATTGCTTCGTGGGATATCATTAGATCTGGATGGATAAATATGATGTCGAAAAGACCGCCTTTATCACACCATGTGGGATTTATCGTTACAAAATGAGGTCGTTTAGTTTGAAGAATGTTGGGGCCACCTACATGAGGGCCATGTCGACCATCTTCCACGATATGATACACAAGGAAATAAAGATGTATGTGGATGATATTATCATCAAATCCAAAAGGAGCTTAGATCACATAGCATACATAAATAAGTTTTTCGACCGACTTCAAAAATACAATTTGAAGTTGAACCCCACAAAATGTGAATTCAAAGTCCCTACTGGAACTGGAAAGTTTCTAGGTTTCATCGGCAGCCGTCGAGGTATTGAGTTAGACCCGTCAAAAATCAAAGCTATGTAGGACTTGCCACCGCCAAAGAATAAGAAAGATGTGATACGTTTTCTAGGACACCTCAATTATATTAGCCGTTTTATAGCACAATCAACGGTGATATGTGAGCCGATCTTCAAGATGCTGAGGAAAGATGTTGCAAGAAGCTGGACTGAAGAATGCCAGAGAGCCTTCAACAAAATCAAAGAGTATTTATCTAAACCGCCCGTGTTGGACCCGCTAGAACCATGAAGACCTCTGCTGCTTTATTTGTCCATGTTGGATAGAGCATTTGGCTGCGTTCTAGGACAACATGATAAAACTGGGAGTAAAGAGCAAGCGATATATCATCTGAGCAAAAAGTTCATGCCTTACGAGGCTCGTTACTCATTGTTGGAGCACACCTTCTATGCTCTAACATGGATAGCCCAGAAGTTGAGACATTATCTCTTTGCGTACACTACATATCTCATATCACGAATGGACCCACTAAAATACATCTTTCAGAAACCCAAGCCTACGGGTAAGTTAGCAAAGTGGAAGATATTACTAAGTGAGTTCGACATCATCTACGTAATTCAGAAGGTAGCCAAGGGGAAAGCATTGGCCGATCACTTGGCAGAGAATCCTGTAGACGGATAATACGAACCACTGAAGACGTATTTTCCTGATGATGAGGTGTCATTTGTAGGTAAAGATATTACCAAAGCATACGATGGGTGGATGATGTTCTTAGATGGAGCAACAAACTTCAAGGGAGTGGGTATCAGAGCTGTCTTCGTATCAGAAATCGGTCAACATTACCCGGTATCCGCAAAACTCAGGTTCCCATGTACTAACAATATGGCAGAATATGAGTCCTGCATCTTGGGATTCAGGTAGGCCATTCATATGAACGTTCAAGAGTTACTGGTAATCGGAGATTCTGATTTATTGGTAAACTAGGTACTAGGAGAATGGGCAACTAAGAACACTAAAATATTGCCATACTTGCACTATGTACAAGAGTTGATCAAAATGTTCACGAAGATAGAATTCAAACATGTTCCAAGGATTCAGAACGAGTTCGCAGATGCATTAGCTACCTTGTCTTCCATAATACAAAATCCAAACAAGAATTTTATCGACCCTATCCCAATAGGAATTCGTAAGCAGCCAGCCTATTGTGCTCATGTTGAAGAAGAGTTCGATGGAAATCCATGGTTCCACAACATCAAGGAATACTTGGAAAAGGGAGAATACCCAAAGAATGCTACACACACTTAGAAGAGCACACTTAGAAGATTGGCCAACCATTTCTTTCTAAGAGGGGGAACTCTGTATAGAAGGACTACTGATTTGGGATTACTGCGATGTGTTGATTCCAAGGAAGAATCTAGATTGCTCGAAGAGATGCATGTCGGAACATGCAGACCTCACATGAACAATTTCGTTTTGGCCAAGAAGATATTAAGAGCAGGGTATTTCTGGATGACTATGAAAACAGACTGAATCAAATACGTTCAAAAGTGTCACCAATGCCAGATACATGCTGATATCATACGAGTACTGCCGAACGAACTCAATGCAATGAGTTCACCATGGTATTTCTCTACTTGTGGCATGGATGTCATCGAACCAATTAAACCTGCTGCTTCAAACAAACAAAGGTTCATTTTGGTGGCCATAGACTACTTCATAAAATGGGTTGAAGCCGCGTCCTCTAAGATTATGACTAAGAAGGCCGTGGCAGATTTTGTCCGGGATCACATTGTTTGTCGATTCGGAGTGCCCGAGTCAATCATTACTCACAATGCCACCAATATCAACACTGACCTAAGGGTGGTAAGTGGGTCGGTCCAGGCCCGGGACCGGCCCGGGATCGCGGGCCAAACGGGCCAAACAGGCTAAATGGGCCAGGACCGTTTGACCTGGTTTTAGTGGGCCTCGGCCGGTCTCGTAGGCCGGTCCTATGATTTGGGCCCGTCAGGCCCGGGACCGTTTAGCCCGCCAGAGCCCGGGACCGGCCCGGTCCCTTAACGGGCCAAACGGTCCCAACGGCTATTTTTTTTTATAAAAAAAAATATAGCCAAAAAAAAATATAGCCGTTGGGCTGTCAAAAATAGCCGTTGGCTATTTATAAAATAGCCATTTAATCCCCCCAACTTTGTTTTAATCCCAAACTTTTTATAATTACACTTTTTTCCTATTTTCAACTATAAATACCCCATCATTCTTTCATTTTTTCTTACAAAATCATCAATCTATCACAATCTCTCTCTATATATACATCTTATATCGATATACTATATATACATCTTATATACTATATATATTCGATATTAAATATTGAATATTAAAATTTAGGTCACAATTCTATAATAAAATTTACAAAGCATTGTCTTAGATATTTTTTTTAACATCCTTTTGTCTCTAATATCTATTTAATTTTTTTTTTAAAATATGTTGGGCCCACTTAGCCCGTTTAGCCCGCGGGCTGGACCGTTTAGCCCGGGATCAAACGGTCCCGGTCCCGGTCCCTACAAAAAGCCCGTTTAGGCCCGGGCCCGTTTGGCTTTTTTAATTTGGGACCGGCCCGGGACTGTTTGGACCGGCCCACTTGCCAGCCCTACACTGACCTGATGAAAGCTATGTGTAAGAGATTCAGGATCAAGCATCGAAATTCTACAGCATACATGCCGCAAATGAATTGAGTTGTAGAAGATGCCAATAAAAATATCAAGAAGATATTAAGGAAAATGGTGGACAACTACATGCAATATCACGAAAAGCAACCATTTTTCTTACTCGGATACCGTACCATAGTCCGTGCATCAACTGGGTTAACTCCCTATCTACTGGTCTATGGTACTAAAGTTGTTATCCCTGCCAAAGTAGAGATCCCTTCCTTAAGAATTATACAAGAAGCCGAGCTCAGCGACGCAAAATGGGTACAGAACTGGTACGAACACCCGGCTCTCATTGATGGTAAAATAATGAACGCAGTGTGTCACGGTCAACTCTACCAGAATAGAATGGCAAGGGCTTTCAATAAAAAGGTCAGGTTAAGGCAATTCACACATGGGCAATTGGTGTTGAAGCGAATCTTCCCACATCAGGATGAAGCAAAGGGGAAATTTTCACCCAACTGGCAAGGCCCTTACTTTGTTCACTGAGTACTAACATGAGGAGCGCTTATACTTGCAGAAATGGATGAAGAGATCTGGCCAAAACCTATCAATTCGGATGCATCAAGAGATATTATATTTAAGACTATGTTCGCACTTTCTATTTGATGTAACCTGAAATATGCTTGCCTTGATTCCCGTTTAAGAGGGGATAGGTAGGAAGTCGTGTAGGTTCGGTCACATCATAATAAAATCTTCCTTCCCCTCTATGGTTAAAAACTGGAGCAAGATTTTGAGTTTGTCAGATCTCATTATGTTAAGGATCACCAAGAAGAGTATTGCTATAAGTAGGCATTAAACCAGGGAAGAATTTTGAGGAGGGTCCTCAAAATTCCGAGTTCAGGAGGTAGCAATGTCTCAAAACGTGTCACAGTCTCTGGTTCAAACATTATTTGCATCATCACACATTTTGAACAAACTGCATTTTATATAAACAACTTATCACAAATGTATATTTTCCGAAAATTTCATTTTCTGTAGTAGCCAGACGTTATCCAGGATGACTCAAACATGACCTCAAGACAAAATAAAGAATCAAAGGCACAAACCACGAACCAACCTTTCCCCCACAACTCACGATTTTTCTTTGGATGAAGGCACAATGAACATAACAAGCAAGTCCGCAAATATATACATACAATAATATCGCTATCTTCACATCAACAGAAGTCGCCAATCACAAATGCATCAAGCTAAGAATCATTTTCCCTCTCATATTTAATCGTTACTTTTCCTGCATAGTTCTAAACACTACCCTCATCATTGCATAAGGCTAAGCACTGCCTTCTCTTGCATGAGACTAAGCATTGTCTCCATTCTTTGCATGAGGCTAAGCACTGCCTCCATCATTGCATAAGGCTAAGCATTGCCTTCCCTTGCATGAGCCTAAGCACTGTCTTCGCTACACTGTATGAGGCTAATCACTACCTTTATTATTGCATAAGGTTAAGCACTTCCTTCCCTTGCATGAGACTAAGAAATGTCTCCATCCTTTGAATGAGGCTAAGCGTTGCCTCCATTATTGCATAAGGCCAAGCACTGCCTTCCCTTGCACGAGACTAAGCATTGTCTCCATTATTTGCATGAGGCTAAGCAATGCCGCTATCATTGCATAAGGCTAAGCACTGCATTCCCTTGCATGAGACTATGAACTGTCTCCGCTACACTGCATGAGGCTAAGCACTGGCTCCATTATTGAATAAGGCTAGGAACTACCTTCCTTTGCATGAGACTAAGCATTGTCTCCATCCTTTGCATTAGGCTAAGCAGTGCCTCCATTATTGCATAAGGCCAAGCACTACCTTCCCTTGCACGGGACTAAGTATTGTCTCCATTCTTCGCATGAGGCTAAGCACTACCTCCATCATTGCATAAGGCTAAGAACCACCTTTCCTTACATGAGACTAAGCACCATCTCTATTCTCTGCATGAGGCTAAGCACTGTATTCATACTGCATAGGTCTAAGAACTGCCTCACCATTGCATAAGTCTAAGCACTGCCTTTCCCTGCATGAGACTAAGCATTGTCTCCACTCTTTGCATCGGGCTAAAACACTGCCCTCATTTCATACAAGACTAAGCTTTGTCTCATCTCGTTCTCGCACATGACTAAGCGTCACCTGTTTCCTCTATCAAACGATCGATAATACAACATAAATGCATTTCATGGTCTAAAACATCGCCACATTGTCCGAAGGCGCCATGTTCCGAAGGCACCATCCTCATAGCCCGAAGACACCATGCCATGGCCTGAGGATCTCTCAAAATTGCATATCATTAGTCAAAGGCGTCATAGTCCAGAGGCACCATTCTCATGGCCCAAGGACATAATTTCATGGATTTTGAATCCCTTATCATACGCTTCATGGCCCTGGACGTCATGGTCTAAGGACATCATCCTCATCGTCCGAAGACAACTCTCATGGTCCGAAGGGAATTTGTATCATGTTTAGATTTTTTGCAATAACCCATATATATTCGCATGCATCGTGTTTAATTTTTGTAGGTAACTCGGAAGGTAAATGTTCTACAAACAGGAGCAACTCTCGCTCTGGATTCCGTTCACAACGTTCACATCTTTCAAGCACCTCAAACGTAAACGATGATCTGCAATTGATTACACTTTGTTCTATAACCATTCAAATATTTGCCTTATACATCCGTAACGATCAAATTTGAATCCATAGCTCCACCTGAAATCATCCGTTACTCACGACAATATCATATTCAAAATATCCTTTTCGAAACACATGACAATTCTTATAACTCCGTCGGTTTCGTTCGCAGTTGGATCCAGAACTACACACGGCCCAACTTATATAACACCAGGTATATGTAGGTAACTCATGAACTAGGGTGCGGTCTCCATTTTTTCGAAAAAAAAAGCACATCAATCCCCATTCACCTCGTACAAAATTGGTCATCATTTTCTTTACCCGACAACTCTTTCATCAATTCTTGGTAAAGAGGGAAAATTATTGATACCTAGTTTTGTCCTTATATTTTATAAAGTATTCCATATACTTTTGAATCATTACCCAATTTATAGGGGTCAAATAAGTATTTTCTATAATTTTCCATAATTGTTTAATTATGGAAAATTAATATATATTAATTACCCCTTTAAATTATTTTGTGAGGACTTAATCATCCAAATTTATTATTTTCATCCACATATATGTTTCATAATATTTTACTTTATTTTATATAATCATATTTGCATTTTAAGCTATTTTACATAATTTTGCATTAATAGCCTATGCGTTGTGCATAATTATATTTTATTACATTATTTGAGCCCAAATAGCATTTTTATATTTTTATAATGTTAAACTGTTATTTTAAAGCATCTTACTACATAAATAATATTTTTACAATTTGTTAATTACTTCTTATAAATTTTCTTTTATAATTTTTTGTGTATTTAATTTGTAGCCCAATTTGGAGCCAATTCCGGACCAAATTAATGGCCCAAACACTCCAAACGTTAGCCAGATCTGCCCTGGCCTAAACTAAACGACCCCTTATTCCAACCCGGTCGAGACCCGCTTCCTCAACCCGCCCCACCTTTCTTTTAATCTTGATCGTTGATCTCAAATGATCAACATACCAAAATAAAACCCTCACTCTCCTTATATCCCTACCCCAAACCCTAGAGACCATTCTCTTTGACCAGCCTCACTCACACACTCTCATCTTGTACAAAATCTAGCTGTCTTACCCCAAAATCTCCCTGAATCGTTATACTATGCAGCCCTATGATCTATTTACCTTATATACACTACCATGTTGCTACTCACACGCTCTTGATGTTACTTAGTACTCGCCCTAAGTTTGGCAAGTATTACCATTCCATATCGGACCCGTTCAGCTTCGATCTTCAAGATTTGGACAATATCTCGTCCATATACACGAAAAAAGGGTTGATTCCCCACATCCATTGGTCGACTTTGCAGTCGTTGAACCCTAACTAGGGTTTGAGAATCTCCTTCTCCTTTGCCGATTTTGATTGCATGCGATATATTCTTTCCTTCTTTGTGTTTGATTAATAATTTTCCATGTTTCTTCTTAATTTGAACACTATATATACCTCTCCCCTAATTCCCTTTAAGGAGGGCCTAGTCACTGAAATTAACCACTATTACTCTTTTATTCTCTCATTCTATATTGTTCTAAACTTTAGCTCTTGGCGGGTTGAAAGCCAAAGCCACCAGAATTCGACTAGTTGACCTTTTTTAGTGCGAGCACTGCTCGGGGTTCATCCGAAACCCTTGGGAATTCTGACGTACTAAGATTATTTTGGGTTCCGCTACCTCTATGACATTGAAGTACCGCTGAGACTGTTCTACCTGTTTATTTGTTTGTCAATTGTAGATGGTAAGTTCGTTGACTTTAGAAGTTCATCCTCTTTTGTTTGTGTTCATATACAGTATATTTAAATCAATATGTTCCTATTCCATCTATGTTTGCAACCTTATTGGCTCTGAAGCTGTTTTGTCACTCTGAACTCTTTTTCTAGTATTTAAACTTGCCTACTATTCCCAACTCTCATATTTATTTATTGCATGTGTTCAGTATGAATGAGTTTTGACTCTCTTAAGCATGTTTACCCTAATGGGTATGTTTGAATGCTTATTACCTGCTACTTTCCCTGAGTTTATCCCCTTCTTTGTTCTGCATCCTTATGATAGACCAACTCATGTGTTTTATTGTATTTGATACTCTACTGCGACCAATTCTTAACTGTGATGTCAGTCAATTGTGAGCTTTACTCTGTGTTCCATACTTAGTTCAATCTTGTGTTGTTTAAATATACTTATAGTCTATAAGGTGAAAGGAAATACCCAGCCTTTATGTGACAATCTAGTTCTTAATGTGTCTTTGCCTATTGAGAATTCTGGCTATACTAAACCTGTTTAGCCTGCTATGTATTGCTGATGTTTGTTGTCAATCCTGAGTTTGCTTTCCTATGTCCTGGATTGTTATGTCAACCAAACTCATGCTAAGGAAGTAAATTAGTCCATGCTTAACTTGTACTCTTCTGGTCCTACTATTTATGAGGACCTGTTATTATGCATTTGTGATTCTATTATACGTTTGCTGACTTGCTCATTCCTGTATTCCTTATTACTAGTTAAGACCTTAGGAATAAATCTTACAGCTGACCTTCTTTCACCACATATGGCCAAATAGTATTAGAATTTATGCTTGTTTCTCCTACTGTTGAAGTTTGATATTGTCTCTTATACTGTGATAGTGATCAGCGTGATAACTTTCTCTTGTTAAGTAATTGGTCGACCATGAACCTATATTGTTAGTCTTTATGTTAAACTTGCAGTATTGAGGTTCATCTCTATTACTGTCATGCCCCGAACTTGGGGAGCGCGACCGGCGCTCAACCGAGTGAACCCGGTCGAACAATTCTATTAGATTTTCTTTTACCAAAACTCATCCATGAATAAAAAGAATATATATTTTCGTTAATTACATAATAAGGTGACCACGTCTGCAATACCAATTTCTTACCATTAGTTACTTTATTTTAAAGTCTCAAATTACACATACTTTCATGGTCTGAAGTGGAATAAGTAATTCAAACACAACATAACTAGTTTGACTTCCTCAACACCAATATACAAGCCACACTATGTCTATGGAGCCTCTAATAGATACAGAAGAGTATTATGATAATGCCAGCAACAAGACCCCGGCTATACCTCAAACACAATACATAAGGAACAAAAGATTCATGATCCCGAAATGAAGTGAGGCTCACCAAGTCTGATGGGAAGAGGGTGTACCGCTATCACTGATCAGTGTCTCCAGCTGTAGAACCACCTACATCCATAATATCAGTGGCCCCGGCAAAAAGAACATTAGTACATATGGAATAGTACTAGTATGAATGACAAAACACCCTCTCAATAGAATGATAAATAATACGAGCAAGTATAATCATAATATCAGTGGAAGCCTCAAACAACATCAAACCTCAATTAGGATCAAGACAGTGTTCAAATAAGTTTCCATATTTTAAGTTGGGAGGTCCTTAGTACCAATATGCTACTGTTCACGATACCAATATTCACAATACCAGTACCACCATACTTTTAGCACGGAGTCCGATCACGACCCGATTTTCTAGGCCATCTCATTAGAGACATTAACTACAATCATAATTTCCAGCACAATCACCACCATGTGTGCGGCATGGCGTCCGATCACGACCCGATCGGCTAGGCCGTCTCATTAGATACACCATCCTTCTTATACCAATCATCTCATTTCATACTTCTTTCGCATCTTTTCATTTCATTGGCACTAGTAAACACAATTATAAAACCATTATTGGCATGTCGGTCATATTTAATATTTCATGCTTACCTTTTTCACTTTCAAACATCATCATCATTATCCACAACAAGGCATTTCAAATAAATGTATATAGTACACATGTGAGCAATAAGAGTCTTAGGCACTTAGAGAATTTTTACAAAATTTGGCATAATAGCCTTCGTTTGAACTTGACTTGAAGTTGCAACATTATTAATGCACAGTCCATACTTTGAACATTTTCCCAAATGATAACATGACATGATAAAAGCATTTTGGGATACATTTATCTTTCAACACAAGCTTATTGGGAATAGCCACTTTCATAATGAACAATTCGGGACTTACATAAATTATATGAATACCGTGTGATTCAATTCTAGGAGAGGAGTTTAGCTAACATACCTCGATTTGAGCTTTTCTTAAATTACTACAACGTTCCAACCCAGCAATCCCAATATATTTTGAGATATAACAAAATTTAACACAAATTAGGAAGATATTCATGGTTTTAGCTCATTTGAGCATTTTATCAAACACTAGGTATGAAAATTTGGCTATAAATTTCTTCTACAAGATTTCCTTCATACCATAACCCAATCTTTACTTATTTGAGCTCAAAAATATTCCCACAAACCTTATTGGAACATTCACGTATACATAATATTCTCACACCCAAGTATCAGACTCCCAATCACCCATCTATTACCCCAAACTTGAAATTGAAGAATTAGGGGAAGAAATTCTTACCTCTTTGAAGCTCTAGCAAGATCCTTGTGAAATCTTCAAGCCTTGAGCAAAGATTGATGAACAAATGACTAGTTTTTCTCTTTCTCTCTCTAAGATGTTCTCACCTCTCTCTAAAAATATCAGATGGAACCCTTAAAAATAACCCCTAATGCCTTTTTATAAAAATGGGATTGGGTAAAATTTCCAAAACTTAAACTTGCTGAAACCGGGTCTGCGATCACAGACCGTACCGCACAATTAGTATGCGGCCCGCATAATGGGTCGCAAAAAGTCCCTCCGAAACTGGGCAACATTGTTTCAGTCTGCGATAATTATGCGGTCGCATAATGCACCACAGAACTGGTCTACGGTCGCATAATACGCCACAGACCTTCTTGCAAACTTGCCCTACCTCTGATTCACTCTGCGGCCATTATGTGGTACGCAGAGTGATTCTTAAACACGTAAGACTAGTTCGGCACTACGAAAACTTAAATTCCTTTGTGAAATTTTATGGGGCCTTACAATTGCTCCCTTAACTTTTATGATCAGATCCCATGTTTGAAAGCTGTTTTTGACTATGTTAGTGTTTGAACTTCATTTGAAAGAGTCTGATATCCCAGGATGATCCATCATGTCCCCTAAAATGCAGACATGAACTTGTGTTATGTCATATGATTTGTCTATATGTCTTAGAGAGAATTAGTACTATAGTCCTAAGAGCTAACTGTGTGAACTTCCTGCCCTGTTTAATTAATTCAATGCATAGTTTGTTGCTTGTGTGGTTGAGTTTGACAGCTAATGGGGATGCAAGTAATTTGTTTGGGCCTAGTATTTGGTTATATATTTTGTTGGACTTGGCTTTTGGATTCAGACTTACTATACTGGTCTTATGAGCTGGGGATTTGGGTCTATTGGTCGTAAGAAAGGGAGTTGTCGAAGGCCCAGAAAAGCACTAGGTTATTTTGCATTGGGCCTATCATTGGTCCTATAGTTGTCTCGTTCTGTAACTGTTCATATTTGGTTTGTATTATTCCATTTGGGTTGTAATAACTTGTAATAACGAATAATGGGGAGATTAATGAAAAGGGGGTGGGGGTGGGGTGGGGTAATCTAATGTTTGCATAAAAGGATAGAAAACATGTCAATAGGGTCTAAGTTTTTTGTTTGCTATCTCGTTCAGCATGACTTATATGTTATTTTGTTTAGTATGTTGCATACTAATAGAAATCATGTCTATAGGGATTACACACACCTCACTCGTATACTATTCAAGCATGTTAATCCAAAGTGTTTTCCCCGCATGTTTCTATGTTACTACTGTGCCCTTAGACAACATGCTTATAGGATGTGACGACATATGCTTCGTCAATCTAGATACCATGCCAGTAGGACCCTAACTAATCAATTAATGAATTGCTCCTATTACGCTGCTTCTTTAGATATCATGCCGATAGGATCTTAATCAACTAATCAACTACTTTGTTATGTCGTCGCATTACCATACTTAGACGACATGCCTATAAGGATAAAAATATATAAATTCAATTTCACTATTAGAAACCATGCCTATATGACACTGTCATTTGCCTAAGAAGCATGCCTATAAAATCAGCACTGATAATTCTGAGTTTATAAATAGTTTACTGCCTCCTCGCCTAAGCCATTGAGAGCAATAACATTGCACATACGATGCTGGAATTCATAATCACCTTGAAACCATGCCTATATGACTCTAAGTCTAAATTCTGAAACCATCTATTACCTATTCTGTAGCGTGTATTTGTTGTCTATGTGGGGTGGTTAACTTGGGCCTTTAATTATCTTTACGTGAAATCCTATCTGTTTTGAATGTCGCCTAGCTTTCTCATTTTGACTAACCTAAGTTGAGTTTAGAACCACCTCATAGTAGGTCAAAAGCCTCCTGGACCATAGGTATGGGGCGGGTAGCGCACGCATAGGATACAGTTTAGAATTGGACTAGAACGCCTTAAGTAACAATTTCAATATAGTAATCAGATAGCAGAAGATGATAGTCTGTGCCCGCTAAATAATATGAGCAATCCCTACCTTAAGGGAGTTACGAAGTATTATTTATGTTGCACAGGGTGATCCTTTGGGCTAAAATAAACTTAGGACCCTCCCCTCATTTTCTTTATATACTTGTTATTCACACTTAGTTATTTAACATAGGCTAATGCCGTTGTACCCTTTGTAACCTTTAAGATTTGTACTGATCATCTATTCTTATGTGTTATAATAAAGTCTTCAACTTTTATACCTTTCCTCGCCTGTTTGATCACCTAGCCTAATCATCTAATCCACATAGTTTAAATTTCAGCCGGGACCCACATTTATGGACCTCGAAGAGTGCCTAACACATTCTCCATGAGATAATTTGATCCCTTACCCGATCTTTGGTAATGTAGACTAATCAAACAGATTTATTTGGAAATAGGTGCCTTAACACACCTTAAAATCGTTAGGTGGCGACTCATCTCTTTTAATACCTCCTTTAAAAGAGTTGTCACATGTCGAAACCCGCCTTTCGCGAGAAAATGAGGCGCGAGTGATATAACAACAAGAAGGAAAACATGATATTTGCAAGTTAAACAGATAGGGCATGGACAACACAACAACAATTGATATAAAGGACAAAGACAGAACAACAACGACAAGTCACATAGAAAATACATGTGTAACAATAATAGCTCAATGTAAAGGTGTGAATGTATACACATAAAAAGATATCACAACATAATGCATGTCCCTCGTCCTTGCCTGCACAGAAACACCCTTCGTGCCATAAACAAATGATAATATAAAAACATGATAATATAAATGAAATTGCACGGCATCACCGTTCGTGCTTTTACTCTCATCCTCACATGATAATGTAAATGAAATGGCACAGTATCACCCTTCGTGCTTTTACTCTCATCCTCACATGATAATGTAAATGAAATGGCACGGCATCACCCTTCGTGATTTTACTCTCATCCTCACATGTTAATGTAAATGAGGTCATGATAATGTAAATGAAATGGCACGGCATCACCCTTCGTGCTTTTACTCTCACCCTCACATGATAATGTAAACGAGGTCATGATAATGTAAATGACATGGCACGTCATCACCCTTTGTGCTTTTACTCTCATCCTCACATGATAATGTAAATAAAATGGCATGGCATCACCCTTCATGCTTTACACTCTTCCTCACATGATAATGTATATGCAATGGCACGGCATCATCCTTCGTGCTTTACACTCTTCCTCACCAAGCATATGTATATCAATGACAAGTAAGGTAGCATGAAATACATCAAGGAGAGTGATTAAACGAATATTCCAAATGAACATCAATCACAACTTTCAAGCCAATAACAATTCAATACACCTCAAGAACCTTATTGTTCAAGTATTTTAACAAGTCTCAAAAATGATCTTCAACTCAAGTATAGAATCCAATATCTTAAGAATAACGGTCGTAGCGATGTATTAGTGATTAAGCATAATGATGACCGAATTTAACACACCAATAGTTTCACAAAATCCGTCAAATCTTAGCCAAGTTATAATAACCTAAATCTTGGTTTTTAGCATTTAATTTCATATTCTTAGTAATCTATAAGTAAGTAAGACATGAAACAAGAAGGTCACTAGTCACGTAATTCAACAAGGAACAATCAATTGTATAATTTACCACCGAGCATGATTAATCCTGGCACATGCATATACGCTCGTCACGTCATATATGCATCAGCCCCGCATGTAGAAAACAATGAAAATTAGTAGGAAAACTTTTCTCAACAAAGTTAGGCTAGACACTTACCTCAAACAAGCCAAATCGATACACTAGAAGCGTCATCCCGCTCAAATCATCCTCCGAACGACTCGAAACTAGCCAAAAGCTATTCAAAATCATCAAATAATGCCATTAAAAAAAGAAAACCCAATTTATAAAGGTTGAATCTTTACACATTTACTCAAAGTCAACCAAAAATTCAAATCCGGGCCCGCACCTCAAAACCCGACAAAACTCATAAAATCTGACAACTCATTCACTTAAGAGTCCAACCATACTAATTTTACTCAATTCCGACTCCGAATCAATGTTCAAAACTCAAAAATTCACTTTAGGAAAGTTTAGAAAAAAATCCCCAATTTCTCTTTTGAAATCATCAATCAAATGCCAAAAACGAAGATGGAATCACGGAATATAATCAAACCCAAGTAGAAAACACTTACCCCAATCCAAGTGATGAAAATCGCATCCAAAATTGCTCAAATACGATCTCCATAACTCAAAATATGCTAAAATATACGAAACCTTCGATATATAGTACTTTATAACACTTCCACAACAATACCCTTCATGAATGCGATAACAGCCTCACGTTCGCGAATCACAAACTCACACTACCACACTCTACTCTACGTGTTCGCGGCAACATCCTCGCGAACGCGATGAAGCATACTGCCAGACCTCCACGATCACGATGAAGCACACTGCCAAACCTCCGTGATTGCGGACAAACCATCACAAACGAGATGAAGAACCCAGCAAGACTGATCAGTCCCGCTCAACACTACGCGAACACATAGTCATGGACGCGAACGCAAAGACTAAAAACTTCAATCAAGTGCAAACGCGGTCTCTAAAGCGCGAACACGAAGAACAAACATCAAACGACCCCCATTGCACTACGCGATAGCGACTCGACCTTCGCGGTCGTGAAGAAGACCAGAACCAACAGAAACAAGCAGAACGAACATAGCCCAAAATGGTTCGAAACCCGTCTGAAACTCACCCGAGCGCCTCGAGACCCCGTCCGAACATACCAACAAGTCTCATAACATAACACAGACTTACTCGAGGTCTCAAGTCACACATAACAATATCAAAACCACGAATCGCACCTCACTTCAAACTTAATGAACTTTTGAACTTTCAACTCTCAAATCTCGTGCCGAACCATATCAAATCAACTCGGAATAACCTCAAATTTTGCACACAAGTTTCAAATGACATAAAGAAGCTATTCCAACTTCCGTAATCAAAATCTGAACCTGTTATCATCAAAGTCAATTTCCGGTCAAACTTATGAACATTCTAAAACTCCAAATTGCCAAATTTCGTGAATTAATGCTACAACTTTCAAAAAAATCCAAATTCAAATCCGGACATACGCCCACGTTCAAAATCACCACCCAGACCTAACGAAGCCATCAAAACTCCGATCTGGGGTCAAATATGCAAAAAGTCAAACTTGGTCAATCCTTCCAATTCAAAGTTTCTAATATGAGAATCCTTCTTCTGAATACATCATACAAGTCATAATACGTCATATGAAGCTACTCAAAACTTCAAACAGCTGAACGGGATGCAAATGCTCGAAATGATCGGTCGGATTGTTACACTTATGCTTAAATCTGAAAGTAGGGATGCCATCTTGGTCGAGTCTCAATAATGACTTCATTGTGTTTGGTAAAGAACTAGAATCATCCATTAAAACCTGACAATTTATTGATTCTCCCATATTTGCCGATTGATCAGCTACCATATTGCCCTCTTTTAAGTGTGAACAAAAATAAAATTACCTTTGCTAGAGAGTTGAATAATCTGATTTATGATATATCATATATGCCAATAATGTGTTGTCATATTGTTGTTAATCATGTCAATGATTAATTGGGAGTCAGATTCCACCATCACAGAGAGAAAGCCTATGTCAATACACAAGATTAATCCTTGTAGCAAAGCTTTGGCCTCTACCACATTATTGATACAAAGTCCATAATTTCCAGCATAGGCCAAGATAAAGCAACTTAAGTAGTCCCTGATAACACCACCACCACCAACACAATTTCCTTTAACATAGGCATTAATGTATGGTTATAGCCATCCATTGTTAGGCTTCCTCCATGTAGCTATTTTACTGATGATAACTGGTCTAGCTCTATGCATTATGCATATCATACCACTATAAAGGCAGATGCACTCTAAGAAATAGGGCCTTTAATAGCAAATACATAAATCTGCAAACCTGCATAATTATGAATCTAGCAGACATGCGTACTTTTCTGAACATTTCTTCTAAAAATAAACAATTAAACTTCATTATCTTAACTTGCTATGTTATTTCTCTACTTCTTAAAAATTTTAGTTTTTGTTCTCTATTGCATATGGTATCAATGTTGTCCTTTTTATGCTCCTTGGTGAAGAGATCATCAAAACGTTTAACTGTTAAACTTTAATTAATAAGTAATTTCCTTCAAATAATTATCTTCAAGAATTACTTGGTTTAGAGATAAATTATTTTAGCAAGAATTGTTCTTGATTTATTTACAAGTGTGTGATTAATGATAGAGTTGTACTAAATATGCAAGTTGTTTCTGTAGAACTGAAACAAATATTTTTTTAATCTGAAAGTTTAATTGCATCCATAACTAGAATTTGGAAGGACTAATATTTTAAATTATTGCACTAAAGAATTCCTTGACTATGTACTTCCTGGAAGGTACAAAATGTAGGTTGATAACATGTTTTTACTTTATTGTGATGTCTTGTTTTTTTTCTTTGTTGTCTAGATAGTTAACAAAATCGTAGTTGATTTGTATCTTATCATGTTTTGGTACTATTGTGCTATTTTTTAACTTAATAAACAGAAAATTTATAGATTCATCACGCTTTTACTTCATGGCTCAGAGCTTACACCTCACTTGGTATTAAAGCTTAACATCTTGCCTCACGCCCACTTTCTAAAAAATTGCTTAGGTATTTTGAGGAAACGTTGATGATAGAGCTAATAATTGAAGACTCATGTATCTCAATCATATTCATGTAGATGCAACATTAAACAGTTGTAATGAATCTCACCTATAAGAAATATTAAAAAAAAAAAAACTGCGAAAGAATAGAAAATAATTGGAAAAGAAAGATCCAATTAATTTCTATTTTTGGTAGGTATAATGGGTAATTATTTATTAGAATATATTTCGTAATGAATTCGATCAATTTCTATTATTTGGGACAAAAGTCATTTTTCTTTACATAATTCTAACTCACAATATATCTCGCTTGCTTCAGCCAACGTAGAGACATTATTTCAGAATTTTGATATTCAAAGGTATCACCAAAACACTATCATAATACTTTATCCTTCGTTCTTATTTTTTAAGTTACCACCTACTTTATAGTTTATATCCAACCAAATATTGAAAAATGATGTGCACAAATAATTTCCCAGCTAGATAAACATTTTTCACACAGAATATTTTCCTCAATATTAATTTCGCACCCTTTTTTTACATTGCCCATCCCCATCAAATTATCACTATCTGTTCCTAATTAATTTTGTTCGATTCAACATCATCATATTTCAGTTTCTCTCTCTATAGTAAAGACGGATTTCATAACGAAAACCAAAACCATGGGCTGACTTAAAAGTTAAAGCCTAAATTTAAGCTTTTGAAACTTTTGGTCCATCTCTGTTTATGCGACTTTCCTTATCATGAAATATATACGACTAAATTATATTCCAATTAAGTGGAATAATGTTGTTGAAGAGTGCATCTCATATAAGGAGCTACTGTTTGTTTAAGAATTTAAGCAACTTGCTTTTTAGAATCTTCCTCTAACCAAATGCACCCTTTAATATCAAGTGGATATATATAGAGGGAGAGAAAGAGAGCGCACGGAGGATTCATTTCTCGAGTAGGTTGTTGTTTTATTCAAAGGCAAATGCAGAGCTAGCGTTAATGGATTGAGGATTAGTGTAATTGGATTGAGGATTAGTGTAATTTTATTATATACGTATGTTTATCTTCAAAATCGGATAACAATTAAATTTGTAAGTGATTTTAAGGATACACGAATTAATTTGACACAAAGCGATAAATTAAGTTACTATTGAACAAACAAAGATAAAGTAAATTCAAACCACTCGAGTAGGATAGTTCCAGCCTTAGTAAAATAATCACCCTCGAGCCGGGCTCACCACGGCTAGCACCAGTGAAAAAGAGAAAAGAGCTAGTGATAGAGAAAATAACGATATATTGTTTTGGTATGCGTGTTACAATGTCCTTCATGAATTATCAGACCCCCTTTATATAGTAGGGGGTCTTACTTTAGGTACAACTATATAAAATATATAAAATATTCTGAGTAACTGACTGTCGGTTCCTTCTCGATACGTGCCGAGATCCCCGCTGTGAGGGTATCTAGGTTCGGATTCGCCTAGAGTTCTACTAACTTAATAAATTGAAAATTGCGTACCTTCCTCTTCCCGGACCAAGACTCCACTTACCGCTATATCTGATACTGCTAAGTACAGGTATAATTGTTCATCTGTCTTCGGAATATGAAATAGAGGTGGGCTCGAGAGATACCGCTTGAGTTCCTCCAAGGCTCGTTACCACTCTGAGGTCCATGAGAAGTTGTTCTTTTTCTTCAATAGTGAGAAGAAACGGTAGCTCTTGTCGGAGGACCTCGAGATGAATCGCCCCAGGGCGGCTATGCGTCCGGTTAACCTTAGAACGAGCTTGACGTTATCCACAATAGTGATATCTTCGATGGCCTTGATCTTATCAGGATTAATATCGATTCCCCGGTTGGATACCATAAACCCGAGGAATTCCCGGACCCGACTCCGAATGCACATTTCTCCGGGTTTAGCTTCATATTGTACTTCTTCCATATGATGAAGGTTTCCTGCAAATGTTTCAAATCGTCCTCTGCTCGCAGCGACTTAACTAATATATTGTTAATGTAAACCTCCATTGATCTTCATATGTTCTTCGAACATCCGATTTACTAAGCGTTGGTAAGTGGCACCTGCTCCTTTAAGTCCTAGTGGCATCACGTTATAGCAGTAGGTAGCGTACTTAGTGATGAAGGAAGTCTTTTATTGATCTCTCGGGTCCATCCGAATTTTGTTGTACCCGGAATAAGCGTCGAGAAAACTGAGGATCTCGTGGTCATTCGTTGCATCGATCATGCGATCGATGTTAGGTAAAGGGAAAGAGTCCTTGGGACACGCCTTATTCAAGTCTTTATAGTCTACACACATTCTTAATTTATTTTCTTTTTTAGGGACTACGACTACGTTTGCTAATCAATCCGGGTACTTAACCTCCCGGATGGACCCTATTTTAAGGAGTTTAGATACCTCGTCCTTGATGAACGTATGCTTGACCTCGGACTGGGGTCTCTTTTTCTGCTTGACTGGGCGGAACTTTGGGTCCAGGATTAACTTGTGATTTATTTCCAACGGTATCCCTGTCATATGAAAGTGGAACCAAGCAAAACAATCTATATTATCTATAAGGAATTGAATAGGTTTTTTCGTGAGCTCGGGACTCAAACTCGTGCCTAGGTATACCTTTCGATTGGGAAAGTGCTCGATCAGTACGACTTGCTCCAGTTCCTCTATCGTTGATTTGGTAGCATCGGAATCATCGGGGGCTATAAAAGACCTGAGAACCCCGTAATTATCGTCTTCATAGTTCCCCTACTTCTCTGGTTGGGTCAGGGCCGATGTAGGTAATTTCTATTTGGCTTCTTGCTTGGCGGCCAAATCCAGACCTATTGTAGTTGCAAGTACAGATACCGGAACCACCTCGTTGACCGCGAACATCTTCTTTGCGGCCATTTGTTCTCCGTAAATTATTTTTATCCCTCATAGCGTTAGGAATTTCATCACTTGGTGCAGGGTCGAGGGTACTATCCTAATGTTGTGGATCCATGGCTTTCCGAACCGAGCGTTGTACCTCATGTCTCTTTCGATTACATAGAACTTGGCTTCCTGGATGGTCCCGACGAAGTTTACCGGTAATGTTATCTCCCCTTTAGTGGTCTCACATGCCATGTTTAATCCGTTTAGACCTCGGACTATAGGCACAATCTGATCTTGTAGACCGAGCTGTTTAACGACCCTCGATCTGATGATGTTGGTCGAGCTACCTGGATCAATCAACACATGCTTAACTCGAGATTTATTTATGAGTACATATATTACCAGTGCATCATTGTGGGGCTGCATGATCCCTTCAGCGTCCTCGTCGTTGAAAGATAATGTTCCCTTCCGCACGTAATCCTGAGTCTATTTTTTCCTTATGATGGATACTTTGGTGCGCTTCATCATCGTCCCCTAGGGAACATTGACCCCGCCAATGATCATGTTAATGGCGTGATGAGGTTCATCCTGTTTGATCTATTTATTAGAATATCTATTCCTAAAATGATTCTTGACTCGATCGCTCAAGAACTCACGGAGATGTCCGTTGTTGAATAACCGGGCTACTTCCTCTCTTAATTGTCGGCAGTCCTCCATTATGTGGCCGTGAGTGTCATGATATTTTCACATTAGGTTATGATCCCTTTGGGCTGGATCGAAATGTAGAGGTCGAGGCCACTTGGTGTCTCTAATGCGTCCGAGGTCGGTTACGATAGCAGCATCATCGATGTTGAAGTTGTACTCTAATAACCTTGGTGCTTCCTTAGGCCTGATAGGCCCGTCAAAACCGGTTTTTCTTATGAGTCCCCGGTTATTTTGACTCCGATCGCTTCTCCTTTCATTTCTTGTAGGGTTTCGTCCGGATCCGTTACCCCTACGATCACCGATATACAGCTGATATCGGTCCCTACTTGGCCTTGGTTCACGATCAATGTCTCTTTTAGGATAAACAGACCCGAAAGGGGCACCGAGCTAATCATCTTCGACTCTAATTTTTGACTGATATAGGTTATCCACATCGGCCCAAATTATGGTCGGATATTCTACTAGATTTTGCTTAAATTGTTGCAAAGACAATGAGCTTCGAGTATTGAATCCTTGGGTGAAGGCCTGAACGGCCCAATCGTCTGCGACCAGAGGAAGGTCCATCCGTTCCATCTGAAACTGGGACACGAATTCTCTAAGCATCTCATTATCCATCTGTTTTACTTTGAAAATGTCCGACTTCCTGGTCTCAACCTTGATAGCCCCAGTGTATGCGTTTACGAAGGAATCTACAAGCATAGCAAAAAAGTCAATAGAGTTATGAGGTAGGTTGTGATACCATATCATAGCTCCTTTATACAAGGTCTCTCCAATTTTTTTCAGCAAGACAGATTCGATCCCATCATCTTCCAAGTCATTAAGACAGATTCGATCCCATCATCTTCTAAGTCATTCCTCTTGAAGGCACACGTGTATGAGGTCAAATGATCATTTGGGTCTGTTGTCCCGTTGTACTTAGGAATTTCAGAAATGCGGAAGTATTTAGGGATCGTCTTCGGGGCTGCGCTCAGAGGGAAGGGTTTCTCAACAAACTTTTTGGAGTCTAGGCCTTTCAATATCTGTGGCGCTCCGGGGATTTGGACAACCTTGGAGTTGTAAGTCTCCACCTTCTTGTTGTTAGATTCGATTTGCTTTACTCCCATTTCCATCCGCTTTTTCAATTCCTCGATCATCTGTATTATTTCGGGGTTGGTTCCGTGTTCAACTTCATATGGCCTATCTGCGGCTGGTTCATTTCTGCGAGTGTTTTCCTGGGATGATTCGGTATCAACTCTACTGGGAGCGCAACTTCGGTTTTGCAGTTAGGCTATCGCTTCCTAGTGAGCCTACAACATTTCAAAGATCACCCGCAAGTTGATCCCATCTCCCTCACCGTGAAAAGCATTTTGAGCTACCGATCAGACAACCCGCAGACGCTGTTCTCATGATCGGTGGGAAAATTCGTGTTGATGGTCGTATGTGAGTTGACGTCGGTCGGGTCCGCTATCGAAATTCCGTTGGGATCGGCGGGGGGCACCTCATTACTGGGCGCTACACTGTTGTTCTCGCCATGGGGGCCAGACTCAGCATTCGTATTTAGAGAGGCAGATTGGGAGTTTGACATTTTAACACATACCTAAAATCAAAGACACTTCAAAGAACAAGTGTGAAATAGGGTGTGCTACGGAAATTTGTATCAAATCGCCGATATTTTCCTTATCCCCACGGTGGACGCCAAACTGTTTACCCTCAAAATCGGATAATAATTAAATTTGCAAGTGGTTTTAAGGATACACGGATTAATTTGACACAAAGCGATAAATTAAGTTACTATTGAACAAACAAAGATAAAGTAAATTCAAACCACACGAGTAGGATAGTTCTGGCCTTAGTGAAATAATCACCCTCGAGCTGAGCTCACCACGGCCAATACCAGTGAAAAAGAGAAAAGATCTAGTGACACAGAAAATAATGATATATTGCTTTGGTATGCGTGTTACAATGTCCTTCATGAATTATCAGACCCCCTTTATATAATAAGGGAGTCTTACTTTAGGTACAACTCTATAAAAGGTAAAACATCTTCTGATTAACTGATTGTCGGTTCCTTCTCGATACTTGCCGAGTTCCCCGCCCTGATATCCGACAGGTCACTAATATTTCAGCCTTCTTTTGGTTATGCTTGATTGTCCGACAATGTTCTTCGAAGTCGTTCGAGGCTAAGAACGATGCCGGAATCATGACCTCGACATTATCGAGAGCAGTCATCATGCCCCTGGATTCTGGCTTGGTGGGACCTTTGGCTCGATTTTGGTCCCTTGCCAACATGTCTCGAGCCTGACTTATCTTGTCGGAGGCCGGGATGTACCATGGACTCGATTTCATCCGTATACCACGTATATTTACAAAGTTCGAGTCCAAAGCAGTAGATCTAGTTAAACCCACAAAATCTGACCTTTTTTTAAAAAAAAAAAAAAAAACTCTCTCTAGATTAACATTGATGTTAGCCCTTTTAGTCTATCTGGATTTTGGAGATATTTAATTCATTAGGTAGTATTAAATCAATTAAAGTACCTCAAAAAGCTAAATCCATGATATATATATTTCTATTGTCAATTATCCATTTAAAATCAGGTAATGAGTCACGAATGAATGAACGTATCTGGAGGTACATACAATGTACAGTGAACTCCATTATTAGATAAGACTTAAGAGTATAATTTAGGTCATTGTTAACTTCC